>NC_136596.1:1988372-2198372 GCF_910589615.1 Taurulus bubalis | reverse complement strand
AGAAAAATAAATCTGAATCCTCAGTGATCGTTCACTCTTTATTATTAAAACAGCAGAATCATACAAACGAATTCCTCTCTATTGGCTTTGATGGCGTCTCCTCTTCTGCATCAAAGGCTCGAGGGGGAAGAACAAGAAGGTCACGGTTTGTTAAACAAAATTAAAATGATACATTCCTGGAGAATTATGCTAATCCCCAAAAAACGCAACAAAAGGCGGCAACAAAAGCTCTCAGTGGAGCAGGAACACGTGGAGGAAGAGGAGAACTCTGAGGGAAGAGGTCCAGCTAGAATTATTATTATTATTATTATTATTATTATTATTATTATTATTATTATTATTATTGTTGTTGTTGTTGGCCTCCTGTCTCCTCTCAGGCCTGCAATGCATTCTGCTGCAGTGCTTCAGTTAATTATTAGAATTAAAAGTTCATTACAAAAATAAAAGTCATTGGAGGAACAGCCCGCAACATGTATGGATTCATAACTCAAAGAGAGGAAAAGGATGATTATGTGCTCTGAGAAAAACACAATCATAATAAATGGAACGAGCGACGTGCAGAGAATAATAATAAATAGAACAGAAGCATCTCGTCGGAGAGGAGCGGAAGCAACAGATGTCCAGGCACAACTCTCGGGTTTGGGTTTGAAATTTCACAAGAATTGCGTTTGGACAATCAGCAGCTAGAGCTCAGAAATACAGAGCGTCTCTAAAGCAGACATGCAATGACTATAGGATGAAGATACAGGTTTATATATATATATAGTGTGTGTGTGTGTGTGTGTTAACGCCGCTGAAGTCACCAGTTCAGACTCACCATCAGAGGCACGTGATCCAATTACAGCCACTAATTAGACTCCAATTTATCAGGAATAACAACAACAAAAACAACAACACAGCAGCCGAAAAACAAAAGCACAGATTATAACTTTGTGGAGAGGAAGAAGGCGGAGGAGGAGAAGAAGAAGAAGAAAGAGGAATCCTGGGAATCGAAGCAGCTTCTTTTTTTGCCCCCAAAAACTCCTCTCCGCCATCTCTGCACCTGTTAAGCGCCTCTCTCTCTCTCTCTCTCTCTCTCTCTCTCCTCCATCCTCTCTTCCTCTCTTCTCTCCCCGCTCACCGCCACCAAGAGCCTCCCCAAAAAAAACATTAAACAATGCATTTAAAGCTGCACAAACCTGCACGGAAAAAGAGCAAAAGAACCTCAAGAGGAGCCACGAGCTGCTTCTGCGCGGTAGTTCCAGAAGCAGAGGATGATGATGATGATGATGATGATGATGATGATGATGATGATGATGATGATGATGATGATGGAGGAGGAGGAGGGTGAAGGCTCTGGATGCTAGCCGGCTGGACAACCAGCACCCGCGGCCGCCGGCTTCCTACTGGCGCTCCTCTCCTTTCCTCCTCCCTTCCTCCTCTTCCTCCTCCTCCCTTCCTCCCTCACTGGCCGATTTTGGAGGGCTTTTCTGGGGCTCCTCCAACAATAAGCCCCGGTGCGTCCGTGTCACCGAGAGAGAGAGAGAGAGAGAGAGAGAGAGAGAGAGAGAGAGAGAGAGAGAGAGAGAGTGTGCCGGTCCGATCTTGGTACTGAGATTTGAATAAACACACACACACACACACACACACACACACACACACACACACACACACACACACACCGCGGGGGTTGATGATAAATGCCCATTGTGCGGGAGGAGAAGAAGAAGTAATGAATCTGCACTGAGAGAGAGAGAGAGAGAGAGAGAGAGAGAGAGAGAGAGAGAGAGAGAGAGAGAGAGAGAGCAGCTGCGACCAGCAAACCTCTTAAAGACACAACGGTCTTATTTTTCCTTTTCTCTCTCTCTCTCTCTCTCTCTCTCTCTCTATTTATTTCTTCTTTCTTTCTTTTTTTACTTCATTTTCAATTACAATCCAAACCTTGTTAAACCTTCTACATAAACACTGTATTGTAACACACACACACACACACACACACACACACACACACACACACACACACACACACACACACACACACACACACACACACACACACACACACACACAGATGACGTGTCCCTTGCTGTAAGGGACAGTTGGAGGCTTCCCCTCATGGTGACGTGGTGGCAGAACAATAAAAAGCAAACACACAAAAGAATGACAACAATAAACAAATACAACAATGACAACAATCAACAAACAAAAGTACACAAAGTTAATTTAAACTCAGACAAACGAAATTCATTTAAAAAGTAGAAATGTGTTTAATTTAGAGAAAAACAAAAGTTCATCTTTAAATGAGATTTTAATTTTTTTACTTGTATTTAAATCTTGAAAGACTAATTTCGTTTTCACAAATGCATGCCTTAAATAAAATAATCATTTACTCCACAGTGCACTTTGAGGTCCAGCTCTTCTGGAGCTTTCCATTATAACACATGGTCTTCAAAGAAATAAAAAAAACATGTTTCTGAAAGGTTGAATATCAAACTACATTTTCTCCTAAAGAATTATAATCTAAACTTTAAAAGGAGACATTTATTTATTTATTGAGCATGTCTCAAGTTAAATGATCAACATTTACATTTAAATACAAATGTATTGTATAGACATTATTTCAATAATATAAGTTTGTATGGAATTATGTATAAAACAAATAAAAACAATGTGTTAAACCTCCTTTTATAATATTTTAAAATGAAAGAGAGTAAACTGTCAGCAATCAAAATCAATCAACAAGGCAAATGTAATCAAACATCCATTATTTATTTCTGTAGATAAAACAAAGACATCGCTTCAGGATTTTATTTAATAGATCCTGTTTTGAAAGTTAGGAAAAAATAACTCAATGTTGCTACAAAATAAAAAAACACAATAAATGTGCAAATCAAACAGCTTCAGGTTGTTGAAATGTGAATTTGTTTCTCTGTCAATTAAGCTAGGCTAGCAGTTCCCCCTGCTTTCAGTGTTTGTGCTAAGCTAGGCTAATCACGTTCTGGATGATGACTAAAAGACAATCAAAAACGCTTTTAATTGGTGAAATAGACGATCACGAATCGACCCGCCTGATCAATATATCAAACACAAACCGGTGAAGACGTTACCGTGAGGCCCACACTGCCACTAACTGCACTCTGGAGGGGCGGGACTTAGCGAAAGGACAACTGTACAGGAATATAAAATTGCATGTGCCACAATAAAAGCAGCTTACATTAGGAAATCTGCCAAAAACTACATCCTGCATTGGAGATGGAGGAACACGTGAGGCTTGGAGATGCCGAGCGACGTTAAAAACCTGAATATATCTAAAAAGATCAGTCTTTCACTCACCATGAGGACTTCTTCACTTCCGGTTTCAGGTCTGAATGCTGCATAAGAAAGTTTAAACCCTTATGAGAGCATATTGCAACAACACTTGTTGGGTATGAAACAAGGACATCTTGAGTCGACTGTCGCTGCATTGGCTTCTCAGACCGACATCACAAGGTGATAATCCAGCATGTGCATCTTTCTCGCTCGCTCAGAGCCGAACGTAAACAGTGAGACAAGGGGTTAAGGGATAAATTACCCAGCAGGCTTTGCCTTCAGGGCGGCGGTGGATTCCCTCTGCTCCGCTGCGTGTACGGTGAGCTAACGCTTCCTCTGCTGGGAACATCTTTGCACGTTTGGATGCTCATTTGCCTCTTAAAGGGCCCCGCTGCTGCCTTTTCACGGCCCTGTAAGAATAATTTAGTGCAGGAGGCCCGAGATCTCTGGAGATTATGGCCGTCAAAGGGGAGAAGGGGCGCGTTATTAATGCTTGCTCATCGGGAAAAGAGACGGATGGATTCACTGAAACACACCAGCTCTGCTGTGGGAAACCCCGACGGCTTCACTGTGTTCTGAAATTTAAAAAAATACACATTAGAAAAAGAGTTGTGATACTAGAGGACACTACAGGTCCCTACTGGGACATTACCGTAATACACCAGCAGATAAAATACATTAAGGTCACGACTAAGTGCAGTTCAGTCCTTACAGGAATATTAAAAGGACAACATGAGGGTTTATCTGAAGAATAATGGGGATAAAAACAACACTTAAAACAAATAGCAAATAATCTGGCCATGATGTTAGTGTAAAACGCCCTTAATGCTCGTTTCTACACAAACAATTACTGAAGGCCTCTTCCATTCTTACCTTTCACAATAAAAGCCCTAAAAGGCCTGATATTCAAACTCAAGTATTTTGTATTTGCGTGTTTGCTTATTGGTCACAATAAGTGTCTAAACCACAGACTGTATGTAAGAAGTCTTGACGTCACCCGTTGGTTTGTGGACAGACATTTTGAAGACTTGAGTTTGGCTTGAGTCATTTATATAGACTTCTATACAACCAGAGGAGTCACCCCCTGGTGGTCAGGAGAGAGAATGCAGCTTGAACACATGAAGCATAGACTTCTATACAACCAGAGGAGTCACCCCCTGGTGGTCAGGAGAGAGAATGCAGCTTTAACACATGAAGCATAGACTTCTATACAACCAGAGGAGTCGCCCCTTGGTGGTCAGGAGAGAGAATGCAGCTTTAACACATGAAGCATAGACTTCTATACAACCAGAGGAGTTGCCCCCTGGTGGTCAGGAGAGAGAATGCAGCTTTAACACATGAAGCATATACTTCTATACAACCAGAAGAGTCGCCCCCTGGTGGTCAGGAGAGAGAATGCAGCTTTAACACATGAAGCATAGACTTCTATACAACCAGAGGAGTCGCCCCCTGGTGGTCAGGAGAGAGAATGCAGCTCTAACACATGAAGCATAGACTTCTATACAACCAGAGGAGTCGCCCCTTGGTGGTCAGGAGAGAGAATGCAGCTTTAACACATGAAGAATGGACTTCTATACAACCAGAGGAGTCGCCCCCTGGTGGTCAGGAGAGAGAATGTAGCTTTAACACATTAAGCATAGACTTCTATACAATCAGAGGAGTGGCCCCCTGGTGGTCAGGAGAGAGAATGCAGCTCTAACACAGACAGGACCATGAATGTCTGATCCACATTTAGTTTCATAGATGTTGAGATATTCCAGTCGGGGACCGAAGCGGTGGAGCGACCGACATCACGACGTCGACCTCCCTGGAGCATCGTGACCAAAAAACACATTGAGAGCTTTGAGAGCGTGAATGTGTGTGTGTGTGTGTGTGTGTGTGTGTGTGTGTGTGTGTGTGTGTGTGTGTGTTACATTAATGTAGCTCCTCATGACCCTCCCCAGTCCCAGTGGGCTTGTTTTGTGTTCCTGCAGAGTCAGCACAACTGTGGGAAGACCCCCCACCAGGCCACTGTCCGCCCGGCTGCGCCCGGCCGCGGTTCAAGGCGGGCGGGTGCATGGTGGGAGGAAGGTTGGAGGTCCCATTCCTGAATAAATTTTAGGGTCCAGGTGTCCGCTGACCTCTGACCTTCTGCAAGAAGAAAAGTTATTGAAAGGCGGCAGTGAAGCTCACTGACCAGCGAGGAAGAGGGCTGGGAAAGTGACCCGATGGAGGCGAAGGGTGGCTCACCGGGGTCACAGCCGAGGGGGGAGGGTTTAAGGGTGTGAAGAAGTTTCCTTTGACCCCCCCCCCCCACTCCTCCTCATGTCCACAAGTGTGTCCCTGCAGCCATTGTGACTCTGAGCTACAGCGGGACAGAAGGCCTCAAACAAACCGGGTCTAAACAATGTTCGGCCCCTTTTGTTTCTCGCCCGCCTTTCTTCCTCAGCCCTCCATCGCAATCTACTGGCCTCCTTTGTATTGATTCCCCTCATTCAGCGGCCTCCTTTCCGCTGTTTTATATGCTCTTTTTGAGCCTCCACACACACACACACACACACACACACACACACACACACACACACACACACACACACACACACACACACACACACCTCGGCATTCTCTGCCGTGTGCGAGAGAGCACTGCGCCTCTCGACTGGATGTGACTCATTAAAGTCGCCTAATTGATGAAGAGTGTAATTAGTGGGACAATCGGGAAAAGAGAAATCAATACGGTTGGGTTTTTTTTGTCGCTAAAAGAGCCACGATTGGGGAGGACAAGACGGAAGAGAGCAGGATGTGAGGGGAACCGTGTGTTCGATGCCACTTTTGGGTACAAAAGGAGAAATTGAGCTTCAAGAAAAAGAGCTGTTGTTGTTGTTGTTGTTGTTGTTGTTGTTGTTGTTCCTGTTTGAACGGGGAGTCTGTTCACTTAACCTTTTAAAAACAACCTATTTTTAGGCCTCAATATGTGAACATTCTCTAACCCAAATCATAGCTCAATATGTGAACATTCTCTAACCCAAATCATAGCTCAATATGTGAACATTCTCTAACCCAAATCATAGCTCAATATGTGAACATTCTCTAACCCAAATCATAGCTCAATATGTGAACATTCTCTAACCCAAATCATAACACAATATGTGAACATTCTCTAACCCAAATCATAGCTCAATATGTGAACATTCTCTAACCCAAATCATAGCTCAATATGTGAACATTCTCTAACCCAAATCATAGCTCAATATGTGAACATTCTCTCTGCAAAGGTTGACTTTGATAAAGTGAAGCAGAACAAAGTTACAGAGGGTTTAGAACAGAGAGCATTCAGGTGAGGTCTCATTGGGGCCCATTTGGGCTATTTGAATTTTCTCATGTACAAAACCATATATTTCACTTGTGTATTCTTATGGTGTTCAATACATCCAAATACAGCAGTTTTGGGCTAGATCCTCTGAAGGCCGCTGATCACAGATCAGTCTCAGAGCTTGTCGTCCAATTGGTGAAGAACACAGGAGCCAATCGCAGCTCAGATTAGTTCTTGAGTTGCACTTTATGGGTGAGACATTATTTCCTGCGTTTAAATACATCTTTTATCAATTGCGCAAATAATAAATTATGATCAAATTGGCTTTTTACATTTTTTTTATCATTAAAATGAAGCCGATTGGTCTGATCCGGCTTCCGGAGCAAAAAACTACGAAACATAGATAAAAGAAATGCAATGCGCGGTAATTCGTAGATATTCCTCGACTTTATTTTGTTATCCATGTTATCGTGAACCAGGAAGTATAAAGACCACGAACGCTCTCAGGGGGAGAGATGGACGAGTGGACCTTTATGTCACGCAACTTTAGCACTTCAGTTATTTTAACCCACACAACCATCTTTTATTAAACATAACTAAGTATTTCATTATCTTTAATAAAAGGTAAGTATTTTACCACCAACTGAGTTTCCCGTGAAGACGGAAGTTTATTTTGAAAGGACTTTCGTGTAACGAGTTGCGGGATAAAAAAATAAATAAATGAGTAACTTTTTTTGTGGCATTAAAAAAATATAAGAAAAATTAAAATGACACATTTAACTCCAGCAAGGCTGCGCAGTCCTTTACTTTTATTATTACAAACAGAATAAATGTATAGAAACCTGCATCGGAATGAGCTTCAAAATTCACACAATCAAGTCAAATCCCTTCACTGGAAGTCATAAATAATACTAAATGGTTCATGTTCGGCCTCCAGGCCTCTGAAGGGTCACGTCTTCCCGGCGCCCCCTGCTGGTGAGGAGGGGTGCTGCTGCTGGGAGTCGTCCTGGGAGAGCTGGGAGAGGAGCAGGTCCACGCTCTCGGCCAGAACCGAGTCCAGAAGCTTCTTCTCGGCGGAGGAGAAGCGGCCCAGGACGTGGCGCTCCACGGGCGCGTTGCCCGCCGGGCGGCCGATCCCGACCCGGAGTCTGGGCATCACCTGCGTGAGAGACGAGGACTCGTTTCTTCATGTTCTACTATGAATAAACAGTATATTTCACTGTAGTACTGCTT
Organism: Taurulus bubalis; assembly: GCF_910589615.1. Lineage (NCBI taxonomy): Eukaryota > Metazoa > Chordata > Actinopteri > Perciformes > Cottidae > Taurulus > Taurulus bubalis. Next base: position 2,190,559 of record NC_136596.1, on the reverse strand, counting down.
TAGTGTTGAAAGCGACTCTTCACTCACGTCCGTCTGCAGGCAGTCGATGCAGGAGCGCACGCCGTTATGGCCTCTGTGAGGAGAGAGGACCAGGTCAAAGGTCGTTTCACTGTTATTCAAGTAGTACAATGTCATCTTAATGTCAACCACCTCACATAATGTCCATAATGCACTAGAAACATGATATTCTGCTTATAGTGTTGTAATTATAGATAAAAGCTCTTGTTGCTTAAAAACTAAAACGTTAACACATTGTAAAGCATTTTTTAAGAACTTATAAGGTTAAGTATCATAATAGTTCATAATTACTAGTCATTTTGATTGTGTTGTAATTTATATTGTCGTAATACATGTTAACCTTTATATAATGAAATATATAACTGTGTCATAATGTGATTATAAGTTATTATAAGTGGCCTCGGTTTGTTTTAAGTAAAAGTGAAAAAATATCATTAAATATATGCAAGAAAAATACAAAAGGCAATACTTTAATTAAGCAAACAATGACGACTTATAAAAACATCAAAATGCATCATAACAGGGACTTTAATTAATTATAAAAAAAGACTAACTATCTGATTTATAAATATGATCAAATATAAAATAAGATAAATTAGACACTATGATCTTTGCAAAAAAAAGTGAGCAGAATTTTGATTATGATGTTTAACCTTGTAAGTCTTAATAAAATGCTTTATAAAGTGCTTTGATTCTTGTTTTTAAAGCACCATAAATATTCACGAGTGCTTATAACTATAATTATTCAGTGTTAAAAGCAGATTATAAACACATCATCAGCATGTTTATAATGCGTGCATAATTGGGCTGCAACAATTCTTGTCGTTGTCGATCAATCCGTTGATTATTTTCTCGACGAATTGAATTGTTGTCCATAAAATTTGAAAAATGCCGAAAAAGAAATGAGAAATTTAGAAAAACTCAAAGTTATTCGGTTTTCTGTCCCAGAAGAATAAAGAAAACAGAAAATATTCACATTAAAGAAGCTGGAATCTGAGAATTTGAACATTTTCATCTTTAAAAATAACTCAAAACCAATGAATTAATGAGCTAAATAGTTGACCATTCATTTAATCGTTGATAACTAATCGATGAAGCAGTCAGATGCTGACACAGGTACAGAAAATAAATACAAAATATTTATTTATCTGACAAACTGAAAGCTTCACAAATAATATTTTGAGGAGATTTCAACCTGAAATCAGAAGAGCGACGCAACAACAGAAACAGGAAACAGGAAACAGGAACCAGAAACAGGAACCAGAAACAGGAACCAGAAACAGGAAACAGGAAACAGAAACAGGAACCAGAAACAGGAAACAGGAAACAGGAACCAGAAACAGGAAACAGGAACCAGAAACAGGAAACAGGAAACAGGAACCAGAAACAGGAACCAGAAACAGGAAACAGGAACCAGAAACAGGAACCAGAAACAGGAAACAGAAACAGGAACCAGAAACAGGAAACAGGAAACAGAAACAGGAAACAGGAACCAGAAACAGGAAACAGGAACCAGAAACAGGAAACAGGAAACAGGAAACAGGAAACCCACCTGGCACTTCCTCCGTGCTTGAGGACCACTTTGCCCAGAGGTTTGTCCAGCTCGTCGTGGACCAGCAGGATGTCTTCAGGCTTGATGCCGAATTTACCGGCTGGAGAAAGAACGCACACTTTTAGGTCACATGACCGACAACGACGCCGGTGTTACTTTTAGAGAGAGCTCCGTCTATCGTCAAAAATCCAAATATTATGAGGATGAACGCAGACATTTCCGATATTAAATCGGCGGATAAAAGCAGCAACCGGGACAATGATGGAGGCGATTCTGCTAAAATGACCAATTGAGTGTCAAATTTGAGTAATTTTCTAAATTGATGAAAGGAACATTTTCAGGCCGACAAAACAAAAGTTCAGGAATAAGTCAAAACGAATGAACACAAACACGGTGAGCTCACCCGCTTTGGCCACCGACACGCCGTTGACGTTCATCGGCAGCCGGGGGCGGAGCAACACCACGTGCGTCCGCCGCGCCGCCGACACGATGACCTCGCCGGAAATGTGCTTGTCGCCGCGCCAACCGTCGGCCACGCCGAGGCGGGCGGCGAGCGCGGCGAGAACCGCCATGCCGACACTGTGCCGGGTGCCCTCCATGCCCGGGTTGCCCAGGCCCACCACCTGGAACACACACACACACACACACACACACACACACATAAATCTTTACAAAAATAAAACACATATTTATAAATATATAAATATGTATAAATATATACAAATATTGATATATGTATAACTATTTCTTCATTTATAAATATATAAATATGTATACATGTATAACTATTTGTTCATATATATATATATATATATATATATATATATATATATTCATAAATATAAAAATACACAAATATTAAATATACAATATCTATATAAATATATATTCATAAATATATACAAATATATTTATAAATATTTGTATATATAGCTATTTGTTTATAAGAAATATTTATAAATATATAAATAGTTGTGTATTTATAAATATTTGTGTATTTATAAATATTTATACATATGTTTATTTACATATAAATATTTTTTTATATATATATATTCAGAAGTATATATATTCAGAAATATATAAATACACAACTATTTATGCATATACAACTATTTATATAAATATATATATGTATCTATAAATATACATACATAAATAAATATACACACACTGTAAACACAAAGAATATTACACATATATATGTAAATATACAGTATATACATATATGTTGTGATTGTATATATGCCTGAATGTAGTCACATATATCTTCCAAATTATTATTGAAATGTTCTTTTACCGTCTTTTAAACCTGCTTGTATATTTCTGCAACTTGAATACACTTTAAAAGTGCATGAAGTGTGTATATATATATATATATATATATATATATATATATATATATGCACAGTTTAAATTAATTTAAATGTTTTCCGGTTCTTATTCATCTGTTGAGATTCATTAAATTACACTAAAAACATACCATTTTTATTCATTATATTTGTAAAAAGGAAAGTTGAACTGCACTTGGAGCTATGTGGTCTGTATGAAACGTGCTGTACATGTACATATTAGTATTGTTATTACATACAGTACAGCTCCATTGTTGTGTTTGAGCTCAATGATACACTTCCAAAGAAAAGTTTTAAAATCACCCAAAAGGAGAAATGAATGACTGTTTCTACCAAATGTTCCTCTGGGGGAGGCGAGGGAGCAGAGGTGCAGGCGCCATCAGTACCATGAGTACATCAGTACCATGAGTACTGATGTACTCATGGTACTGAAGGTACTGAAGGTACTGGAACACTATGCCCACAGTGTACTGCTGACACACTGCAGGCCTGTGCACAGCACAGCTGTTGTGCATCTGCACAGTGGAGGTCAGATGACAGCGGATAAACACAGAAAGTACTGTCTTTACGGGGACACAACTCAAATACAACTTATATTGTGGCTGTTTTTTGTGAGTTTTTTTTCTCAGTCTGCATCAAATACATTATTGTGTGTGGCTAAACTCATTGCACAACATGTCACTTTACCAGCCAGTGACATTACACAGCTAAATATTCTAAAATATGTTAATTTGAGGACACACCTGTATATCTCATTTGATATATACTAGCACAGAATCCATCTTAATTGGAATTAAAAAGTAATAGAGACTGAGACTAGAGAATGTATTACAATATATATTATGTGATGAATAACTTGCCCACATCATGCACAGTGCGTGCGGTGTGTCACTCACCAGCCTCCGTCGGCCTTCAGTGTGTATTTCTGTCTCGATGGCCATCGCTGGAGGAAACTGCGCGCGCAGCAAAACCCGGTTCACGATTCTGGTTAGAAGTCGCCGCATTGTGCTAAAGTTCAACAGCTTTTGGAGAAAAACGGACAAATAACGATAAAATCTACTCAGAACTGTGACCTCTTTCGATCGACTCATAAACAAAGACAGTCGGCTCGTGTGTTGGAGTCAAATTTGAGTCTTTTCCCCCCGCGAGGACACGACGAGTCCTGCGAGAAAACCTTCAGGAGCGCCGCTTAAAATTATTTATGAATGATATTCAATATGCTGGAGCTTAACGTTTATCTCTATTCATCTGTACTTTGCGTCATGTAGTTATTTTTAACTGACAAACACACTAATAACAAATAAATGAAGAGTTCATGTTAAGATATGAACTGCTGTCAGGGCTCACTTCTGGTCACGTGACCCGTTAAGTCAACGAGTCACGAAGAAAACCGGGTTGTGTCCTCTGGTGGACCACAGCACCACCTGGACGTGGGGACTGGTAACTACACTATATTATTATTAATAGTATTATTATTATTAATAATAATTTTCATCGCAACTATAATAATAATAAGTAATTAAATTTTTTTAGCGCTTTAAAAGGAACTCAGGGAACTTTACATGGTAAAAAGCAATAACAATGTACAAAAAAGCAGAATTAATGATAATACTACTATTAATATACATGTATGCATGAGCATGGTTTAATGATAAATGTTGAGTGACTGAATGAAACAATATTTTGTGCAAATAAATTAAATAAAAATCGATTTTACGAAATGTTTTTATGTTCTAATTTAATGTATTTATTATTTATTACTTGTTTCAGTTCGTTATTGCCCTGTAGCATTGATATTATTGGTATTTTATTTTGATATTATGAGACAATATGGATGTCATGAATTTTGACACATGATTTATAAAATAGTACAGGTTTTAACTGGACAAGTATTAAAATAAATAAATAATCAGAAAATTACTTTCAAGGGGAAAGTAACCTTTGTTTGTCTTCATTCAACTGAGATATTTTAGGATAAAGAAACACCTTGCATTTCATCATTGTATTTAATTATTTAGTTTAATGATGCCCTGTAATATTGATGTGTAAGAAATGCCTTGAAATTCATGATTGTGTTTTATTTTTTTATTTATTTTGTTCGACAGTGCCCTGTAATATATGAGAAGAAAGTGTGTGTGTGTGTGTGTTTTATTCAATGTTATTATTGAATATTGATGCCATATCCTTAGACACGTGTACTTCAAATGATTACAAAAATAGTACAGCCTTGTAACAAGTAAATAAATAACCAGAAAATTACTTTCAAGGGGCTTTAAGTAAATGTCCTAAAAAATACACTGAAGCATCTTTAAATTCATGATTGTATTTTATTTTGAAAACAAGAGTGTTATTAAGCGTTTTGAGTGCAGCAGACTGCTCCTCAGTCCTGAGTCGAGGGGCAGGGAGCGGCGTCGGCCACCGGCCGGCACCTCTCCACCACGGCGTTGATCTCGCCGACGCTCACGCCGTCGTAGACGCCCGTGATGTACGTCCAGCGGGTGTCTCCGTCCCGGTTGGTCCTGCTCAGCCGGCCCGTGAAGGGGATGTCGGCCGTCATCTTCCTGCCGTCCATCCTCACGGCGCACGAGTGGTTGGGCGGCACCACCAGCTCCACGGACACGGAGTGCCCCATGGAGTCCACCACGCTGGTGCCCTCCGAGAAGGTCACCGTCTGCTCCTTGGTGAAGTCCACCGTCCCCGGGCCGAGGACGGGCACCGCGGCCTTCATGGTGGAGACGGAGCCGTTGCGGGTCTCCCTGCCGATGTCCCAGGTCTTCCCCACCGAGCTCGTCTTCTCCAGCCTCACCGTCTTCCTCACGTCTCTGCACTCCAGGTTGGTGACCTTGGCGAGCTGCAGGGCCTCGGGAGGATGGTGGAAGAGCTCCATCTGGTCGATGCCGTACTCCACGTGGGAGATGTGCTGGCTGTAGCCGTCTCTGTTGACGGCGAGCACCTGGTAGCTCTTGTACCAGTACTCGTCGCCCTCCCAGGGGAGGAAGAAGGCCTCGTGCTGGGTCACCACTTTGCCGAGGCCGTACTTGTTTTTGCCCACGTAGATGTCGGACTCGGGGCAGGTTTTGACGGCGTAGCTCGGGACCGACCCGTACGAATCTTCGACCCACTCCAGGAACTCAAAGTGGTCCACGTTGACCAGCACCTCGAACTTGGAGGACGCGTACTCTTTGTCGGCGTACGGGTACCGGCAGACGGCCCCTGTGCCGGCCGAGTAGAAGCCGGCCTCGCAGTTGACTTTGCACACGTAGTCCGTGCGCTCGGTGTAGCCGTTGAAGATGGCGACGGCGCCGTTCGGGAGCTGGCCGCCCCACGTCACCCACTTGAGGTTGGCGTGCTCGCCGAACATGGGGAAGGAGCGCGAGGTCGCCTCGGTTTCTGGGGTCTCTCGGAATTTAGGAGGTTGGATGAGTTCCCGGGAAGGGACGACGTCTTCCAGCGCCGGGTTCAACCACGGCTCTGCAAAGACAGAAACATAAAATGGTTGGGTATCAAAGTGATTGTTTTCCAGGAGTGAGTTCACTGACCAAAACCTGACAATTGTTCTAAATAAAAACAGAATCTCTTTGACTGACCGTTGTTAAGGGTTATGAGTGTTTTAGTGAAACGCTTTCGGAATTATTACAATGTAACGATCTCTTTTTATTTATGTAAACCGACACGTATCTTCTCACAAGGGGTACAGTACTTTAGCAATTTAAATTAATTAGATCGGATCTGTGGATGAGGAGATAGTATCGTTTTATTTTTTTTTAAATCTGAAAAAAGAGGGTCTGGCTTAAAAGGTTCGAAGCAGTTCTTTTGTTCCTCCTTATTTTGTTTGGTGGCTCTTTTCTGTTGTTATTGTTGTTTGTGTTGTGTTCATCTTCTTCCCCTTTTGTTTTCTTAAATGTGTATCTGCCGTGACGTTATGCACATCTGTGCTTTGCTTCTCTGTAGAGCGCTTGGTAAACGCTGTTTTTAAAGGCTTTTATTTTGAAAAAGCAGACATCCCTGCTCTATTCCAGCGGTCCAGATGTGACTCACTGCTGGGTTGCTCTTGCCAGTCCTGCAGCTGGGCCACGTGGAGCATCGCCACGACGACGACAGCGACACGCCAGCTCATCTGCACACGCGGGGAAACAAAAACACAACCGGCATGTCAAACTCATCAAAGGTACAAAAGTAATAAGACAATAAGACCGCCAACAACATTGGATGAAAGAAGGACAAAAAGGGAGAAAAGTTAAAGGTCGGGTTTCGCAATCTTGAGAAACTATAAGCAATAAACAATAAATAGGTTAGAGAAATCCAACTCTTTTTGATGAGCATTAGCTGCAAAGGTTGCTAAACCTATAGCTCCTCCCACCAGGTCTCCCTCCAAAAGGGAGGGAGACCTCTGAGTTTCTTCTGAAAGAAGAGTGTGTTTAAAAATGAAATGTATTATTAAAAGACACACCCGCAACGGCCACAGAGTACATTTAATGTAGTCTTTTTGTCAGAGCATATATATATATATATATATATATATATATATATATATATATATATATATATATGTATATATATATATATATATATATATATATATATATATATATATATATGTATATATGTATATTTTTGACACATTTAACAGATGGCATACCCTTAAATTGTACTTCAATAATCTGCGGACTTCTTATTCATTTTTGGTTCTTTTAAGACACAAATTAGTTCATCTTGCTTTTAGCCTTCTGAATAAATGATGGCTCAGTCCCAGCAATTATTACAATGCAACAATTCATGAAGTTATTAGTTACTAGTACATTGCCTTTACCTTTGTTTTGGAGTTTAAGGACAGTGCAACCGGCCTGGTGAATAACGCAGAAAGGAGATTTAATTAGTGCATTATTTTTGAAAAGCTCTCTTGTTAAAATGTGGTGTTGTTTATGTTCAGACATCTGGAGTGGACGAGGTTCCACGTACACAAAGCAGACGCTGACGCTGCAGTTGCTCCTGGTGGCCTACAGAGGTCAGTAAAGGTTAGACATTGCGTAATAGTCCTTTAAAAGAAATTGTTACAAATGTTCGTCGTAGACGTTTAAGACAATGTTTATGTTTTTAATAGCAGGTAAAAAGCTCCTTTTTAATAAAATGTGTTTTGTCAAACAATCTGCATTAACTATTGAGAGGTATCGTCAATTCTGTATACAATAATTTAATAATATTAAACAGTTGAATTTAGAATCATCTCAGTTACCAACATGCAAAAAATAGTAAAGAGTAAATTACGCTGAAGTAAATAAATCTGAGTGGATGTAAATGAAGCATGATTAAATCAGCATTTCGTTCAAAACACAAGAATTTGGGTAATTTTTTTCCTTAACATGATGGAGTTGCATAATTATTTTTAAGCAGAATACTTTTTATGCGATACTATAAAAAAACATGGTGGAAAAATGACAAATCATATCGCTTCACGTGATTTACAAAAAAATATGTCTAATTCAGGCAATTATTATATTATGATTAACTGTATGCCCATTCATGTGTTATTAATTTAATAAATAATTACTGAACACATTTTCTGGCAACAACAAATATCGTAACAATTTTTCATGTTTAAAATTTGAAAATGTTCTAATTTATTGATGATTCTGGTCGTCAATCAATGCCATGCCCTGCAGGAAAACAATCAGACAGAAATGTTGTCATTGGGACGAGACGCAGCTTTTACCTCGACAGGTTCCTCCTGCAGTGACGCCGCCTGGCGCCGCCGCCGGCTTCTTAAAACCTCCCTGCAGACTTATTGCCCGCAATAAACCGGAGAGAGAGTTCAGCCTCTGCTGCTGTCAGCTGTTCAGAGGAAACACGTCGACTCACAGGAAGCTTCGAGAACATTTAATAAAACACACTTATGTTTGGTGTTCTGCCCTCTGGGGTTTGATGCCTTGCCCGAGGACACAGAGGAAAGTGACCTTCATGACCTGATTCTCATTAATGTGTCCTCACAGATTAATAGAGCGTTTAGGGGCTCAACAGTATTATTTAGACGCGCCTGTAGTTTATATAATCTCTTCATGCTCAGAGAAAAAAACATGTATGACCATTTATTGCAGATGTTCCCATGTTTTCAGATGATTTTAAAGAATAGTTTTTCCTACATGGGTAAAAAAATATGTTCTTCTACTCAGGTTTATTATTAAAAACTAAAAATGTTAAATAAGGCTGCTGTTCTTATTTCATCATTTATTTGTTTGTTTTTTATTGTCGTAACTTCTCAGTAATCAAAACTAAAACAGACGTATATAGCAGTTATTGTACATCCCTCCCACAATCCCACATTTAAAACAACAAAATAAATAAAAAAGATAACAATAACAATAGTAGTAGTAGCTATACCTTTGTAAATCAACTTGATTGGTGCGTTTAGATTGTTTTGTGTGGAAGTATTTATACTTATATATATACATATATATATATATATATATATATAAAAATATATTATATACTTATTTATAATCTGTAGACTCCTGACCTACTTTGTCCTTGGCTGGAGAACACAGCTCACTGTAGAGACTATTCATGCTGATCACGATAACCGGGTTCTTTATTGATCCCCGTGCAGAAGCAGCCCTCCTCCCTCCCCCTGCTGTGAATGTACTCTTTGATTTCGTTAAAAGTGCTTCATAAATACATTTGGCTGGATTTTAACGTCCTGTATCTGCCGGCCGATAGAGGCCAAAGTCCAAAGTGCTGCGGCGCTCTTTGTCCATTGATGGCCAGATACTGCGTGCTCAGATAAGCTCGGGCTGGGACACGGCGATCAGATCCCCGTAATAGTGGGTCATTGATTAAGAAGAAGGTCCCTGTTACGTAACGTCGCCGGCTGCCAAGATTAAAGCGGACGTTGCTCTGCACGCACAGCCGCTATCATTGAGAGGTCACGGCCGTCCGCGGGCGTCCTTGAGACGGGGAGTTATTATCAATTCGCTTATTTGAGTCTGAACGAGGACTCTGTGTGAAACGTAGAGCTCGTCTACATTGACAGCAGCGCTCTGTCACGGCCTTCAGCTGCTGCAGCCTGCAGCCGGCCGTGTGGGAAACGTGTGTGAACTATTCCTATCTGTGATGTTGTTTGTCCATCTTGTATTATATTGTGAAACAACGTGTCTCTCATGAGGGAAGAGTTTGATTCGCAGCGTCAAAAGGGAATAATTACTGCATTCAACGTCAACGCTGGATGTTGAATGTCTTCTTTCTCAAGTTTCTGCTGAAGCATTTTGACCAACAGGAATTGAACCACAAAGTCAAACTGTGCATATTAACAACACTAAGAGTGTGGCTCTGCTTTGAGCTAAATGCTAAGATCGGCATGCTAACGTGATCACAATGGCGACGCTAACATGCCGATGGTAAGCAGGTATATTTCCCTTTTTACGGTTTACAGTAATGGAGAATGCAACCTAAACACATTGACTCTTCAGATCCGTGTTCTGTTAGTGAGTGAGAATACATCATCAGCTAGAGGCCCAGTGTTTAGTGTCCAGAGAGACGTCAAGAGATGATCAACCCTCTGAGTTCATGAACAGAGCGTCAGACAGCAGGACAGACTCAGAGGCCAACGGCTCGTAGCCAGAGAAAACATTGTTAATATCTAGTTTTATTATCGAGCAAACCATTTATGTGACGAGCAACTGCAGACGCATTCGACTTAAAGTCACCAGTTAACACGGTCGCTGGTTGAACTGAAACACCTGTTGCCCTTAAAATGATCAATAGATGTCAGTTTTTGTTTTGCATAATTATATATATATATATATATAATTATATCATAATTATATATATAATTATATCATAATTATATATATATATATATATATATATATATATATAATTATATCATAATTATATATATAATTATATCATAATTATATATATATATATATATATATATATATATATATATATATATATATATAATTATGCAAAACAAAAACTGTTTGAATGTTATTTGGTCATTTTTCTTTTCATAAATATTGTTTCGAAGGTTATTGGAAAAGAATCCAAAAACTGCAAAAGTTTGAGCAAACCCCCTGATTGGAGACATTCAAACTGTCTTTCTAAGGATTTAACTTCACTTACAAGGAAAGTGCATAAAAACCTTTGCAAAAAGATTTGTTAGGCCCAATAAATGGAGTAGAACTAAATGACAACTTTAACCTATTGTGAAGCCCTCCACATTTAATTTATTATTTATTCACATTTAATTTCTTTTGTATCATGAATTAATCGTCTTACCATCTTCATTTTATTTGTTCATGTTAATTGTTTTATTATCAAATAAGTAATATAAGTAATAAAAATATCATGACCACAAACTAATATTTTCAATTTAAAGTAAAAGTCCAGCACTCAAAATGTAACCCCTAAAGTTGCATTATACTCATAATTTAGCATGTATTAATAATTGTATATGGAAAACGTTTAAGTCTCAAACGTTAAGTTAAGTCTTCGAAAGTAAATGAGCAGAAACTCAAAACTGTCCTAAAAATGTACCTGCTCTGATGTTTGTGTACAATATGAGTCATAAATGGTAAACAGTATCATCATTTTCAATGGGAGGAGAATTGAAGTGAAAACAAAGATAAAGTGCCAAATGATTTTTATTTTTTTTAAATGTATTTTCAACATGTTTTCTTTTAGCAACCAAAATATGTCCCATTTAAACACAACATGTGTTTGCCATTATTATGTTTTTTGTTATGAATAATTTGCTTATCAGATGTTCAAAAGATCTGTTTTTCCATCAGTCTTTCAGGGGCACGGCTGGGCATCAGGTACGGGTTCACAGCGGTCCACCACGGCCCGGACTTCTCCGATCTGGACTCCGTCGTACGTCCCCGAGATGGACGTCCACTGGGTCTCTCCGTTGCGGTAGGTGCGGCTGAGGCGGGCCGTGTAAGGGATGTCGGCTGTGATCTTGCGCCCCTCCATGCGGACTCTGCAGGAGTGGTTCGGGGGGATGGTGAGCTCCACGGACACGGAGTGGCTGAGCGACTCCACCACGGTGGTTCCCCTGGAGAACTGCAGCGTCTTCTCACCGCCCAGCTCGATGCCGCCGGAGCCGATGAAGGGGATTTTAGCCGAGATGCTGCCAGTGATGCCCAGCATGGTGGATCGGCCGATGTTCCAGGTGGTCTCCACCTCCGAGGTCTTTGAGATGGTGACTGTCTTCACCACCGTCTGGCACTCGTTGTTGGTGACCCCGGAGATGCGCATGGTCTCAGGAGGGTACTGGAAGATGGCGACATCGTCGATGGCGTACTTGACGTCGGTGATGTGCTGGCTGTAGGCGTCCCTGTTGATGGTCAGGACCTGGTACTTCTTGTACCAATACTCGTCGCCTTCCCAAGGCAGGAAGAAGGCTTCAAACTGAGGGACAACTTTCCCGAGGCCGTACTTGTTCTTCCCAACGTAGATGCCAACACCTGGGCAGGTCCTGACTGAATATTGGGGCACTGAGCCGTAGGAACCTTCCTTCCACTCCAGGAACTCAAAGTTGTCTTTGTTGGACAGGATCTCGAACTCGGGGGCGTAGTACTCGCCGTCTCCGTAGGGGTAGCGGCAGTAGGGGCCCAGGCTCGGGTTGTAGAAGCCGGCCTCGCACTTGTACTTGCAGACGTAGTCGGTACGCTCGGTGTAGCCGTTGTAGATGGCGACAGCGCCGTTGGGCACGGAGCCGGCCCAGGTCAGCCACTCCAGGTTGACGTTCTCGCCGAAAACGAAGGAGGAAGGTAGATCCTGCTGGTGCTCCAGGTCGGCCGGAGTCAGAGGACCCGACACCCCGGTGTTACCCGTCGGTTCAGGCACCTGACCCTCCAGCTCGGGCTTCAGTAAGGAAACTGTGCAAAAGAGACGAACGGAAACTTTAGATCTTTAACCACACAGCACTTTTCATCCAATTTCATGAAATGAAAAACTCCTAAGATTAGTTTAGCAAGAGTCAGAGGGCTCAACACCAGTGAAAAAATATTACATATTTACCTTTTCTGTGCTGTGAGCTCTTCTTCACGATGTCCTGCAGACTGGCTGAGGCCAGAGCCAGCAGGGCCGGCAGCAGCAACACTGACAGCTTCATCTGCAGATGAATCATGATATTGTACTGATATTGAAACTCAATAGGTCAAATCATTTTGGCTAAACATGTATTCCATTTTGCTCCTCAACATTTTTTGAATTGAAGACATTAAAGTGGCATCATTTGTTTTTTTGCTGAACATCTTCAAAACCAAATGGGTCAAACATTTTTGGGACACAATCAATATTTTGGATCTTTAATTTTCATTATTTATTTTTTGTAATCCTTACTCCACTTTTTTCCAGAAGTTTTGCATTTGACTACAGATATTACTTGTGTATGTGAGAAATACACGTTTGAATCCTTTAATTAGTATTGTAACAAATAATGAAATAATAAAATAATAAATGATCGGATTAACTATAATTGATCATTTTGTTATCATTAGATGGTAAAGTATAGTAAATAATTTCCACACTTTAAAGACATTTAATGAAACCCAAGTTTTAACTTGATGCATCTTTATAAAACAAAATTGAAAACGTAAAATCATAAAAGAACACAAATTGATTACTGGAGATTATTGTCACTTCAATCGTAATCCAGTCTGATTGACTGATGGTGAAAAGAGACTGAACAGCACTCACCCTTACAGTCGATCCCCACTGAGTCCACACAGCCGGTCTCCTCCAGGTTTATATGTACTGGTTTATGTGTACTGGTTTATGGCTCAACCATAAAGCCGACTGTGCACTTTCCCTCTGCCTGACATTGACCGATAAACAGAAACGGCTGTCAGTGTCTTTCTCAAAGCAAGACAGGATTCATGATCCCTGAAAAGCTACTTTTCGTCTCAGTTTGTCCATAACTTTCGTATATATATATATATATATATATATATATATATATATATATATATATATATATATATATATTATAATATTTAGAATCCCATTTAATTTTGTGCATGGATTATACTTTGGCTAATGAAGATGAGATATTTGGCAAATTTGTCAAAAGAAAATTACTTTCTGAGCCTAGATCCACCATCAACTCTTACATTGACAGACTGGATTCCATTCCATAATGGTAATCTAGCGCTTTGGCACTTCAGTCTAAACAGACTTACAATAAGAACATTTAACCTCCGTTTAACCTCCAAGAGCAATGCGTCATCGAATTTGCATCTCTTCCAAAGAGAGTTGGCACCGCCTTGTTAATATAAATGTTGATGGACACCATGATGGGAACCATATGAAATCAATAGAAACTGTTTGGAAAATGGCGGCGCCAAAAAAATACTTGGCAAGTGATTGATCTGTCTGTTTGATCTGTCAATCAAACAGGGACAACCTATTTTCGATCGATAAAAGCCTTCAGTGCAGGTCTTTGCTCTTCTATAAATAAATAAATACTCTTCAGTATTCATATCATATATTACAATGCTTTCGGATCATCTAAGCTCACCTATTTATTAGAAGCTGCCATTGTTGTTTAGAACAAACGGTCACAAACCTGAGCCTCTCTGCCAGGAGCTCCTCACAGGATCGGTCCGGACCAGATGGATTTATGTTTGATATGTGATGCAGCTGACGTGAAAGGTGAGATGGAAGATCTACAAATGCCCTGTCTTCTCCAGGTTGACCTTCAGTTGGTGCTTTGACATCCATTACCCGTTACGCATGCCTCCAGCTGAGTGCCAGATGGGGAGAATGGACAGAATTGCAGGGTGTCATCAGCATAGCGGTGGAGAATTTCAGAATTTATGGGGACATGTTTCTGTTGAAAACAACAGAACTTTGGAAAATGATGGCACTGAAGGGTTAGAGGGGATACGATCGATAAAACTGCAGCCCCATACATGCCAACCTGGTGACCTCACAAATAGGAAGGGATTTGGAAAGGTCCTTGGAGGGTCTTCTCTCCGAAAACTTTAGTTTCAGAGACATTTTATTTTGGTGACCTTAGAAAATGTAATTAATAAAAAAGGTAAAAGTGCAATAGCATTGTCATGTTAAATAGGCCTTAGAAGGTAACCCACAAGTTGCAAAACATTTACGAGATGGTTGAGGTTATGCATTGACCTTGAATTGTTAAGAGGCCAATGAGTAGACATTTTAGCCGCAACTGCTTCTGTTGAGCTGAGAACAAATCAAGGCTCTGGTTGGAGGAAAGGAAGAACTCTCCATATGGACGTCCCCGACCGGCTTCCAGGTGGCTAAGTCTGTAGTTGTTTGAATGTGGAGCTTTAATGGGCTTCAGGGAAGACATCGCGGTCAGTGGAGGGTTGAAAGATATAACTCACAAATATCGCCATGAAACGTATGCAGTTGATTACTTACGATAAGACAGGTATTTACAGGTAACAGGTTTTCTGAAAATATATGTTTATTTATGCAAATCAGGCAATGATTTGCTATCTTGCATCCATTTAGAGAACAATTAATGTTTAATTTTGTTGTCATATTAGATACATACATCTATAAATCAAAAAATACTATCAACTGCCACAAATACATAAATATTCTCCATGTTTTAGTCATAAAATGTTCATAATATACTGTATGAACCAACCCCTCGGTAAAAACATTCAGAAAAAAGATAAGATTGAACACTTAAATGTACATTTTTAATGTTTTCTTTCCACTAGCCTGAAAGAAGACGAATTGTGGAAGAAAAATAGACCAAAATGAAGAAAAAATGCTTCAACAAGATAAAGTTGATGAAAATAAAATCTGAAGAAGTCCATTATCTATCATTTACAGCAACTGTGCCATTGTGTTCGTGCTGATCTCACCACCCATTATATAATAATTGCAGGATAAGATTCAGGATTATTAACGTTAAGAAAAGAAAAACAGTGATAAGACTTATCAGCTATCTCCGTCCTCCAATCTATCGTCCTGTATCGATGACCTTCAGAGCATCATGAACTTTCTACAGTGTTATGATGTCGTCTGTCTTTCCAAACAACATCTAATAAACTTTGAGAAATCCAAAATCTCCTCATGCGACCATAATAAAGATTTAATCACTTTGACCACACTTTGCATTCAGTGATCTCTTAACACAAATCTTAAAGACACACAAAACAGTTTGGGAATCAAACACTCACCCCCCAAAAAATGCAACTTCAACTTTAACTATTTTGTGCCGAAAAAAAAGATATTCCACTGCGGCGTACTCGCTTTTTTTCTGGAGCCTCCAGCCAGATCTCATGGTCTTCATCAGAGGGTTGAGTTTGATCAACTTATACATTGATTTCACTTGATCTTCAAGAAACACAAATATCAATAAACACAAGTTTAGGTACAAGACGAGTATTTGTAAGTATTTCTACATTCAAATTGACGTGTGGATCAACTTTGGTGATGCAATGTAATATATGTTAAATATAATGTTGGAGCATTACTGCACCGCTGTGTGGTGAGCAATTTGTGATCTTTCACTGCCACCTGCTGGATATCTTAGACATTTCAGCTCTTTAAGAGGTAGATTCCTCTCTTTGAACTTCCTTTCGGGAATAATTGTTCTGCTGAACTAATTTATGGCCAAAGAGAAACAAATGGAGAACGACTGTAAATCGCCACAGGATTGTTTGTTTGTGTCACAACATTTACAAAAGCACAGAAAACATAGTTACGTTTGATTGAACATTAAAACCACCACATATGTGTTATTATTTCATCATCCAGAATCTGCTTCTTAGAGTGTGAAATGAAAATTCTACAATAATTAGTTATTATAAAACAAAGCAAAAACATTTAAAATAATTTACAGTATTTTCTTGTCGCACTTTATAATAACTACACGCTATGTAGCATTAGTTAAGCATTAACAAACACTTAATTCATCATTTGTAAAGCATTGTTCCAACATGAACACTCATTAGTAACTCATTAGTATGCAATTCATAAACACAGTTATAAATGTTTTATTCTTGATTAATAAGCTTGACTGTTATGCGTTTCATGACTCGGTTTTCATACTTTATAAATGATGGATTCACTATTTGTAAATGAAGTATTAAGGACTTATAGATGATGAATAAGATCATTTATAAAGTGTTCGTAAATAAACAAATTATTTAAATGTAATTTATTCATGCATTTATTTATATATAGATATGCACTCATGGTTAAGGACTATGTTAACATGTGCTTTATAAGCGTGTTTTAATACTGCAATTCATGATTCAGGTAGTTACTCGTCGTTAGTTAAGTATTAGTTAAGTATGTTCTGTGACCTCATCTAAAGTGAGGACTGTCTCTGCTTTACAACACATGTATAAAGGACATTGAAAGGACAGCAGAGCCTCAAAGCTAACACAAGTATCTGTTATCTTCTCAACAGAGAAGGGAAATAGACACAACACAAAGTGCAAGAACATACAAAACAGAATGGTGATGGGGGGCCATGCCAGTCAGTGGCACGAGTGGTGAGTATGTTTCATAGTTTGCTGGCACATACATATTATTGATTATGCTAGCTATGGCTAGCTCACTAGCTAACCAGCTAGCAAGGTCGTCACTAACTAGAGGTCCTGAGACAGGCACCGGCACGCGCCGCCTCAGTTGTAAGTAGATCAATCCAGATGATAGCTAGATACTCATAATCAATAACAGGTGTGTGTCAGCAAACTATAAAACATACTCAATACTCGTGCCACTGACAGGCATCGCCTCCATCCCAGTTCCTGTTAGTTCAGAACTTTAGGCTTCTAGTAGTTTACAGATCCCGTTTGGATTTATTCATATGTGTTTATAAATATATATTTATGGAGAAATGTGCAAGTAGCGGCATCCTTTGTTCTTTTTATGTCTGCCTGTGAAATACATTACTACTGGTTTTGATGTGTGTTGTATAAATAAGATTTTGTTTTATCAACCACACAAGAAATGTTTTTAGATTAAACATGAGACTAATAGTCAACAATCCAGCGTTAAGTATTACAACTACACATAAAATAAGGATTTTCTACAATAGATGTTTGCTGTCAGATCTAAGAGCCAATCAGCTCTCTGAGGTGGCAACAGCCAAGCGTTTCCCAACATGCACTGCGCCACACAGTCGGTGGAGAGCTACTGCGGCGCCTGGCTCTGAAATCGGGGGCCACCTTGCTCTCTTGAGAATAACCGTGACCACGTATGCATGATGTCAGATCAAGTCGGGATCAAGTCGGACACAAATCTAACCGGCATGCATTGATCGATTCTATGCAGAACTGGCTCATCTCGAATGAACCTATTATTGTCAATCGCCGCGGACGGTGCGCCCGCAATGTTTGGCAGCTTGAATGGATTTATTGCCAAGTACAGGGAGGGCGATGTTTTCCCCGACGTTCTTATTTACCACTGCATAATACACCGACAAGCATTATGCGCTAAAATGCTAAACATGAAAGAGATCATGGATGTGGCAACGAAGATCACCTGTTCTGTTCGAGCGAGAGTTCTTCAAAGACTATACTCGGTATATATATATATATATATATTTATATATGGACATTTATATATAAATAGGTATTTACTATTATTAATGTGATCTTTTTGACTTGGTTATTTTAAAAGTAGCTCGCAAGCCAAAAAAGTGTAGGCACCCCTGCTGTAGACTATAGCTATAATGCTTAGTTTCCAGCCCAGTGGTGACAAAGTTATCTGCTCCAAATCGTCCATCCTTTGTTCCAGCAGTTCAATCCTCTGGTTCCTTTGTTTGACTGTGGCCTTCAGCTCACGGACCACCATGAGGTTTCTTTGCTATTTTACCACTTTGACATAAAATTGAAGATTTTTTTTATCTCTTCTAATTCCTCCGCCAGTTTTTCACAAAAGAAAACAATCACCGTGTGTTCTCATGTCGTTAGCCACATCAAGTTCCAAAATGTCCAAAAGATAGAGAAAAAAAAACAGCAATGAGCAATGTTAATCTTGAATGGATGGCCTTTTGTTTTGGTGATCCCTGAAGGATTGTAGAGAGATTCTGAACAGGAAAAGGCAGTGGCAGCCATCTTATCTTGGCATAGGTCGGTGAGACCAGATGATCATGTCTATGCTGTTTTATTAAGCTCGTTCGGAATGAATCAGTCCTGTGCAGAATTGATCACCACCGATCGCTTCACAATGCATGCCGGTTAGATTTGTGTCCGACTTGCTCTGACGCCATGCACAAATGGTCAATGATAACCTCACGAGAGCAAGGCGGACGCATATTTTAGAGCTGGTATGTATGATATATTGGTCAAGCTCAGGATATGATGGACTAAAATGTCCACCCTGTTATAGGACATTCACATCTCGATTAATGTGTATTTAATACACAGGTATTGGAATAATTACATTTTCTAAGAGTAAACATCCTTTACTTTAGCTTTGACATACATTTCAAACAGTAGTTAAAAACAAGCATTAATTTGAAAAAAGTTCTTCTGTAATTCACCCACATTTCTTTTAGAATTAAGGGGCATTTCAATGGAAATTTTACTCAATTTTTAGGTTATTTTATTTTGCGAATTCATAACATGCAAGTAATCACAAGTAATCACAAAGATATGCTAAATATTTGTTGATTTCATTTAATTATCATTACTCAGATCACAGGGGGGGAAACCATATCAATGGACAATATATTCTATTAATGAAGGCAATTCATTCACATCTCACATACAAATTAGAAATGTAACTTCCATTGACAACCATTGATCATGAACACACATATTTCGTTATAAAATAAAAACAGGCTGCTGCAGCTTAGCTACACACACTGGAGCAAATACGGGGTTGAAGAGAGAAGGATGGAGATAATTACTACAATTCTTTTCTCAATTCAGTCATTCTTCAGTTATGGAACAAAACTGCAGTTTCTACAGTAAAACTAAATCAAGGAAGTAATAAGTTTAAACTGGAGAGAAAATGTTGATGAACAGAAAGAAGGTTACATGTTTCTCTCAGTTTCAGTTGAGCAAACTCCACGACTAATTTGTTTCTCTAGTGTGGACTTTTGAATGTTGTTTCAGAGTTTGCTTGTGTGAAAAAGTTTTACTACACACGGAACAACTAAATGGTTTCACTCGTGTGTGGACAGTCATGTGAAGTTTCAGGTTTCCCTTTTGTGAAAATGTTTGACTACACAAGGAACAACTAAATGGTTTCACTCCTGTGTGGACATTCATGTGACGTTTCAGGGTTACCTTGTGTGAAAATGTCTTACTACACACGGAACAACTAAATGCTTTCACTCCTGTGTGGACTTTCATGTGATAGTTCAGGTTTCCCTTTTGTGAAAATGTTTTACTACACACTGAACAACTAAATGCTTTCACTCCTGTGTGGACAGTCATGTGATCGTTCAGGTTTCCCTTGTGTGAAAATGTTTTACTACACACGGAACAACTAAGTGGTTTCACTCCTGTGTGGACATTCATGTGACGTTTCAGGTTTCTCTGATGTGACAATGTTTTACTACACAAGGAACAACTAAATGGTTTTAGTCCCGTGTGGGTAGTCATATGAACGTTCAGGCTTTTCTTTTGTGAAAATTTTTTACTACACATGGAACAACTAAATGGTTTTAGTCCCGTGTGGGTAGTCATATGAACGTGCAGGCTTTTCTTTTGTGAAAATGTTTTACTACACATGGAACAACTAAATGGTTTTAGTCCCATGTGGGTAGTCATGTGACGTTTCAGGTTTCCCTTATGTGACAATGTTTTACTACACATTGAACTACTACATGGTTTCACTCCTGTGTGGATAGTCATGTGACGTTTCAGGTTTCCCTTCAGTGAAAATGTTTGACTACACACGGAACAACTAAATGCTTTCACTCCTGTGTGGACGATCATGTGAACGTTCAGGGTTCCCTTATGTGAAAATGTTTTACTACACACGGAACAACTAAATGGTTTCACTCCTGTTTTGGATCTAGTGTGTCTCTTCAGATGTCTCTTGTGGTCAGAGCTTACAGCATATTCAGGCGAGCTGATTGATGTATTTCCAGTACTACAGTTCACATCACTTACAGGTTCCTGAGTCTCCCTCCAATCTCTACCGTCATCAGTCTCAGGTTCAGACAAGTCTTCAGTCTCATCAGTATCTGGTCCTGGATGTCTTTCTGGATCTAACTTCCTGTCTGGTTCTGATCCTCCACAATCGGCTCCATCAACTTCTGTTTCCATCTGTTCAGTTTTTCTTTGATGAAGCTGTGAGGATTGAGCTTCTTCTTCGTCATATTCACTCTTTAAAGGAGCTAATAGGAACTTTATACCAGCCTCCTCTCGCCCTTGAAGCTGCTTTCCATCCTGACTGATCCAGAGTTCCTCCTGTTCCTCTTTAATGTGTGGGGGCTCTGGGTCCTCCTGTTCCTCTTTAATGTGGGGGGGCTCTGGGTCCTCCTGGTACAGACTGTCACTCCAGTCCTGCTGCTCAGGGGGAACCTCTTCTTTATCCACCAACAGCTGCTGGACGTCTGTGGAGAACAATAAAATACATTGATACATCTGAGAAATCTCACTCAAAAAGCGGTGAATTAGTTGTAAATGGGAGAAGCATGACCCCTAAATAAAAACATGCTGCTGCTGTCGTAAACATCACACAGAAACTCGTGTTGTATTGACTGAACCACTCCCCACCGGCAGTGACAGACCCTCAGTAGCAGAGACTACTTGTTCCACCAACTGTAACTTGCTCCACTGATCGGCTACTTTTAGTTCCCCTCTAGTACACCAACAAAGGTCATGTGTAGCTAATATAGTGAAAAAAGAAGAAGAAAGTGTAAGTATAATATCTATATCTATCTATATCTATATCTATATATATATATATATATATATATATATATATATATCACAGAGTGGCCTCTTTACTGTAGACGTTGACACTGGCGTTTTGCGGGTACCATTGAAAGAAGCTTCCAGTTGAGGACCTGTGAAACGTCTATTTCTCAAACTAGAGACTCTAATATACTTGTCTTCTTGCTGAGCTGTGCACCAGGGCCTCGCACTTCTCTTTCTACTCTGGTTAGAGCCCGTTTGTGCTGTTGTCTGAAGGGAGTAGTACACACCGTTGTAAGAAATGTGCAGTTTCTTCGCAATTTCTCGCATGGAATAGCTTTCATTTCTAAGAACAAGAATAGACTGGGGAGATTCACATGAAAGTTCTCTTTTTCTGGCCATTTTGACAGTATAATCAAACTCACAAATGTGGTGCTCCAGATACTCAACTAGCTCAAAGGAAGGCCAGTTTCAAAGCTTCTCTCACCAGCATAACTGTTTTAAGCTGTGCTAACATAATTTCACAAGGGTTTTCTAATCATCCATTAGTCTTCTATGCGAACACAATGTACCATGAGAACAATGGAGTGATAATTGCTGGAAATGGGCCTCTATACACCTTTGTAGATATTTCATTAAAAACCAGACGTTTCCACCTAGAATAGTCATTTACCACATTAACAATGTATAGTGTATTTCTGATTAATTTAATGTTATCTTTATTGAAAAAAACTGAAATGTAGAAATCTTTACAAATTTATTAAAAAAGAAAAACTGAAATATCACATGGTCATAAGTATTCAGACCCTTTGCTGTGACACTCATATTTAACTCACATGCTGTCCATTTCTTCTGATCATCCTTGAGATGGTTCTACTCCTTCATTAGAGTCCAGCTGTGTTTAATTAAACTGATTGGACTTGATTAGGAAAGGCACACACCTGTCTATATACAACCTTACAGTGCATGTCAGAGCAAATGAGAATCATGAGGTTGAAGTAACTGCCCAAGGAGCTCAGAGACAGAATTGTGGCAAAGCACAGATCTGGCCAAGGTTACAAAAATAATTTCTGCAGCACTAAAGGCTACTAAGAGCACAGTGGCCTCCATAATCCTTAAATGGAAGAGGTTTGGGACGACCAGATCTCTTCCTAGATCTGGCAGTCCAGCCAAACTGAGCAATCATGGGAGAAGAGCCTTGGTGAGAAAGGTAAAGAAGAACCCAAAGATCACTGTGGCTGAGCTCCAGAGATGCAGTAGGGAGATGGGAGAAAGTTCCACAAAGTCAACTATCACTGCAGCCCTCCACCAGTCGGGGCTTTATGGAAGTGTGGCCCGACGGAAGCCTCTCCTCAGTGCAAGACATATGAAAGCCTGCATAGAGTTTGCCAAAAAACACATGAAGGACTCCCAGACTATGAGAAATAAGATTCTCTGGTCTGATGAGACCAAGATTGAACTTTTTGGCGTTAATTCTAAGCGGTATGTGTGGAGAAAACCAGGCACTGCTCATCACCTGCCCAATACAATCCCAACAGTGAAACGTGATGGTGGCAGTATCATGCTATGGGGGTGTGTTTCAGCTGCAGGGACAGGACGACTGGTTGCAATTGAAGGAAAGATGAATGCGACCAAGTACAGAGATATCCTGGAAGAAAACCTCTCCAAGAGTGCTCTGAACCTCAGACTGGGCCGAAGGTTCACCTTCCAACAAGACAATGACCCTAAGCACACAGCTAAAATAACAAAGGAGTGGCTTCGGAACAACTCTGTGACCATTCTTGACTGGCCCAGCAACAGCCCTGACCTAAACCCAATTGAGCATCTCTGAAGAGACCTGCAAATGGCTGTCCACCAACGTTCACCACCCAACCTGACGGAACTGGAGAGTATTTGCAAAGAAGAATGGCAGAGGATCCCCAAATCCAGGTGTGAAAAACTTGTTGCATCATTCCCAAGAAGACTCATGGCTGTACTCGCTCAAAAGGGTGCGTCTACTCAATACTGAGCAAAGGGTCTGAATACTTATGACCATGTGACATTTCAGTTTTTCTTTTTTAATAAATTTGCAAAAATTTCTACATTTCTGTTTTTTTCTGTCAAGATGGGGTGCTGAGTGAACATTAATTAAAATTATATATATATATATATATATATATATATATATATATATATATATATATATATATATATATTTTTTTTTTTTTAAGTCTACATTTTCTGCCGCAAGCTAAAAACACATATTCCGACTGTACCTTGAATTAAAAAAAAAACTCATGGTTGAATGCACTTATTGTAAATCAATCGCTTTGGTTAAAAGCGTCAGCTAAATAAAATGTAGTGTAATGTAAAAATAGATGTTTTTCTCTGACTAGTCGTGACACTCCTGTGACAACTACTGGAAACTTATGGTACCTAACTTCTATGGGTGCTGAAAAAAAAAATTGATATAGCATGGCGATATTGTATCGATTCACGGAGGCCAAGTATCAATCTTTTATGTAATCAATTAGAACATTTTTGGTAATAATAAATTCAATTTATTTTTCAGTCCACTAGGTGGTGCTGTGTTTAGGTCAGCAGAGGTCCCGGATCAGCGTGATTGATAGGACGTTGGTCAAAACAAACATGGAGACATCGGAGAAAGAAATTACAAATGCGCCGTCCGTGTTTAAATGAAGCGCAGTGTTTCCCCTAGGTTTACAGCTTCCGGGGGGGAATTAGTGCAGATATGTGCGGCAGGTAACTGGGGGACAGACTGTGAATCTGTGAGAAAAGAGAAGGCCTCAATCGAGAATGCATGAGCTGTTTATGTGATCAACCTTTTATTCAATAATTTTTCATTATCACTCATTGCATTCTGAAATTTCACTTCCCATGACCACCCGGGATTCTAAGAATACTTTACACAGGTCAAGACCAACATTTGCAACAGGCTGCAGCCTGCGGAGCTCCATAAATAGGCGAGATGTTTCTGACTTCGCATATCGAGAGGCTCTGGAAATATTCTTCCAAAAGCCCGAAAAATACACTGCAGTGACAAAGCCTGCACACTTTGTGGTTGTCATTGAAATACATGAACACCATGTTTCCTTTAAGTCAGTATTTATCAAACTGGGGCAGTATTTATTACAGGTGGCTGCAGAAAAATGAAATGTAGATTTTAAATGTGTATCGTGTGCCGTTAATGGGTTACGCATGAGCGACTCGCCGATTCTTGGCATTTTGCCAAAAGCCGATCTTTATGAGATCTCCGTGAGGTCGTCATTTCTGCTGTTGTGTCTCTCATCAGAACACAGATCTAAGCTCAACATTGAGCATGCATTGAGAATGGCCGTATCAAATCTACAACCCCGTTTTTAAAAGATTTGTAGCGGAAAGCAGCTCACTGCAGTAGGGCTGCAACAACGCCTCTGAGGTACGGTGCAGAACGCCGAACTGCGTTCAACAAGTCCGGTTTTATTTGGCTTTATGACATGCAGAGTAATTGCTGCTTGGATTTGTGGTTTGATATCCAATTAATAATAATACTTTGTAGTACTGTGAGGTACCACGATGTAGTATGTCTGTCCCCCCCTGAAGCTGTAAACCTAGGGAAAGGGTCTACTCATGATTCCCAGAGCTGCGCCCAGGCTAAACTCGCTGATTTAAAAAAGTAGAGTTTAATTCTGCGTGGACGTATTAATTTACTTTCACTGCTGTCTGACCTGTCTGCTTGATATGTGGCGAGAAATTATCAAACAACAAAACATGCCATGTTGAAAGACTCTTCCAGAACAAACACACAGCTTCTGCTGAAAAGTATGAAGCTGCAGAAGAGGGAAGAAGAGCGATGCCTCAACTGCTGCAGCAAACTGAGCAAAGTAGATAGACTTTCAGTCATTGGAATGATCACTGGTGGGCTGAGACGGCTACAGAAGAGAGGTGGAGGAACTTGTGGCCTGGTGTCAGGATAATAATCTCTCCCTGAACGCAGACAAGACCAAGGAGATGAATATTGACCCAAGGAGGAAGAGGGTGCGGCACACACGACAACTACTGGCAGCTCGTGGTACCTACCGACACCTAACGACATACAAGGAGAGGACCAGTGGAGATGTTATTAGACTTGTATTGAAAAACGTTTTGATACAAATGTAAATTATATTAAAAGGAAGATGTATTGTAATTGTGTCTCTCAGAACTGGTTCCATCAGTGTAAAGTGATGAAGAAACAAACAGAACCAACCTGCTCTTTGTATCCGGACTTCCGGGTTGAAAACAGCGTCCAGTAGTCTGCGTTGTCGCTCGTTCTCCTCTTTTGATCTAGAAAGTTCCTCCTCGTATTCTGCTATCGTTCTTTCAAACAGCCCAAATATCTCTTCAGCAGCCGCAGTGAGTCGCTGGTTGACTACAGACCTCAGCATTTGGACTTTAGACATTTTCTCCACAAACTCCGTCACAAACCTCGTTCCCTCTCCTTTGAAGACGAGCTGTTGCTGACTTCCGTCCCCGTCTGTTTGCAGCATGCTAAGCTAACTTCAGTATCTCTGTAGGTTACCGGGAGATGAGTCACAGGAACAACATCCGGGAACAAAGGTGAACATCTAGAAGTCCATTCAGAAGGTTTATCCAGACATACAGAGACTCTGCTGGATCAGTACTGAAGGAGCTACCTGACGCTTTACCAACACAACAACGAGACGCTGCTATTGCTACTGACGGGAGCCGCCATGTTGCTAATGGAGGAACATCCGGGTCAGCTGCAGCTCGCGGAGTCACCTTCAAAATAAAAGCTTTTATGATCTTCTATGTGACTTTCATGGCAGACTTGATGCATAGAGCGCATTTTATCAAAATAATATTTCATCGTTGTCATCTTAAGTTAGTGGTTTTTCACTTGGAAATTAAAGCTTATAAAATACCTTTTTAACACTTTGGTGTGTTTTTTTTAAATATACTTTATTAGAGAATGTGCACAATATGACGGATGAAGGATCAACAAGTATTTTCGTTTGTCTTTGTGTGTGTGTTGTTCTGTTTGCAGTAGTAATGCATGAAGTGACAGGAAGGTAGAGCAAACAGACAACGTAAAGTGAAAAATTATAAGAAATACAACTAATACATTTTAAAAAAAGAAAAAAAATCGAAAATAAGGAAAAATAATTGATCATAACACATTGGTGTTTTAAAGGGTTAGTTCAGATCACGAGGCTTCAAAACTATTGTTATATATACCTTGTTTAAACACAATCTATGGGTCAGATTCACCAAAGTCACACAATGACACAAACTAACAGGTGGATTCAGGAGACAAGAAACTCCTGTGTTCTGAGAGGTTAAATTACTGTTTTTGTCAATGGAGTCTGGTGTGTTTGTAGAGAGAATAGATAACAGCTTCAGTTCCCGGTCAAAAAGATAAAGAGGTGAAGACATTCTAAATATAGTCTTCATTTAAACTGATATAAATTATTTATTTATTGTCTAAAATACATCCAAAGCAGAACATTACTTTGCTCCATCTACTGCAGTAAAACTCGTAGAACAGGGGTGCCCAATACGTCGATCGCGATCTACCAGTCGATCGCGATCTACCAGTCAATCGCAAAGATAGTGCGGGTAGATCGCATGCCACTAAAAAATGTTTTTATTGCTTCCACTATGCAGATGAGTAGGCTCGTTTTCAGCTGACTTCAAAGTAGTCAGTAACAGGAAGTCACAGAAAAAAATGACTTCCTGTTAGCTCAGAACTTTAGGCTTCTAGTAGTTTACAGATCGCGTTTGGATTTATTCATATGTGTTTATAAATATATATTTATGGAGAAATGTACAAGTAGCGGCATCCTTTGTTCTTTTTATGTCTGCCTGGGAAATACATTACTAGTGGTTTTGATGTGTGTTGTATAAATACGATTTTGTATTATCAACCACACAAGAAATGTGTTTAGATTAAACATGAGACTAATAGTCAACAATCCAGTGTTAAGTATTACAACTACACATAAAATAAGGATTTTCTACAATAGGTGTTTGCTGTCAGATCTAAGAGCCAATCAGCTCTCTGAGGTGGCGACAGCCAGGCGTTTCCCATCATGCACTGCGCCACACAGTCGGTGGAGAGCTACTGCGGCGCCTGGCTCTGAAATCGGGGGCCAGCTTGCTCTCGTGAGAATAACCGTGACCACGTGTGCATGCTTAGTTTCCAGCCCAGTGGTGACAAAGTTATCTGCTCCAAATCGTCCATCCTTTGTTCCAGCAGTTCAATCCTCTGGTTCCTTTGTTTGACTGTGGCCTTCAGCTCACGGACCTCCATGAGGTTTCTTTGCCGTTTTACCACTTTGCTGATCTTCTCTGACATACATTTGAAGATGTTTTTTATCTCTTCTAATTCTCTTCTAATTTCTCTGCAATGGTTTAATCTTGAATGGATGGCCTTTTGTTTTGGTGATCCCTGAAGGATTGTAGAGAGATTCTGAACAGGAAAAGGCAGTGGCAGCCATCTTATCTTGGCATCGGTCGGTAAGACCAGATGATCATGTCTATGCTGTTTTATTAGGCTCGTTCGAGATGAGTCAGTCGTGATCAGAATAGATCACCGCCGATCGCCTCACAATGCATGCCGGTTAGATTTGTGTCCGACTTGCTCTGACGCCATGCACATATGGTCAATGATAACCTCACGAGAGCAAGGCGGACGCATATTTTAGAGCAGGTATGTATGATATATTGGTCAAGATCAGGATGTGATGGTCTAAAATGTCCACCCTGTTACAGGACATTCACATCTCTATTAATGTGTTTTTAATAAACAGGTATTGAAATAATTACATTTTCTAAGAGTAAACATGTCCTTTACTTTAGCCGTAAAATACATTTTAAACAGTATTTACAAGCAAACATTCATTTGAAAAAAGTTCTTCTGTAATTCACCCACATTTCTTTTATAATTAAGGGGAATTTCAATGGACATTTTACTCAATTTTTAGGTCAAATTCACTTTGCCAATTCATAACCTGCAAGTAATCACAAAGATATGTTTAATATTTGTTGATTTCATTTAATTATCATTTAAAAAAACTCAGATAACAGGGTGGAAATCATATCAGTGAACAATAAATGTTATTAATGATGACAATTCATTCAATTACAAATTATAAATTGAACTTTCAACCATTAAACATGAACACACATATTTAGTTTCAAATGAAAAACAGGCTGCTGCAGCTTAGCAGTCATTTTGATGAAAACATTGGCTGAACTTTTCAACTGTTTGAGATACACCATGAAAACAATTAGAACAGATTACTGTTCCATTCCAACTTTTACAATATTCATACCTGCAAACTCATAAGGGAGGGGGGATGCAGTGACGGAGAGAGTCTGACAGTGGCAAGCGAACGTCACTGGATAATCTTTCCACCAGATAAACCTGAACATGCACACCTCTCTCTGTGTGACAGCGCTTATAACTGCATAACTATATAGATTATATATATTTTTTTGATTGTAAGTAAATCAACATGTGTTTTAAAGTTAGAAACTGTTTGTCAATCAATTTAGTTGTTTTATGTTGTATGTTTTGTGTGAAAAAAAGGTGACAAGTTTGCAGGTATGAATATTAATAAATCAAAGAGAAAGTTCGGTAAACAAAAAGGTAAAATATTCACGTCCTACAACAGGACAGAATCCCCAAATCTCAGAGATGCGATCAGTAGAGGATGAGGTTAAAGAAGAAAGAAGGATGGAGATAATTAACTACAATTATTTTCTCAATTCAGTCATTCTTCAGTTATGGACAAAACTGCAGTTTCTACAGTAAAAATAAAACAAGGAAGTAATGAGTTTAAACTGGAGAGAAAATGTTGCTGAAGAGAAAGAAGGTTATATATTTCCCTTAGTTTTACCACCTATGATAATTCAGTTCAAACCGTAGTGCTGCATGGAATACTACGACAACGTAAAACAATTATATTTAATATATACATGAAAATACATAACTCATGAAACATGACAATATCATAGAAAAAATACCAACAGAATTTAAATTGATGTGTAGCTTCTTCTTACTAGAAACTAAACTTATTTTGCAGTCTGTATCAGCCCGACAGTTTTTAAGTGTTTAACTATGTCTCATTTATTTCTGATGCTCTCATCAAAACACTTGTGATTTGATAAATATCAGAGACGAGAGAATCTTGTTGCGCAAACTCCACGACTAATTTGTTTCTCTAATGTGGACTTTTGAATGTCGTTTCAGATTTTGCCTGAGTGAAAATGTTTTATTACACACAGAACAACGAAATGGTTTCACTCCTGTGTGGACAGTCATGTGATCGTTCAGGTTTCCCTTTTGTGAAAATGTTTGACTACACACGGAACAACTAAATGGTTTCACTCCTGTGTGGATATTCATGTGAGCGTTCAGGTGTCCCTTTTGTGAAAATGTTTTGCCACAAACTGAACAACGAAATGGTTTCACTCCTGTGTGGATAATCATGTGAACGTCCAGGTCTCCCTTTCGTGAAAATGTTTGACTACACACGGAGCAACTAAATGGTTTCACTCCTGTGTGAACAGTCATGTGAACGTTCAGGTGTCCCTTTCGTGAAAATGTTTGACTACACACAGAGCAACTAAATGGTTTCACTCCTGTGTGGATAATCATGTGAACGTTCAGGTTTCCCTTATGTGAAAATGTTTGACTACACACGGAGCAACTAAATGGTTTCACTCCTGTGTGGGCAGTCATGTGAACGTTCAGGGTTCCCTTATGTGAAAATGTTTTACTACAAACGGAGCAACTAAATGGTTTCACTCCTGTTTTGGATCTAGTGTGTCTCTTCTGAGGTCTCTTGTGGTCAGAGCTTCCAGCATATTCAGGAGAGCTGATTGATGTATTTCCAGTACTACAGTTCACATCACTTACAGGTTCCTGAGTCTCCTTCCAATCTCTACGGTCATCAGTCTCGGGTTCAGACGAGTCATCAGTCTCATCAGTATCTGGTCCTGGATATCTTTCTGGATCTAACTTCCTGTCTGGTTCTGATCCTCTACAATCTACTCCATCAGCTTCTGTTTCCATCTGTTCAGTTTGTCTTTGATGAAGCTGTGAGGACTGAGCTTTATCTTCATCATCTTCACTCTTTACAGGAGAAAATGGGAACTTAATACCAGCCTCCTCCAGCCCTTGAAGCTGCCCTCCCTCCTGACTGATCCAGAGTTCTTCCTGTTCCTCTTTAATGTGTGGGGGCGCCGAGTACTCCTGTTCCTCTTTAATGTGGTGGGGCTTTGGTTCCTCCAGGTCCTCTTTAATATGTGGGGGCTCTGAGTCCTCCTGTTCCTCTTTAATGTGGGGGGGCTCTGGGTCCTCCTGTTCCTCTTTAATGTGTGGGGGCTCTGGGTCCTCCAGGTCCTCTTTAATGTGTGGGGGCTCTGGCTCCTCCTGTTCAAATATAATGTGTGGGGGCTCCGGGTCCTCCTGGTCCTCTTTAATGTGTGGGGGCTCTGGGTCCTCCTGGTCCTCTTTAATGTGTGGGGGCTCTGGCTCCTCCTGTTCAAATATAATGTGTGGGGGCTCAGGGTCCTCCTGGTCCAGACTGGAGCTCCAGTCCTGCTGCTCAGGGGGAACCTCTTCTTTATCCACCAACAGCTGCTGGACGTCTGTGGAGAATAATAAAATGTATTCATACGTCTGAGAAATGGTGAATTAGTTGTAAATGAGAGAAACGTGACCGCTAAATAAAAACATGCTGCTGCTGTCGTAAACATGACATAGCAACGTGTGTTGCATTGACTGAACCATTCTCCCCCGGCAGTGACAGACCCTCAGTAGCAGATGCAGAGACTACATGTTCCAACAACTGTAACTGTTGTTGCAACAACTCTACTGACCGGCTACTTTTAGTTCCCCTTTAGTACACCAACAAAGGTCATGTGTAGCAAATATAGTGAAAGACGAAGTATATATATTAGGGGTATTCAACTAAAATTCAGCGGAGGTCCAGATAGAGAGAATTTCCTCATGCAAAAGTCCAGAACATCACAATAATGTCAAATTTGCGCTCTATGATGTTGTGCCATATGTATTTGAGGTAGCTAACAGTTGTATTAACGTATGTATGAAGTCAACAACTGACAGTCAAATTAATTAAAGAAAGTTCAATTGAATAACATATAAACAATATTTATTATTACAGATTTCCAATTGAACTGGATTAATTATAAATAATACATACTCTAATGTACATACAATATCTTATCTTAATTCAAGTAAAATAAAGGCAGGATTTAAAACAGTAAGCTTTTGAAAAAAGTTACTCTTTAAATAAAGTACTTCATTTCAGAAAAAAATATTTAACTGAATTGTCCTGGAGCTTTAAATTCATATTAAAGCTGATTTGGGGCTAGGGACTTTTTCTGTGGTTATTAAGCTACAGGGGAACGTCAGGGTTCAATGATCTCATGACGTAAAAAGTACAATATGTATCTCTGAGATGTAGTAAAGTAAAAAGTACAATATGTATCTCTGATGTGTAGTAAAGTAAAAAGTACAATACGTACCTCTGATGTGTAGGAAAGTAAAAAGTATAATAAGTACCTCTGAGATGTAGTACATTCAAGTGTTCAATATGTACCTCTAAGATGTAGTAAAATGAAAAGTACAATATGTACCTCTGAGATGTACTGTAGTACAGTAAAAAGTACAATATATACCTCTGAGATGTAGTAAAGTAAAACATACAATGTGTACCTTTGAGATGTAGTAAAGTAAAACGTACAATGTGTACCTCTGAGATGTAGTAAAGTAAAAAGTACAATGTGTACCTCTGAGATGTACTGTAGTACAGTAAAAAGTACAATATGAACCTCTGAGATGTAGTAGAGTAAAACGTACAATGTGTACCTCTGAGATGTACTGTAGTACAGTAAAAAGTACAATATGTACCTCTGAGATGTAGTAAAGTACAATGTATACCTCTGAGATTTAGTAAAGTAAAAAGTACAATATATACCTCTGATATGTATTACAGTAAAAAGTGCAATGTGTACCTCTGAGATGTACTGTAGTACAGTAAAAAGTACAATATGAACCTCTGAGATGTAGTAGAGTAAAACGTACAATGTGTACCTCTGAGATGTACTGTAGTACAGTAAAAAGTACAACATGTACCTCTGAGATGTAGTAAAGTACAATGTGTACCTCTGAGATTTAGTAAAGTAAAAAGTACAATATATACCTCTGATATGTATTACAGTAAAAAGTGCAATGTGTACCTCTGAGAAGTATATAGTAAAAAGTACAATATGTACCTCTGAGATGTATACAGTAAAAAGTACAATATGTACCTCTGAGATGTATTACAGTAAAAAGTACAATATGTACCTCTAAGATGTATTACAGTAAAAAGTACAATATGTACCTCTAAGATGTATTACAGTAAAAAGTACAATATGTACCTCTAAGATGTATTACAGTAAAAAGTACAATATGTACCTCTAGTGCTACGTTCACACCGTCCTGCGTCCTCCTGTCCTTGAGAGTCTGGACTCCCAAGTCCAAACTCCAAAAGTACACAAGTCTGGACTTAGCATACTTGGTATTGAGAACCAAACAGAACCAACCTGCTCTTTGTATCCGGACTTCCGGGTTGAAAACAGCGTCCAGTAGTCTCCGTTGTCGCTCGTTTTCCTCGTTTGAACCAGAAAGTTCCTCCTCGTTCTCTGCTGTCGTTCTTTCAAACAGCATTTTAGACATTTTCACACAACGACAGAAACGTTTCCTCCACACAAACTCCGTCGCAAACCCCGTTTCCTCTCCACCGGGCGCCTCTCAGGGCAGCCCACTGCTGCGTAACCAAGGATGGGTCAAATGCAGAGAAGAATGTCTTGGCGGGGATTAATAAAGCATCATTCCTTTCTTCTTTTATTTCTTTTTTTAAACTGGGACTAGCTGCTAAGCTAACTTCAGTATCTCTGTAGGTTACCGGGAGATGAGTCACAGGAACAACATCCGGGAACAAAGGTGAACATCTAGAAGTCCATTCAGAAGGTTTATCCAGACATACAGAGACTCTGCTGGATCAGTACTGAAGGAGCTACCTGACGCTTTACCAACACAACAACGAGACGCTGCTATTGCTACTGACGGGAGCCGCCATGTTGCTAATGGAACAACATCCGGGTCAGCTGCAGCTTGCGGAATCACCTTCAAAATAAAAGCTTATAGGATCTTCGTTTCGTTGTGACTTTCATGGCAGACTTCTTCTTCTTCTTCTTCTTCTTCTTCTTCTTCTTCTTCTTCTTCTTCTTCTTTTGGGGTTTTAGGCGGATGGCATCCATAAAAGTTGCATTACCACCACCTACTGTATTGGAGTGTGGACCAGAAATATCTATCTCTTCATCCCGAAATAAAAAGATAAACAAAACAAAAATAAAAAGGGAGCTATGTCACTTTAGGCGCACTAAATCCTTCCACTCAATCCTGTTTCTTTCAGATATTGCAGTACCTGTCCTGCCCCCAATGTTAATGCATCCTTTAAGTGTATCTCCTCTACTGCCAGACTCCTTTTCAACCTGTCTTGCTCAATTCTGAATGTCTGGCAATGACAAATTATATGTTCTACCGTTTCCGCTACATTGCAGAGCTCACATAGTCCAGTTGGGTGTTCATTTATTCGTTGCATTGTATTGTGCAGCCTTGTGTGTCCAATCCTCAGTCTGGTTACTATATTTTATTTTTTAGTGCTTACTCTGGATGTCCTCCCTTTGCCAACTTCCTTCTGAATTGCATAAAGATGTCGTCCTGTGTCTCTTGCATCCCAACTGTGCTGCCCTTCCTTAATAATGTTTCTTTTGATTATTGATTTAATTTCTGCTTTGCTGAATAAAATGTCTTTCTTTTTCTGACATTACAATGTCATGGCAGACTCGACGCATAGAGCGCATTTTATCAAAAATAATATTTAATCATTGTCATCTTACGTTAGTGGTTGTTCACTTGGAAATTAAAGCTTAAAAACTATTTCCCAACACAGATCCAACCATGGCCATGAACAGGTTTATAGAAATACAGAGGTCCAAAAACTGACCCCATTCATGAAGTGTATACTTTTCTTGATCTAAATATGTGTATTTGAAATAATAAGTAAATAATAAAAAAAAAGTACATTTAGATTAAATTAAATGAAGTTATATACAAATAAAAGTTGAACTGTTGATATGTTTAATTGGAGTAACTTGAGGTAGTCCTCTGTTGATTCATAATTAAGTAATTTATAATTAAGCTAAAACAATTTCTGCTACTCTGTGATGGTCGACTACTTTGAGATGTTCATCTACACAGCGGGCGCTCTGGCCATCGTGGTGCTGACGATTGAAGTACGTGCTGTGGTTTCTCTCCTTTATATTAAAATACTGACTAAAATATTGCTTTTCATTTTTCCACGTCAGGGATTCAGGACAGGTATGTAGATGTCTAAAACATATGTAAACCGAGGTTGAAAATATCAACAAAGTAATGTAGTAAATGTATTTTAATGAAGACGTGTTTTACCTCACAGGTTGGTTTTGGAGCTTCACTTTCACTCATTTGTGTTACGACGTTGGCGTCATTAAAAACAATCTTAGAAGAAGAACTTCATACAAACACACTTCTAAACATCGCTACTGTCTCTTTTCATTTGCCAACTTAGTCTTAAAACCCTGGAAAAGAAGCCGTGATGTTTCTCTATTATTGTAATTATTCCGTAAATGTTTTATCAGCCATTTACGAATGTCGTTGACATTTTTTAAATGTGAATCACCGGAATTTCTGATTTTATACATTGTGTTCCAAAAGTGACAGTTGACTGTAGAAAGCATTCACAGCACTGAATGACAGCATCCTTCAGGAAGACAGTGACCACGTTTCTGATGTCGTCTGTCTTTTCAAACAACCTCGAATAAACTTCTAAAATCTCCTCATGCGACCATAATAAAGACTCAATCACCTTGATCACGCTTTCCATTCAGTGAGCTCTTAACCCAAATATTAAAGACACACAAAACAGTTTGGGTATCAGTCACCTAAATAAATAATTCCACTACTGCTTACTCGCTTTTTTCTGAAGCCTTCAGCCAGATCTCATGGTCTTCATCAGAGGGTTGAGTTTGCTCAACTTATACATTGATTTCACTTGATCTTCAAGAAACACAAATATCAATAAACACAAGTTTAAGTACTAGACGAGTATTTGTAAGTATTTCTACATTCAAATTGACGTGTGGATCAATGTTGGTGACGCAACGTAATATATGCTAAATATCATGTTGGAGCATTACTGCACTGCTGTGTGGTGAGCAGTTAGTGATCTTTCACTGCCACCTGCTGGATATCTTAGACATTTCAGCTCTTAATGGGTAGATTCCTCTCTTTGAACTTCCTTTCGGGAATAATTGTTCTGCTGAACTAATTTATGGCTAAAAAGAAACAAATGGAGAACGATTGTAAATCGCCACAGGATTGTTGGTTTGTGTCACAACATGTATTTGTTATTATTTCATCATCCAGGATCGGCTTTGTGTAGTGTGAGATGAAAATTTGACAATGCTAATTTATTATAAAATTAAGCAAACACACTTATAATAATTTACAGTATTTTCAGGTAGTATTATTATAACTACACGCTATTTAGCATTAGTTAAGCAATTCATGAGGACCAATGTTACAGATAAATGAGGACCACATCACTGCCATGACAAAAAATGAGGATGTTTGCAGCCACACGAAAGACCTCACGGAAGTTTACACCAAAGCGGAGGCTAACATTTCAAGAGAGAGGAAAGGGTACGAAAGAGGAAATTGGCACAGGGAGACGATGACAGCCTGGTCGTGGGGGACAAGGTTCTGAGAAAAAATATTCAGGAGGAACAACGAAAAAGGGGGAAGCTAGAGGCAGACTTATTGGGTCCTTACATTATCACAAACATGGAGGGGAAAAGTGCTCACATAAAAAGTCATAAAGGAAAAAAACGTGGGAAAAATAAACACAGACCATCTGAAAAAACATGTGGAACCAGAAGATCTAATACCCTTGAAATGGTTTGCCACCACTTCCGCATCTCCTCCAGCACTGCAGCCCGGCCCCTTGAGGGCCCCTTCCATCCACAGTAGTCCACAATCAGACACCTTGACCTCCAGTCTTAAGTCATGGAATGCACCCGCCTCCCCAGAGGAATGACAGCATACTGTAGATGTCAATACAAATGACATTTAATGACGGCTTTGGTGACCTTTTGTAACTTGTTACTGCATCAAATAACAAATGAGGTCTTGGTAAACAATTCTGTCTTCTAGCTGACATCTGGACAGGTAAACGCAGAACTGTGCTGTGGAGCAAAGTGGGGCCCTTTAAAATGTTTGCTCCATTTTGTAAGCTAATTACTTTCAGGTTAATTACCTTACAGAGTTATTTAAAATAACCTATTAAGAATCAACTTGTTCTAATGGTCTACTTTTTTCCCAGGGAATTAAAGAATTGATTTAGAAATAAGATGTGGAGACATTACTTCTCTATGACAGGGCGTGCTTCACAACATGACGTGACCAAAAGAAAATAAAACAGATTTCAGGAAGTTGTATTTTCTTGGTCTTGTACTGGTTTCTGGGTTGAATGCAATGTTGTTTCCAAAATGTCCTGGCCCGACCCCGGCTATAGAAGTGATCACTTGCATTGATCCAGTTCTCCCAGATTCCGTACCACAACCACATTGGCTTGCTCTGGTGGTCCATTTAACTTTATGAACACTTTTACATTCCTTGTCTATGTTGCTTGAGTTTGGTTTTTCTTTTTTTGGATACGACCATTTCAGGCTATTCCAGCATTTTTCTTTGTCAGGTACTCGTATACTTACACTTCAGTACCCTTAAGCTTTTTGGACTTCCGGAACACTTCCACCTTATACTTTGGAACAACAATTGTAGTTTTGTTTTCTTTCTTATCCTTCTTTGTTAGAGTGTGGCAGGCTGATATTTGCTGTGTCTCGAGGTGAATGTTCTTACTTCTTAGAAATTGCACCAATTGTTGCTCCAGAGTGTGCAGCTCCTCATGCGGTGCATCCTCACCTTGTCGATCTCTGGCTGTAGACTAGAGCTATATTCCTTAGTTTCCAGCCCAGTGGTGACAAAGTTACCTCCTCCATGAGACTCACAAAGTTACTTTGCCGTTTTACCACTTTGCTGATCTCCTCTGACATAAAATTGAGGGATTTTTTTATCTCTTCTAATTCCTCTGTCAGTTGTTTTTGTTTTGTGTGGTAACAAGAGTAAACAATCACCATGTGCTCTCATGTTGTTAACCACACCAAGTTCCAAAATGTCCAAGAAGATGGTAAAAAAAACAGCAATGAGCAATGGTTTAATCTTGAATGGATGGCCTTTTGTTTCGGTGATCCCTGAAGGATTGTAGAGAGATTCTGAACAGGGAAAAGGCAGTAGCAGCCATCTTATCTTGGCATAGGTCGGTGAGACCAGATGATCATGTCTATGCTGTTTTATTAAGCTCGTTCGAGATGAGTCAGTCCTGTGCAGAATTGATCACCGCCGATCGCCTCACAATGCATGCTTTTAGATTTAGATTTGTGTCCGACTTGCTCTGACGCCATGCACATATGGTCATTGATAACATCACGAGAGCAAGGCGGACACATATTTTAGAGCAGGTATGTATGATATATT
Source organism: Taurulus bubalis (assembly GCF_910589615.1). Taxonomy (NCBI): domain Eukaryota; kingdom Metazoa; phylum Chordata; class Actinopteri; order Perciformes; family Cottidae; genus Taurulus; species Taurulus bubalis. The sequence goes on along the minus strand of NC_136596.1, from coordinate 2,152,123 downwards.
GGTCAAGCTCAGGATATGATGAACTAAAATGTCCACCCTGTTATAGGACATTCACATCTCGATTCATGTGTATTTAATAGACAGGTATTGTAATAATTACATTTTCTAAGAGTAAACATGTCCTTTACTTTAGCTTCGAAATACATTTCAAACAGTATTTACAAACAAGCATTAATTTGGAAAAAGTTCTTCTGTAATTCACCCACATTTCTCTAAGAATTAAGGGGCCTTTGAATGGAAATGCTACTCCATTTTTAGGTTATTTTATTTTGCCAATTCATAACCTGCAAGTAATCACAAAGATATGCTAAATATTTGTTGATTTAATTTCATTATCATTACTCAGATCACGGGGGGGAAACCATATCAATGAACAATATATTTTATTAATGAAGGCAATTCATTCACATTTCACAAACAAATTATAAACAAATTATAAACGTAACTTTATTAACCTTAACCTCTTTAAATCATGAACACACAGATTTAGTTCTGAAATAAAAACAGGCAAATAAGGAAGTACAACATTGAACTGAAGTCATTTTGGTGAAAACATTGGCTGAACTTTAACTGTTTGAGAGCAATTAGAACAGATTACCGTTTCATTACAATGATTAAAATAGTAATAAATCAAAGAGAAAGTTTGTTCAACAAGAGGTAAAACATTCACGTCCTAAAACAAAAGGTTAATCTTAGCCGAATAAAATTATTTTGCAGTCTGTATGAACCCGACAGTTTTTAAGTGTTGAACTAAGTCATTTATTTCTGATGCTCTCGTCAATACACTTTGATTTGATAAATATCAGAGACGAGAAAATCTTGTTGAGCAAACTCCACGACTAATTTGTTTCTATAGTGTGGACCTTTGCATGTTGTTTCAGAGTTGCCTTGTGTGAAAATGTTTTACGACATACGGAACAAGGAAATGCTTTCACTCGTGTGTGGACAGTCATGTGAACGCTCAGGTTTCCCTTGTGTGTAAATGTTTTACTACACATGGAACAACTAATTGGTTTCACTCCTGTGTGGACAATCATGTGATGTTTCAGGGTTACCTTATGTGAAAATGTTTTACTACACATGGAACAACTAAATGCTTTCACTCGTGTATGGACAGTCATGTGAACGCTCAGGTTTCCCGCGTGTGTAAATGTTTTACTACACATGGAACAACTAATTGGTTTCACTCCTGTGTGGATAGTCATGTGACGTTTCAGGGTTACCTTATGTGAAAATGTTCTACTACACACGGAACAACTAAATGCTTTCACTCCTGTGTGGACAATCATGTGAACGCTCAGGGTTCCCTTACGCGAAAATGTTTTACTACACACGGAACAACTAAATGGTTTCACTCCTGTTTTGGATCTAGTGTGTCTCTTCAGATGTCTCTTGTGGTCAGAGCTTCCAGCATATTCAGGAGATCTGATTGATGAATTTCCAGTACTACAGTTCACATCACTTACAGGTTCCTGAGTCTCCTTCCAATCTCTACTGTCATCAGTCTCAGGTTCAGATAAGTCTTCAGTCTCATCAGTATCTGGTCCTGGATATCTTTCTGGATCTAACTTCCTGTCTGGTTCTGATCCTCCACAATCCCCTCCATCAGCTTCTGTTTCCATCTGTTCAGTTTGTCTTTGATGAAGCTGTGAGGACTGAGCTTCTTCTTCATCATTTTCACTCTTGGAAAATGGGAACTTGATGCCAGCCTCCTCCAGCCCTTGAAGTTGCTCTCCCTCCTGACTGATCCAGAGTTCCTCCTGTTCCTCTTTAATGTGTGGGAGCTCTTGGTCCTCCTGTTCCTCTTTAATATGGGGGGGCTCTGGGTCCTCCTGTTCCTCTTTAATGTGTGGGGGCTCTTGGTCCTCCTGTTCCTCTTTAATATGGGGGGGCTCTGGGTCCTCCTGTTCCTCTTTAATGTGTGGGGGCTGTGGGTCCTCCTGTTCCTCTTTAATGTGGTGGGGCTCTGGGTCCTCCTGGTCCAGACTGGAGCTCCAGTCCTGCTGCTCAGGGGGAACCTCTTCTTTAACCACCAACAGCTGCTGGACGTCTGTGGAGAATAATAAAATACATTCATACGTCTGAGAAATGGTGAATTAGTTGTAAATGAGAGAAGCGTGACCCCTAAATAAAAACCTGCTGCTGCTGTCGTAAACATCACATGGCAACTCGTGTTGCATTGACTGAACCCAGTGTTTCCCCTAGGTTTACAGGGGGGGGGGGGGGGTTCTCAAACTTTTTCTGTAAATAACTTTTTAATAACATTTTGTGACTCCATCTGTACTGTACAGAATAAAGAAAATTGCAATCACTTTCAAGTAAATCAGATTGCTCCATCAGACATTTTTTTTGTTTTAAATGCAATCACTTAGAACAATGAAAATAAAGTTCTGTCTGTGCAAAAAATAACTAATTGAGGAAAACAATAAGCTATTTTTTTTTGGGCCAAACAAAACAGAATGAGTGCAGATCAGTGTTCCCTCGAAGCTGTGTGCGTGCGCGGCCGCGCAGGCCAGTCGAAGTGGCTGCGCAATAGATTTTTCAGACCGCACAAACGATTTTTTTTCAGGGGTTATAAATCTTTTTTGCGCCAGTGTTTCTGAGATAGGAGTGAGCCATCTTCACAATAATAAGATCTTTGATGTGTCGAGTCTTCTTGGCCAATCAGCGTCCCGTTTCTCGACATGCGCTCTCTGTACCTCTGCTAGCGCTCTGCCTCCATTAGCACCCCCCACCCCCGCTGTCCTCCTCCGGGCGCCAGGAGTGAAGCTCGCCTAGAGCGCCACATGAGCTCGGGCCGGCGCTGTTTAGGCTCCTCTTGGCGGGCCCTGCTCCAGCAGTTATAGGCTACCATGGCGAAAAGAAAGGCAGAGCAGGTGCCCCAGAAAAAGGTCTGCCTAACGTTCAAACATGAGTGGCTAGATGAACTAGTCCAAACTGACACAGGTAGGATGAAACTTTCAGACATATTTAAATATGAAGTTATTAAATTGTTTATATGGGCTACCTTTAGGAAAAATGACACCATGTCAATTTAATAAGCCTATAATTATTGTTAAGCACTGCATTAGCATTTTTCTTTCAATGAAGGTCCACTTAAACATTGTACCTGCTAAGAAATGACTAAACACCTTTGATATTTTTATTTTTTTATATATATCATTATCAGTCATAACCAGTGAACCAGTCATGACCTCCCCTTATTGAAGTTCAACAAAGATCCTTTAAGTTCAACTAAACTGACTGGTAAAACCATCATTAAAATGTTCCCAAAGTCCAGCCATTATAAAGGATATTGAATAAATATCAACCGTGTATACATATTTATGCCTTTGCTGTCATCTCTTTGAATCCCCTATGGCTAACGCAGGCTTTGTGGTCATTTTCGGGCAGGTCGCGTGGTTGCGAATTGCTCACAGTACTGAAATTTGCGCTCAGAAAAAAAAAAAAAATTTGCTCAGTGCTGAAAAAAATTAGAGGGAACATTGGTGCAGATATGTGAGCCATCAGGTTGCATCAGTATTAACGGCTGCAGTGAGCTGCTTTCCTCTACACATCTTTTATAAACAGGGTTGTAGATTTGATAGAATTCATGCTCAACATTGAGCTGAGACCTGTTTTCTGTTTTGAAAGACGCAGCAGCAGAAAGGACGTCACGGAGATTTCTGGCAAAAAGCCACAAAAAAAAACGCTGAGTACATGAGCAAGCGTACCATGTTAACGGCGTAATGTAAACATTTACCCGTAAGTAAAGGCATTTATTAATGACTTAGTTTTATGCCCGTGTACTTTTGTAATATGTGAAGTGAAGCCAGCCGGCTCATTGTTGGTAGAAGACACAAGCACTCTGTCTCATTCACCTGGAGCAGGAGAGCTGCTCCGGTGCTCCTCACATGAGAGCTGCTGTTGCCATCTTCACCCTGGGAGCTTTTAAAACGCAGATATAGCGGTCTGCTTTTCACGCGACATATTTTTTGACGCTCTCTGTCCGCTGCTGCGTCTGTGCTCAGTGCTAAACTGTGTGTGATACAGAGATCAGAGAAGTGTTAAAGCGACCATTTAGAGACATAAATGACAAGCTGTCCTGTGGATAATATAAATAAAATACGGCAGGTTAGTTTGTTTAATAACAGAACAAGGTGTAGACCTGTTCTATAGGAAAGAGAACCTAAATGACGACTTGAGATCGATAATAGGGTGGCGCCCCCCTATTATAACGGTAGGGGAAACACTGGAACCCCTCCCCACCGGCAGTGACAGACCCTCAGTAGCAGAGACTACATGTTCCACCAACTGTAACTTGCTCCACTGATCGGCTACTTTTAGTTCCCCTCTAGTACACCAACAAAGGTCATGTGTAGCTAATACAGTGAAATAAGTACTGTGACTGTGTGTGTGTGTTTATTTATTTGTATGTTTGTGTGTGTATATATATAAGTATATAACTGTATATATATATATATATATATATATATATATATATATATATATATATATATATATACACACACACACACACACATATATATGTATATATATACAAAATGATACGTGTATGTATGTGAAACCAGTGAAAAAAGAGCAGGGTTGTCATATTTAGTTTCACTGTAAAAATACTTTACAGTGAAGAACAGAGTAAACACATGACAACAGCTGAGGTGGTGACGTCGTCAAGTCAGCTGCTGTTCCAATTGCACAAAGACCGTCCTGCGTCCTCCTGTCCTTGAGAGTCTGGACTCCCAAGTCCAAACTCCAAAAGTACACAAGTCTGGACTTAGCATACTTGGTATTGAGAACCAAACAGAACCAACCTGCTCTTTGTATCCGGACTTCCGGGTTGAAAACAGCGTCCAGTAGTCTCCGTTGTTGCTCGTTCTCCTCTTTTGATCTAGAAAGTTCCTCCTCGTATTCTGCTATCGTTCTTTCAAACAGCATCTGAACTTCAGACAATTTCACACGACAGAAACGTTTCCTCACACAAACTCCGTCACAAACCTTGTTTCCTCTCCATTAAACTGGGACTAGCTGCTAAGCTAACTTCAGTATCTCTGTAGGCTACCGGGAGATGAGTCACAGGAACAACATCCGGGAACAAAGGTGAACATCTAGAAGTCCATTCAGAAGGTTTATCCAGACATACAGAGACTCTGCTAGATCAGTACTGAAGGAGCTACCTGACGCTTTACCAACACAACAACGAGACGCTGCTATTGCTACTGACGGGAGCCACCATGTTGCTAAGGGAACAACATCCGGGTCAGCTTGCGGAGTCACCTTCAAAATAAAAGCTTATAGGATCTTTGTTGGGACTTTAATGGCATACTTCTTCTTCTTCTTTTGGGGTTTTAGGCGGATGGCATCCAACAAAAAAGTTGCATTACTACTGTATTGGAGTGTGGACCAGAAATATATATCCCTTAATCCCAAAATAAAAAAGATAAACAAAACAAAAAATAAAATAAAAAGCTATTTCACTTTCGGCGCACTAAATCCTTCCACTCAATGCTGTTTCTTTCAGATATTGCAGTACCTGTCCTGCCCCCAATGTTAATGCATCATTTAATTGTATCTCCTCTACTGCCAGCCTCCTCTTCAACCTGTCTTGCTCAATTATAGATAGATAGATAGATAGATAGATAGATAGATACTTTATTAATCCCCAAGGGGAATTATGAATGTATGGCAATCACTTGCACTCTGGCAGTCACTCACGCGAGTGAACTGAAGCTGTAAACGCGGCGCGAAAATTTGCGCCGCGTCCGGTGTGAACACGGCATTAGAAATTGCACCACTTGTTGCTGAGGGTACTTTGCCGTTTTACCACTTTGCTGATCTCCTCTGACATAAAATTGAGGGATTTCTTTTATCTCTTCTAATTCCTCCGTCAGTTTTTAGTTTGGTAACAAGAGAAAACAATCACCATGTGTTCTCATGTTGTTAACCACACCAAGTTCCAAAATGTCCAAAAAGATGTTAAAAAAAACAGCAATGAGCAATGGCTTAATCTTGAATGGATGGCCTTTTGTTTTGGTGATCCCTGAAGGATTGTAGAGAGATTCTGAACAGGAAAAGGCAATGGCAGACATCTTATCTTGGCATAGGTCGGTGAGACCATATGATCATGTCTACGCTGTTTTATTAGGCTCGTTCGAGATGAGCTGGTCCTACGCAGAATCGATCACCGCCGATCGCCTCACAATGCATGCCGGTTAGATTTGTGTCCGACTTGCTGACGCCATGCACATATGGTCATTGATAACATCACAAGAGCAAGGCGTATATTTTAGAGTAGGTATGTATGATATATTGGTCAAGCTCATGATATGATGTACTAAAATGTCCACCCTGTTACAGGACATTCACATCTATATTAATGTGTTTTTAATACACAGCTATTTGAATAAATAATGTTTCTAAGAGTAAACATGTCCTTTACTTTAGCCTTAAAATACATTTCAAACAGTATTTATAAACAAGCATTCATTTGAAAAGAGTTCTATAATTTACCCACATTTCTTTAAGAATTAAGGGGCATTTCAATGGAAATTTTACACCATTTAGGTTATTTCATTTTGCCAATTCATAACCTGCAATTAATCACAAAGATATGCTTAATATTTGTTGATTTCATTTAATTAACATTAAAAAAAACTCAGATAACAGGGTGGAAATCATATCAGTGAACAATATATTTTATTAATGAAGGCAATTCCTTCACATTTAACATACACATTATAAATTGAACTTCAATTCACAACCATTAAGCCATTAATCATGAATACACAGATTTAGTTATAAAAGAAAAACAGGCTGCTGGAGCTAAACTACAAACACTGGAGCAAATATGGAAGTATAACATTGAACTGAAGTCATTATGGTGAAAACATTGGCCGAACATTTCAACTGTTTGAGAGCTACCATGAAATCAAATAAAACAGATTATTGTTTTATTACAACTATTAAAATAGCAATAAATCAAAGAGAAAGTTTGGTCAACAAAAGGTCAAACATGCATTTCATGAAACAAAAGGACAGAATCCCTAAATCTCAAAGAGATGAGATCAGTAGAGGATGGGGTTAAAGAAGAAAGAAGGGTGGCTATAATTAACGACAATTATTTTCTCAATTCAGTTATTCTTCAGTTATGGAACAAAACTGCAGTTTCTACAGTAAAACTAAATCAAGGAAGTAATGAGTTTAAACTGGAGAGAAAACGTTGCTGAAGAGAAAGAAGGTTCAATATTCCCCTCAGATTCATCGCCTATGATAATTCAGCTCAAACCACAGTGCTGCATGGGGGACATGGAATACTTTAACGAAAAACAATTATAATTAATACATACTGTACATGACAAACCATAACACATGAAACATGAGACAAAATCATATAAACAAATACCAACAGAATTTAAATTGATGTGTAGCTTCATCTTAGTAGAAACTAAACTTAAACTTATTTTGCAATCTGTATCAGCCCGACAGTTTTTAAGTGTTTAACTATGTCTCATTTATTTCTGATGCTCTCATCAATACACTTTGATTTGATAAATTTCAGAGACGACAGAATGTTGTTGAGCAAACTCCACGACTAATTTGTTTCTCTAGTGTGGACTTTTGAATGTTGTTTCAGATTTTGCTTTTGTGAAATTGTTTTACTACACAAGGAACAACTAAATGTTTTCACTCCTGTGTGGACAATCACGTGATAGTTCCGATCTCCCCCATGTGAAAATGTTTTACCACAAACTGAACAACTAAATGTTTCACTCCTGTATGGACATGATATACGGATATGATAGTTCAGGCCTGCCTTGCTTGAAAATGTTTGCTCACACACGGAACAACTAAATGGTTTCCATCCTGGGTGGATAGTCATGTGGCTGTTTAGGTGTCCCTTTCTTGAAAATGTTTTACTACATACAAAACAACTAAATTGTTTCACGACTGAGTGGCGATTCAAGTGACTGTTCAGGGTTGACTTTTGTGAAAATGTTTTACTACACACGGAACAATTAAATGGTTTCACTCCTGTGTGGATCATCATGTGAACGTTCAGGGTTGACTTTTGTGAAAATGTTTTACTACACACTGCACAACTAAATGCTTTCACTCCTGTGTGGACAAGCATGTGAAGTTTCAGGCCTCGCTTCATTGCAAATGTTTTACTACACACGGAACAACTAAATGCTTTCACTCCTGTGTGGACAATCATGTGATCGTTCAGTGTTCCCTTATGTGAAAATGTTTTACTACACACGGAACAACTAAATCTTTCACTCCTGTTTGGACATGATATACGGATATGATAGTTCAGGCCTGCCTTGCTTGAAAATGTTTGCTCACACACGGAACAACTAAATGGTTTCCATCCTGGGTGGATAGTCATGTGACTGTTTAGGTGTACCTTTCGTGCAAATGTTTTACTACACACGGAACAACTAAATGCTTTCACTCCTGTGTGGACAAGCATGTGAAGTTTCAGGCTTCGCTTCACTGCAAATGTTTTACTACACACGGAACAACTAAATGCTTTCACTCCTGTGTGGACAGTCATGTGATAGTTCAAGGTTGGCTTATGTGAAAATGTTTTACTACAGATGGAACAACTAAATGCTTTCACTCCTGTGTGGACAAGCATGTGAAGTGTCAGGCTTCGCAACACTGTAAATGTTTTACTACACACGGAACAACTAAATGGTTTCACTCCTGTGTGGACAAACATGTGAAGTGTCAGGCTTCGCTTCACTGCAAATGTTTTACTACACACGGAACAACTAAATGCTTTCACTCCTGTGTGGACAATCATGTGATAGTTCAAGGATGTCTTATCTGACAATGTTTTACTACAGATGGAACAACTAAATGGTTTCACTCCTGTTTTGGATTTAGTGTGTCCCTTCAGATGTCTCTTGCGGTCAGAGTTTCCAGCACATTCAGGCGAACTGAATGTTTTACCACACATGGAACTACTACTTGGTTTCACGCCTGTGTGGACAATCATGTGACGTTTCAGGTTTGTCTTCAGTGAAAATGTTTTACTACACACGGAACAACTAAATGCTTTCACTCCTGTGTGGACAGTCATGTGACGTTTCAGGGTTCCCTTACTTGAAAATGTTTTACTACACACGGAACAACTAAATGCTTTCACTCCTGTGTGGACAATCACGTGACGTTTCAGGGTTCCCTCACGCGAAAATGTTTTACTACACACGGAACAACTAAATAGTTTCACTCTTGTTTTGGATCTAGTGTGTCTCTTCAGATGTCTCTTGTGGTCAGAGCTTCCAGCACATTCAGGAGAGCTGATTGATGTATTTCCAGTACTACAGTTCACATCAATTACAGGTTCCTGAGTCTCCTTCCAATCTCTACTGTCATCAGTCTCAGGTTCAGACGAGTCTTCATCATCTGGTCCTGGATGTCTTTCTGGATCTAACTTCCTATCTGGTTCGGGTCCTCCACAATCCGCTCCATCAGCTTCTGGTTCCTTCTGTTCAATTTGTCTTTGATGAAGCTGTGAGGACTGAGCTGCTTCTTCATGATCTTCACTCTTTACAGGAGTGAATGAGAACTTGATGCCAGCCTCCTCCAGCCCATGAAGCTGCTCTCCCTCCTGACTGGTCCAGAGTTCCTCCTGTTCCTCTTTAATGTGGGGGGGCTTCGTGTCCTCCTGTTCCTCTTTAATGTGGGGGGGCTCTGGGTCCTCCTGGTCCAGACTAGAGCGCCAGCCCTGCTGCTCAGGGGGAACCTCTTCTTTAACCACCAACAGCTGCTGGACGTCTGTGGAGAATAATTCAATACATTCATATGTCTGAGAAATCTTTAGCTCTATCATTATCATTTAAAAAGGTGTATCACTGAAAAAGTAGTGAATTAGTTGTAAATGAGAGAAGTATGACCCCTAAATAAAAACATGCTGCTGCTGTCGTAAACCCACCGGCAGTGACAGACCCTCAGAGTAGCAGAGACTACATGTTCCACCAACTGTAACTTGCTCCACTGACCGGCTACTTTTAGTTCCCCCCTAGAACACCAACAAAAGGTCATGTGTAGCTAATATAGATGAAGTATATATACATATATATAAAGTATATATCAGGGGTAAACTAAAATTCAGCGAGGTCCAGTTGGAGAAAAATCTATCATTCAAAAGGTCTGGAACATCACAATAATGTCCAATTTGTGCTATATGACGTTGCACCATTTGTATTTGTATTGAGTATTTCACAATCTGCTCAGTAACTGGGATTTTCACACACACAACCAATTCTAGGGTTTACAAAGAATGGTGTGAAAAGGGAAAAACATCCAGTATGCGGCAGTCCTGTGGGCGAAAATGCCTTGTTGATGCTAGAGGTCAGAGGAGAATGGGCCGAGTGATTCAAGCTGATAGAAGAGCAACTTTGACTGAAATAACCACTCGTTACAACTAGGGATGGGTATCGTTTGTTTTTTTTCCGATACCGGTGCGAAACCGATACCGGTGCCTAAACGGTGCCTGAACTGATACTTTTTTATTGCCATGGCAATTCCTTTTCTTAAAATTGAACAATATATTAACTGTTTAAAGTATACTTTACATATAAATAAATAAATACATACAACACACTTGTCTTCAAACTACAGCTTCAAACCTTTTAATTTTACACTATAAACAATACAAATAAAAAAAAAACAGACACAAGCATCAGGTGGTCTGATTGGGACCGTGTGCAACAGAACTCAGACACTGTTGGATTCTACAAACTGCTGCTTTACTGGACTACACGTCATCATTCATATCAACTGGGAGAGATTTGTTCTAGCAAGCCGAGGACGGACGTTCAAAAGCTCGTGCTCGTGTCTGCAGCGATCTCTGTGCGCGCGCTGTGAGTGTTGTGTGAGCGCTGGAAGCCCCGCCCCCTCCAGCCCCTCTCTGCATGCAGGCGGACAACAGAGAGTGGAGGAGTGCGCTCTGATCTGCGCTATTTTAATAGTATCGATACATCAAAATCCTATCGTTTTTAACGTACGGGTACTGCTCTACCTTTTTAGTATCTATATACCGAGCAACATTACAGAGTAGTGTAAAAAAAAAAAAAAGTATTTAAATCGGCTCAGGCACCGGAAGAAAGCACCGAAATCTGCGTTGCTTTTCGGTCCGGTAGGTACCGGACGTGTTGGAACCGGCGCCATATTGGCACCGGTTCTCGGTACCCAACCCTAGTTACAACCGAGGTATGCAGCAAAGCATTTGTGAAGCCACAACACGCACAACCTTTAGGCGGATGGGCTACAACAGCAGAAGACCTCACCGGGTACCACTCATCTCCACTACAAATAGGAAAAAGAGGCTACAATTTGCAAGCGCTCATCAAAATTGGACAAAAATGTTGCCTGGTCCGATGAGTCTCAATTTATGTTGAGACATTCAGATGGTAGAGTCAGAATTTGGCGTAAACAGAATGAGAACATGGATCCATCATGCCTTGTTACCACTGTGCAGGCAGATGGTGGTGGTGGAATGGTGTGGGGGATGTTTTCTTGACAAACTTTAGGCCCCTTAGTGCCAATTGGACATTGTTTAAATGCCACGGCCTACCTGAGCATTGTTTCTGACCATGTCCATCCCTTTATGGCCACCATGTACCCATCCTCTGATGGCTACTTCCAGCAGGATAATGCACCATGTCACAAAGCTCAAATCATTTCAAATTGGTTTCTTGAACATGACAATGAGTTCACTGTACTAAAATGGCCCCTACAGTCACCAGACCTCAACCCAATAGAGCATCTTTGGGATGTGGTGGAACGGGAGCTCCGTGCCCTGGATGTGCATCCCACAAATCTCCATCAACTGCAAGATGCTATCCTATCAATATGGGCCAACATTTCTAAAGAATGCTTTCAGCACCTTGTTGAATCAATGCCACGTAGAATTAAGGCAGTTCTGAAGGCGAAAGGGGGTCAAACACAGTATTAGTATGGTGTTCCTGATAATCCTTTAGGTGAGTGTACTTGTTTAACTTGTTTTAATCTTGTAGATGCGATGGACGTCCTGTAGGGCTGGGCGGTATGGCCAAAAATTCATATCACGGTATTTTGTAAGATTCTGGCGGTTTCCCGGTATTTTCCCCCCAAATAAACACATTAATTTATTGACGCCGAAAAGGACTGCCACCGCCATTGTTATTCACCACTCGCTCTCAACTGAAGGCACCATTGTCCCAAGAGAAAATATGACTCTAAAGCTGAAAAATGGAATCTTGATTTTGGAAATTCTTCATAGGTCTTGTGAAAACATAACTTTATCGGTTTTGGTGATGGAAATTGGTTTACCAAAGGTCTTAGGTTCACAAAAGCAGTGGAATATATGAATAAAACTGTAGACACGTAAATAAATGTCTAAAACCAAATTTATTATTATATGGTGGGGATGATGAGCTGTGGCTGGCTTTGTGGCCTGCGATGGTGATCTGTTGGCAGGCAGACGGACTGGTAGACTGCTACAGCGATGCTGCATGTTGTCCTCTGGACCCCCGCAGCTCTGAATCCTCTCTGTAAAATACATTAATACTAGTCAGTATGAGTTCACTGAAAGAAAGTAATGATTACACACCGACACGTAAGAAAGATCCAACACTGACTATGCCCAGAGCCCCCACACATTAAAAGAGGAACATCAGCTAGCTACGTGCTTAAGCTAACAGATCCAGCCATGCTCAGACCATGAGCTATAAATGCACAACATTAGTTACAGCCTTACAAACACGTAACTGAGATCCAACACTACTAGTCATAAAGAAAGTTAACGGTGATAGGGACAACAGTTGATTATCCACCGTCCATAGCTGTAGTCAGCTATCTCCGTTAGCTCGCTAACGCTACCTCCGTGTTAGGAGCAGCTAACGTGACGTAAACACTACTGTAGTAACGATTAACGGAGATCCAACACTACTAGGCGTACTAGGTTCACTGAAAGAAAGTTAACGGTGATAGGGACAACAGTTGACTACCCACCGTAGTTGACTACCCACCGTTGAGTCTTATAGAGGCGCTGTAGTCATCTATCTCCGTTAGCTCTTGGTAGCTGGCTACCGATAGCTCCGTGTTAGCAGCAGCTTTATCTGGTTACAGGTCCCGTTACTAACGTGAATATGCTATTGCAAAGTTCAGTAAATACACTTACCCATCTTCAAATGGATCCCTTTGCTTGTCGTTGTCCTGTTAATCGCAGGAGTCGTATCCTTCAGGCTGTGAAGCTGCGTCGTCCTCTCACAAAAAATAGCTTCTCAGGCTAAACTCCCAGGTGCTCCACCCACTCTGACTCAGTGAAGCTTTTTGCACGCATCATACGACACGTCCATGTTTAGATGCTCAGATCTCGCTCTGTGAATCTCGTACGATATCGAGGACGCGGAAGTGACTGAAGTCTACTGATTCCGGTAGAATTTAAACCATCTCTGTGATGTATTATCACGAAGAAATGAATTTAATCAAAACGCGAACATCATAGCCCCGCTTTGAAGCGGGCCCTGGCCCCAAAGTGTTACGGTGCCGTACGAAGTATAATTTGAACCAAATCATGGCCTTGTCACGGGCCGTGGTCACAATCTGGTTCACATTACTTACAGGTTCTTGGGTCTCTTTCCACAATTAATGTGATGGACGTCCTGTGACCAGCGCTCACCTCTGAGATGTAGTGAAGTAAAAAGTACAATACGTACATCTGAGACAGTACAGTAAAAAGTATCTGTTTTTCATCTGTGGGCCGCGGGACCGCATAGGTAATCAATTGAAGACAGCAGAGATATCACTGTTATCTACGAGACGCTCAGTTACAATACAGCTTCCCACCACTTGATAGCGGTACAGAGGAGCCTGTGTGGAGTGAGGGCTAACGCTAGCTAACGCAGCACTGAAGGCGTCAAAGCTAAAGTGGCATCTAGAAACCAAATGTCCAATGCTCGTGAGAAAGCCGGTGGGATTTTTCAAGAGAAAGGACGATGTATTGCAGATGCAGAAAAGGTCTGTCTATCAATGACTGGCAACTCCAAATGTGCTGTGAAAGCCAGCCATCACAGATATGAAGAGCAACTTCTGGTTCTGCAAAAAGGAAGACTGAAGCATATCATTCACAGATTATAAGGCTATATTTAAAATTTGCACTTTATTTAAATGTTATTTACAGTTTATTTAATTTGGAATTAATTATTTTGAAGTGTGCACACTTGTCTGCACAGTAATAGTTGCACACAGATATTCTCCAAAGAAAGTAAAAACCTCACTTTTACAGTTCAATATTCAGGTATGAGGTTCAACATTTTGGATTAACAGAGAGCACTGTAGTTGTTCAATAAAACAATTAATCCTCAAAACAACTACTTTCATAATAATTGTGCACAGTGTATTTATTTTATTACCACATATATGTTTGAGTCTCCCTTGTTTTTGTAGAAAATCAAATTATTAGTTATTTGTGTGTTAATACGCCTGACTTGAGTCTTTAAATCAGTTATTCTATCAGCTTGATTTGTTCCATGACTTGTTGTCTGTGCAGGTTTACATACACATCATCAATAAATGTCTTTGTGATGATCACATTGCATCATGTCATTTATTAGACAAGGTTTTTGCTTGTTGAACTGTAGGTAGATTCGATTAAGTTATTGAATACAAATCAAACCAAGAGTGTGATCAATTAGTTAATAAACCAATACAGTGTTAATATTTGAATGGGCCCCAGGCCACTTTGTACTTGAAAAGTTGGGCCCAGAGGTCAAAAAGGTTAAGAACCCTTGCTCTAAATCCGAATCCAGTCCGCCGCGTCATTTTATGTGGCCCGCGACAGCTTCACAAACCCGTTTTCAGTGAATCGCGGACCTTTGCATGGGCTTTTATTTTGAAGGGGATTTTTTAATGTGCTTTTATTTTTAAGGAGATTTGTTATGCAGCGGAGCGCCATCTATTCACACTCCTCAATGCTGCGTTCACAATACGCTTTACTTGCGTGAGTTTTACACGTTGGACTATTTGTGATCGTTAAGCTTCATTACCGACTTTTTTATTCCATGTTTGTGCATGAAAACACTGAGTCTGTTAAAAAAGGCTGAAGTTATAAAAATGTTATGTGTGTTGCATTACCTCATGTCCTTAAGATGCACTTTTGGGTTTTTAATTGAGTGTAAAAGGGAATATTTCAAACTATTTTGTTTTGTGTTGGCATACTGTGATATTGTGTACTTTCTCAAGTTTAAACTGCACCATATCATTAAATCAATTTGAGAAGTTGAAAATGTTCCTTGCATTGGATCTCAGCTCGTCATTAAGGGGTTAAGGTGGGTCCTGCAGCCAGACCAGTTCAGAATCACTGCCCCAGACCAGTTCATAACCACTGCCCCAGACCAGTTCAGAACCACTGCCCCAGACCAGTTCAGAACCACTGCCCCAGACCAGTTCAGAACCACTGCCCCAGACCAGTTCAGAACCACTGCCCCAGACCAGTTCAGAACCACTGCCCCAGACCACATGCATGTCTTCATTTGCTCACAATTATTTGTTGGACCAGTTATGTCCTTCTCAACTGTGACAAAAAAGCTTTGAAGAAAGTTCATATAATAACGTGCGTTTGATCTTTGTCTTTGTTATTTCCTTCTGTTTTAAGTTTGATCTTTAGTAATGTGGGTTTCTTAACCCTAAATTAAATGTACTTCTGTCATAGTAACAGAGAAATTTGCTTCCATATATTTTTACATTTATATAAATGCATGTACACTATTTTTACACTTGAATAAACAATAATCTAATACAAAGACAGTCATTTAACATTATGTTTGGGAGGAGTTAAATGTATACAGTGTTACAGTTACAACCGGCCCTTTGAGGGCGACCATGATGCTGATGTGGCCCGGGGTGAAAATGAGTTTGACACCCCTGCTCTAAACCGTATCAGAAGTCGGCCATTTTGAGTGATTTCCTGGTAATTTTGTGTCTCTTTCTAGACACTAAACGTTACCGAACTGATGAAGGTCATTTATAAGATCCACTTCAAATGTAGTATGTTGATGCATGTTGGCTAGTGCCAAACAATGGACAGGGAGTGGTGGACTGTTTGCTAATCTCCACGCAGGAAAAACACCTCTAACTCGTGGACGCTTTGTCGGATGGTCACAGACATTCTCGGCCGCGTCCAGCAAATCCCCTCGAGGTGCGTGAAGCGAGGACCCGCGAGCAGCTTTAATTACTATTGTGTCTCTCAGAACTGGGTCCATCAGTGTAAAGTGATGAAGAAACAAACAGAACCAACCTGCTCTTTGTATCCGGACTTCCGGGTTAAAAACGGCGTCCAGTAGTCTCCGTTGTCGCTCGTTCTCCTCTTTTGATCTAGAAAGTTCCTCCTCGTTCTCTGCTGTCGTTCTTTCAAACAGCATCTGGACGTTAGACATTTCCACACGACAGAAACGTTTCCTCACACAAACTCCGTCAGAAACCCCGTTTCCTCTCCATTAAAATGGGACTAGCTGCTAAGCTATGCTAAGCTAACTTCAGTATCTCTGTAGGCTACCGGGAGATGAGTCACAGGAACAACATCCGGGAACAAAGGTGAACATCTAGAAGTCCATTCAGAAGGTTTATCCAGACATACAGAGACTCTGCTGGATCAGTACTGAAGGAGCTACCTGACGCTTTACCAACACAACAACGAGACGCTGCTATTGCTACTGACGGGAGCCGCCATGTGGCTAATGGAGGAACATCCGGGTCAACTGCAGCTCGCGGAGTCACCTTCAAAATAAAAGCTTTTAGGATCTTCTATGTGGCTTTCATGGCAGACTTGATGCGTAGAGCGAATTTTATCAAAATGAGATATATTGTACATTAAGTCTTGTTTTGTAATTTCTACAAATAAATCATAGATAAAATATATATATATATAAGATTTAATCATTGTCATCTTAAGTTAGTGGTTGTTCACTTGGAAATTAAAGCTTAAAAACTATTTCCCAAAACAGATCCAAGGTTTCCAGGTTTCTAGAAATACAGAGGTCCAAAAACAAGTAAACCGAGATTGAAAATATCAACTAAGTAATGTAGTAAATGTATTTTAATGAAGACGTGTTTTACCTCACAGGTTGGTTTTGGAGCTTCACTTTCACTAATTTGTGTTACGATGTTGGCGTCATTAAAAAAATCTGCTTTTATTCAAGTTTGGAGTCTTGTTGTCAAGATAAGAACATCAGGACGTACGTCCCTGTTCAACAAGAGGATGACCCTGAATTAGTGGTGACATCGTGTTCATCTACAAGACAAAGTTGCACAGCTTTTAAAATACCTTCTTAACACGTTGGTGTTTTAAAGGGTTAGTTCAGACCACAAGCTTCAACACTTGTTATACACACCTTGTTTAAACACAATCTATGGGTCAGATTCACTAAAGTCACACAATAACAAAACTAACTAAGGTGGATTCAGGAGACAAGAAACTCCTGTGTTCTGAGAGGTTAAATTACTGTTTTCGTCAATGGAGTCTTGTGTGTTTGTAGAGAGAATAGACAACGGAGGGGAAGATATTCTAAATATAGTCTTCATTTAAACTGATATGCATTATTTTAGTGTCTAAAGTATGTCAAAGCAGAACATTACTTTGCTTCATCTACTGCAGTAAAACTTGTAGAAGAAGAACTTCATACAAACACACTTCTAAACATCACTACTGTCTCTTTTCATTTGCCAACTTAGTCTGAAAACCCTGGAAAAGAAGTTGTGATGTTTCTCTATTAATGTAATTATTCTGTAAATGTTTTATCAGCCATTTATGAATGTTGTTGACATTTTTTAAGTGTGAATCACCGGATCCCAAATTTGGCCCCCGGAAGGAAGCTAGAGAGCGAGGTACAGGCAGTACAAGTATGCACTCCTTCATTTTTTTATGGCCAAAACATTTTATACCCCACAACTATCACTTAAGGTTTTTGAATGCATTCATTCATTCAATAACCCATTGTGGACCTTTGATATTGTTAGGATTGTTTATTTACATAACTTTAACAAGTTACTTCCTATCTTATTTATGACTAAATTATCTCTCATTTAACCACTTATTAAACAAAATTACTTTCAGGTTAATTACCTTACAGAGTTATTTAAAAAAAACTTAGAACCAACTTGTTTTAATGGTCTACTTTTTCCCCAGGGAATCAAATAATTGATTTAGAAATAAGATGTGCAGCCATGAAGTCGCTATGACAGGGCGTGCTCCACAACATGACGTGACCAAAAGAAGAAAAAAACAGATTTCAGGAAGTTGTATTTTCTTGGTCTTGTACTGGTTTCTGGGTTGAATGCGATGTTGTTTCCAACATGTCCTTGCCCGACCCCGGCTATAGAAGTGATCTTATATTGATCCAGTTCTCCCAGATTCCGTACCACAACCACATTGGCTTGCTCTGGTGGTCCATTTAACTTTATGAACACTTTTACATTCCTTGTCCATGTTGCTTGAGTTTGGTTTTGCTTTCTTCAGATACGACCATTTCAGTTTATTTCAGCATTTTTCTTTGTCAGGTACTCATATACTTACACTTCAGATTTTTGGACTGCCGGAACACTTCCACCTTAGTGTGGCAGGCTGATATTTGCTGTGTCTCGAGGTGAATGTTGTTAGAAATTGCACTACTTGTTGCTCCAGAGTGTGCAGCTCCTCAGGCATCCTCACCTTGTCGATCCCTGGCTGTAGACTATAGCTATAATGCTTAGTTCCCAGCCCGGTGGTGACAAAGTTATCTGCTCCAGATCATCTATCCTTTGTTAAAGCAGTTCAATCCTCTGGGGCCGATATTTCAAAACTTGTAATCCAGATCAGATTGATCTGGATAACCAAATCCCCCTGTCCTCAGTCACGGATCAACCTGATCTATCTTCTTTTTTATCCGGATCAAAGGCAGGATTGGATTCCTGAATCTGAATCTTCAGGATCAGATTTGCTTTGAAATACCAGTTTTTGGGATCTGATCAGGATTTAATCCAATCCAGGAGGATTAATCCTGTGGGATCATTTTGAAATACCGGCACCTGGATCAAACTGATCCAGATTTGGAAATCTATTTTTCTGCTATCCAGGATCACGTAATCCATGTTATGCTGTTTTTTCAAAGCAATGTGGGATTGGATTACCCTGATCCGGATTCAAACTGTTCAGGATTACCAAATCTGGATTACCTGTGGTCTAAATCACAATGTAGCTATGTAAAGAACAACAAGTAGAATAGTGTGGAGTCACTCCAATATGCTTTATTTGAACAGAAAATAGGACTGAACGGAACAGCAAACAAACAATATAAACATCCCCCTCCATTGTTCATTTCTTGGAAACAGGCAGTCCGCTCATCTGAGACCTACAACAAATAAATGAATACGTACTTTACTCACAAATACATTATGGATGTTTCAAACAGGTTTCAAACAAAGATTTATTGAATTGAACTGGATAAAAAAGGCTTAAATGCCCAATACTTAACAAAATAAATGACTTCTTAGTTCTTCTTATGAGTAGTTCTTCTTCTTCTTCTTCTTCTTCTTCTTCTTCTTCTTCTTCTTCTTCTTCTTCTTCTTCTTTTTGATCATCATCATCTGCTTTGTCTGCTGTGGAGAGACCAGCTTGTCCAAGCTTGGCCTTTAGGAGGCGGATCTCAAGTCTGGCCTTGGTTTTCTGCAGTCGGGCAAGAATAAGCTGTTCCTCTGCTAGATGGACCTGTACTTCTGCCCTTTCAGTCTCTTTTTGCAGAAGTACCTTATAGGCGTCATCTTTCTTTGGGTGCGTTGAGCCTCTCTCTGGGGGTCCTGTGGGAACTAGGCCTTCTGGCTCCACCTGTGATTGACCTTCTCCCTCGATTACAGGGCTGAGATTAAGAATAAATATTTCTGAAGAAGGCTCACTTTCTGCTGTCATCACAGGCTCACCATCCTCTGCAACATCTTGGATCCCATGCAGAGCTTCCGACTTTTCACCTTCAATAATATCAAGGACTATGTCTGTGTATTCACCCCTCTTATATGGGTTGTTGCCTGTTTGGCTGTTCTTGGCTTCAGCGTGGTCCTTTTTTGCCCTGGCCTCCACTGAAATCTTAGTTTCTCTGTTGTTCTCTTCTGGCCAAACCCCATGGCATTCACTTGTTGTGTGATCTCAGCCAAATTTCCTGCTTCATTTTACTGCTCACTTCACCACCCTTGGCAGAACTAAAAGATCCTACCAATGACCTATAATGCCGTGTTCACACCAGACGCGGTGCGAATTTGCGGCGCGACCAGATTACATGTAAAGTCAATCCACAGACGCGACGCGAATTGGCGATTTATTCGCGGGGCGGCGAGACAGACAGACACCTGGGGCGAACAAAGCAAAGGACGCGGCGCGAATTCACGTGAGTTGAATTCTCCCAACTCCGGCGGAGAAATCGCGTGACGCAAAGTTGCGGCAGCCAAACAGCGTTGAGAATCAGCGTTAAGAAGCTTGTGTTTGGTGTGAACACCCTCGTTTCACTCACGCGAGTAAACTGCTGCGGTGTGAACACGGCATAATGGCACCCAACACCCTCCAGTAGGGCGTAGGTTTCAGCAGCAGAGAAATTTGGGCTTTTTGAGTCCATGGTTCCACCGCTTTGATGTAGCAAGCATCATTTTATAAGCCTTGGGTATGATTCCATTAATTGAACACAAGCCAAAGCAATTAAGCTAAAAGGTGTGTTTAGGAAGACCAATTTGCACAGCCATACCTATATTCAGCCTTTCTCAGAGGACTCAGAGAGAATGTCACAGAGAGGCAGTGACATGGCAGGTGTTGTCCATCGCCACCACAGGAGAAAATACCGTCAAAGGGTGTATGTTGAGCATGTAGATCCACTGCAGAAATATACCAATGAGGAGCTGTATGCTCGGTTTCGCTTCGGAAGAGCTGATATTCAGTATATTGTGGACCTTCTCAGGCCCAACCTCCAACGCAGAATCCAAAGGAGTCATGGTCTGTCTGTGGAGGAACAGGTCCTCATTGCTCTTCGCAACTATGCGTGTGGGACTTTCTACCAAGTTGTGGGTGACTACATGGGTGTGGAAAGATCAACTGTTTGTGATGTTCTGAAAGTGTGTCAACTGCAATGGCCAGCCTGATTAATGAACTTGTTTCATTTTCGAAGGATGACCAGATCATCCAGGCCAAGCAGAATGTTTTTCTTTTGGGGAATATGCCTAATACTATTGGAGCAATCGACTGCACCCATGTGCACATACGAGCACCTCATGAGAATGAGTGGGAGTTTGTAAACCGAAAGGGGAGACACAGCATCAATGTTCAACTTGTGGGCAACGCTGAGCTCCTCATCACAAACTGCGTTGTGATGTGGCCTGGGTCTATCCATGAGGTCCGCATGCTGAGGGAGAGGGCTCTATATAGAGAGCTCCAAACCAACCGACCAAATGGTATCATATTAGGAGACAGTGCCTACCCGATTCTACCATGGCTGATGACCCCTTTTCTGGCTGAAAACACACCTGAGCAGGCACGCTTCAACACTGCTCATTGCAAAACAAGATGCACCATTGAGCACTTGAATGGAGTTCTGAATAGGCGCTTTGCATGCCTTAACTACTTGAGAGTGGAACCACAGAAAGCATGCAACATAATACTTGCTTGCATTGTCCTACACAACATCGCGACCAGGCACAAAGTCCTTCTCTGTGATGACGTCCCTGATGCTGAAAGGTTGCTAGCCTACATAGTCTACCTACTTTATGTACTTCCTGTTGAACAATTCAAGTGAACTTGATGAACAAATCAAAATACTGTAAAATGCATGATATAAATGTTGTATTATTTAACTAACCAATTTTAGTTACCTAGTTTTATTACCGATATCCACCATGAATCCACCCTTCTGCTGGGATCAGTTTAATCCTGATTTTTGGGATCAAAAGTTTTGAAAAACCCAAACTCAAGGTTTGATCCGGATCAACAAGATTGGATTACGTGATCCAATCCAATTTCTGAATCCTTTTTTTCTTTTGTAAAACCCACTTTCAAGATTTTATCCAATCCGATAGCCGTAATCGGATCAGATTACTTTTGAAAAACTGGCCCCAGGTCCCTTTGCTTGACTGTGGCCTTCAGCTCACGGACCTCCAAGAGACCAATGAGGTTCCTTTGCCGTTTTACCACTTTGCTGATCTTTAAAAATTGAGTCTTCTAATTCCTCCGCCAGTTTTTTCGTTGTAATCAAGTTCCTTGTTGTTTGGTCACAAAAGAAAACAATCACCATGTGCTCTCATGTTGTTAACCACACCAAGTTCCAAAATGTCCAAGAAGATGTTAAAAAAAACAGCAATGAGCAATGGTTTGATCTTGACTGGATGGCCGTTTTGGTGATCCCTGAAGGATTGTAGAGAGATTCTGAACAGGGAAAAGGCAGTGACAGCCATCTTATCTTGGCATAGGTCGGTGAGACCATATGATCACATCTATGCTGTTTTATTAGGCTCGTTCGAGATTTGCCGGTCGTTCGCAGAATCCATTACCGGCGATCGCCCCACAGCGCATGCTAGTCAGATTTGTGTCCGACTTGCTCTGACGCCATGATCATATGGTCAATGATAACCTCACGAGAGCAAGGCGGACGCATATTTTAGAGATGGTATGTATGATATATTGGTCAAGCTCAGGATATGATGGACTAAAATGTCCACCGTGTTACAGGACATTCATATCTCTATTAATGTGTATTTAATACACAGGTATTGAAATAATGACATTTTCTAAGAGGAAACATGTCCTTTACTTTAGTCTTAAAATACATTTCAAACAGTATTTACAAACAAGCATTAATTTGAAAAAAGTTCTTCTGTAATTCACCCACATTTCTTTAAGAATTAAGGGGCATTTCAATGGAAATGTTAGTCTATTTTTAGGTTATTTTATTTTGCCAATTCATAATCTACAAGTAATCACAAGTAATCACAAAGATATGCTAATTATTTGTTGATTTAATTATCATTACTCAGATCACAGGGGGGAAACCATATAAATTAACAATATATTGTATTAATGAAGGCAATTCATTCACATTTCACATACAAATTATGAATGTAACTTCCATTAACAACCTTTAAACCATTAATCCTGAACACAGATATTTAGTTATAAAATAAAAAACAGGCTGCTGCGGCTCACTGGGGCAAATATGGAAGTACAACATTGAACTGAAGTCATTTTGGTGAAAGCATTGGCTGAACTATAACTGTTTGAGAGCCACCATGAAAACAATTAGAACAGATTATTGTTTCATTACAATTATTAAAATAGTGTCGGGTTCGCTTAATAACGTGCGTGAGACAGACTGTTTAGTAAAGCCAACATGTTTATTCCGAGCTCACCCCGCGTCTCAACCCCGCCCCACACATTGACTCCCTCGTCTTATTGGTCCCCGGCCTACCCACCTAGAGCTGTTATGAGTAACATTGAACAGTACCACATCTTCCCTTTTAAGATAACAAATAATAAACTGTTGTTCCCATCAGACCATTCGAACCCTGTAAGGAAAACAATGTTAGGCATTTTGGTGAGCATTGGAACTAGTATGAAACAAGTGTATTAATTAAACAACTGCAGTTCCCTGAATTCTCACATTGTAACATCACGTGTTTTAACCAACCTCATTAGCTTCAACTAAGCCTTCACATGACCATGACACCATAACACAACAATAACTCAACATATATTTCAAAGATTTCTTTCATTTCATATCTGTTCACAAGTTAAGCCTATCGGGCTTAATGATGGCTCTCCCAGACCTAGTTCTGAGAGTGGGAGACTCTGCAGGTAACACTGGAGGTGTCACAGCAGGTGACATGGAAGCCTGCTCTGACGTGTGCTGCTGTGGTGATGTCCTCTCTTGTGTAGGCTCCTGTAGAGGTATCAGATGCAGACGGTTACGTCTCACCACCCCCTGAAGTGCATCCACCAAATAAGGTCTAGGAGTAGAGTGTTTCTGGATCACAATTCCCGACGTCTTAGCGTTGGTGACCCATACATGTTCTCCTGGTGACAAGACACTGTGCATTTTTGCACGGTGGCGCCTGTTGTAATGTGCAGCATCTGACATCCTCTTCTCCTTTTCCTTCCGAGCCAGTGCGCAGCTGTCAGGCAGTGCAGGGTCCAGATGAGAGGGAACAGTTGGCACCGTGGTGCGTAAACGTCGGCCCATGAGAAGCTGAGCCGGGCTGTATCCATTCTCAAGAGGAGTGGCTCTATAAGAGAGTAGAGCCAGGTAGGGATCATCTGCCTTCTTTAGAAGGTTTTTCACCGTCTGGACTGCCCGTTCTGCTTCTCCGTTGCTTTGCGGGGACCTTGGGCTGCTGGTGACATGTTTGAATCCGTATGCAGCTGCAAACAAGGCGAAGGCCTGTCCAGAAAACTGAGGTCCGTTATCTGACATCATTACCTCCGGGATGCCATGGCGAGCGAAGATTGCCTTTAGATGAGTGACGATGTCGGTGGACCTGGTGTGGGATAAGAGAGCAATCTCAATATATCTCGAGAAGTAGTCGACGACAAGTAAGTATGTCTTACCAAGCAGTTCAAAGAGGTCCGCCCCCAACCTCTGCCATGGTCGGTCAGGGTGCTCTGAGGGCATGAGCGGCTCATTGTGATTGTGTCTCTCTTGTATGCATGTTCTGCATTTGAGTAGCATGTCATTTATCTGCTGACCAAGTCCCGGCCACCATACAGACTGGCGTGCACGCGCTAATAAATCAAAGAGAAAGTTTGGTCAACAAAAGGTAAAATATTCACGTCCTAAAACAAAGGACAGAATCTTTAAATGAGGTTGAAGAAAGAAGGATGGAGATAATTAACTACAAAGTTTTTCTCAATTCAGTCATTCTTCAGCTATGGAACAAAACTGCAGTTTCTACAGTAAAACTAAATCAAGGAAGTAATGAGTTTAAACTGGAGAGAAAATGTTGCTGAAGAGAAAGAAGGTTAAATATTTCCCTCAGTTTCATCACATATGATAATTCAGCTCAAACCATAGTACTGCATTGGGGACATGTAATACTTTAACTGAAAACAAGTATAATTAATTAATATACATGAAAATACATAACTCATGAAACATGAGACAATATCATAGAAAAAATACCAACAGAATTTAAATTGATGTATAGCTTCATCTGAGCCAAATAAACTTATTTTGCAGTCTGTATCAGCCCGACACTTTTTAAGTGTTTAACTATGTCTCATTTATTTCTGATGCTCTCATCAATACACTTGTGATTTGATAAATATCAGAGAGGAGAGAATCTTGTTGAGCAAACTCCACGACTAATTTGTTTCTCTAGTGTGGACTTTTGAATGTTGTTTCAGAGTTGCCTTGTGTGAAAATGTTTTACTACACACGGAACAACTAAATGCTTTCACTCCTGTGTGGGTAGTCATGTGAACTTTCAGGGTTTTCTTATGTGAAAATGTTTTACTACACACAGAACAACTAAATGCTTTCATTCGTGTGTGAACAGTCATGTGAGAGTTCAGGTTTCCCTTGTGTGTAAATGTTTTACTACACATGGAACAACTAATTGGTTTCACTCCTGCGTGGACAATCATGTGAACGTTCAGGGTTTTCTTATGTGAAAATGTTTTACTACACACGGAACAACTAAATGCTTTCACTCCTGTGTGGACAATCATGTGATCTTTCAGGGTTTTCTTGTGTGAAAATGTTTTACGACACACGGAACAACTAAATACTTTCACTCCTGTGTGGACATTCATGTGATAGTTCAGGTGTCCCTTTTGTGAAAATGTTTTACTACACATGGAACAACTAAATGGTTTCACTCCTGCGTGGACATTCATGTGATCAGTCAGGTTTCCCTTGTGTGTAAATGTTTTACTACACATGGAACAACTAAGTGGTTTCACTCCTGTGTGGATCGTCATGTGACGTTTCAGGTTTCTCTGATGTGACAATGTTTTACCACACAAGGAACAACTAAATGGTTTTACTTCTGTGTGGGTAGTCATGTGAACGTTCAGGCTTTTCTTTTTTGAGAATGTTTTACCACACATGGAACTGCTACATGGTTTCACGCCTGTGTGGATAGTCATGTGACGTTTCAGGTTTCCCTTCAGTGAAAATGTTTGACTACACACGGAACAACTAAATGCTTTCACTCCTGTGTGGACAATCATGTGAACGTTCAGGGTTCCCTTATGCAAAAATGTTTTACTACACACGGAACAATCAAATAGTTTCACTCCTGTTTTGGATCTAGTGTGTCTCTTCAGATGTCTCTTGTGGTCAGAGCTTCCAGCACATTCAGGAGAGCTGATTGATGTATTTCCAGTACTACAGTTCACATCACTTACAGGTTCCTGAGTCTCCCTCCAATCTCTACTGTCATCAGTCTCAGGTTCAGACAAGTCTTCAGTCTCATCAGTATCTGGTCCTGGATATCTTTCTGGATCTAACTTCCTGTCTGGTTCTGATCCTCCACAATCCACTCCATCAACTTCTGTTTCCATCTGTTCAGTTTTTCTTTGATGAAGCTGTGAGGACTGAGCTTCTTCATCATCTTCATTCTTTACAGGAGCGAATGGAAACTTTATACCAGTCTCCTCTCGCCCTTGAAGCTGCTCTCCCTCCTGACTGGTCCAGAGTTCCTCCTGTTCCTCTTTAATATGGGGGGGCTTTGGGTCCTCCTGTTCCTCTTTAATGTGTGGGGGCTCTGGGTCCTCCTGGTCCAGACTGGAGCTCCAGTCCTGCTGCTCAGGGGGAACCTCTTCTTTATCCACCAACAGCTGCTGGACGTCTGTGGAGAACAATAAAATACATTCATACATCAGAGAAATCTTATATTAAACTCTCTATTATTTAATATCACTGAAAAAGTGGTGAATTAGTTGTAAATGAAAAAAGCATGACCCCTAAATAAAAGCATGCTGCTGCTGTCGTAAACATCACACAGAAACTCGTGTTGCATTGACTGAACCACTCCCCACCGGCAGTGACAGACCCTCAGTAGCAGATGCAGAGACTACATGTTCCACCAACTGTAACTTGCTCTACTGACCGGCTACTTTTAGTTCCCCTCAAGTACACCAACAAAGGTCATGTGTAGCTAACACACACACACACACACACACACACACACACACACACACACACACACACACACACACACACACAGTGTGTACGGAAAGTATTCAGACCCCTTTAAATGTTTCACTCTTTGTTTCATTGCAGCCATTTGCTAAAAATCAAAAAAGTTAATTTTATTTCTCATTAATGTTCACTCAGCACCCCATCTTGACAGAAAAAACAGAAATGTAGAAACTTTTCCAAATTTATTAAAAAAGAAAAACTGAAATGTCACATGGTCATAAGTATTCAGACCCTTTGCTCAGTATTGAGTAGACACACCCTTTTGAGCTAGTACAGCCATGAGTCTTCTTGGGAATGATGCAACAAGTTTTTCACACCTGGATTTGGGGATCCTCTGCCATTCTTCTTTGCAAATACTCTCCAGTTCCGTCAGGTTGGGTGGTGAACGTTGGTGGACAGCCATTTGCAGGTCTCTCCAGAGATGCTCAATTGGGTTTAGGTCAGGGCTGTGGCTGGGCCAGTCAAGAATGGTCACAGAGTTGTTCCGAAGCCACTCCTTTGTTATTTTAGCTGTGTGCTTAGGGTCATTGTCTTGTTGGAAGGTGAACCTTCGGCCCAGTCTGAGGTCCAGAGCACTCTTGGAGAGGTTTTCTTCCAGGATATCTCTGTACTTGGCCGCATTCATCTTTCCTTCAATTGCAACCAGTCGTCCTGTCCCTGCAGCTGAAACACACCCCCATAGCATGATACTGCCACCATCACGTTTCACTGTTGGGATTGTATTGGGCAGTGCCTGGTTTTCTTCACACATACCGCTTAGAATTAACACCAAAAAGTTCAATCTTGGTCTCATCTGACCAGAGAATCTTATTTCTCATAGTCTGGGAGTCCTTCATGTGTTTTTTGGCAAACTCTATGCAGGCTTTCATATGTCTTGCACTGAGGAGAGGCTTCCGTCGGGCCACACTTCCATAAAGCCCCGACTGGTGCAGGGCTGCAGTGATAGTTGACTTTGTGGAACTTTCTCCCATCTCCCTACTGCATCTCTGGAGCTCAGCCACAGTGATCTTTGGGTTCTTCTTTACCTTTCTCACCAAGGCTCTTCTCCCATGATTGCTCAGTTTGGCTGGACGGCCAGATCTAGGAAGAGATCTGGTCGTCCCAAACCTCTTCCATTTAAGGATTATGGAGGCCACTGTGCTCTTAGGAACCTTTAGTGCTGCAGAAATTATTTTGTAAGCTTGGCCAGATCTGTGCACAATTCTGTCTCTGAGCTCCTTGGGCAGTTACTTCAACCTCATGATTCTCATTTGCTCTGACATGCACTGTAAGGTTGTATATAGACAGGTGTGTGCCTTTCCTAATCAAGTCCAATCAGTTTAATTAAACACAGGTGGACTCTAATGAAGTAGTAGAACCATCTCAAGGATGATCAGAAGAAATGGACAGCATGTGAGTTAAATATGAGTGTCACAGCAAAGGGTCTGAATACCTATGACCATGTGATATACCATCTGAATACTTTCTGTACACACTGTGTGTGTGTGTGTGTGTGTATGTATATATATATACACACACATATATATATATATATACACACACATATATATATATATATATATATATATATATATATATATATATATATATATATATATATATATATATGTATGTGTGTGTATATATATATATATATATATATATACACGTGTATGTGTATGTAAATATATATATATATATATATATATATATATATATATATGAGCTTCCTGGCACTCGTAGCGCCGCTGCTCGCACCGCTGCTCGCACCGCTGCTCGCACCGCTGCTCGCACGACACACAGGACAAAGACGTAAAAAAAAGCGTGAATCAAACTGGCTTCGGGCACGCTAGTAGCGCTGGAAGCGGCCTTCATCCCGACACAGTTCCTGGAGAAGTCGGTGAAATTCACTGAGCTGTGTGCGCCTACGGATAATATTATAAATCCAGACACAAGGGTGCTAGATATTTCAATGTTTTGGGGATTTCCACAACAAGTATAAAGCAGAAATAGTAGTTAATTCCATGTTGGATGGCAGAAATTATAACACGGAGATAAGCCACGCCCCCTCTCCGACGTGACTATGTAGACTGAAATGCAAACAGTTTAGTTTGCCAGGTGCAACATTTATGTCAGTTTCCCTTTTTGCTGCAATAAAAAGTATTGAAGTGAGATGAACAGAATTAAAACTGCATCTTATTAGATCAAATATGTTGACAAAGTTTTCCTTTGGGGACAATTTGCAGTTGAAAAAAGGTAATAAATTGCAATATCGTGATAATATCGTATCGTGGGACCTCTGGTGATTCCCACCCCTACTAACTACATACAAGGAGAGGACAAGTGGAGATATTATTCGACTTTTTTATGTTTTGAACGTTTTGATGAAGTTTTAAATTATATTAAAAACAATGCTTTATTTTAATTTTAGCAGATGTTGTAATTGACTGTAAAAGTACTTATTTGGAAAGAGTATGTTTTGTTCCTTCTTGTTTCAAAACCAGCAAAATCATACATATATAAAATGGATGTGAAACAAAAAAGTACAGCGAGGTTGCTCGCAGGATGTAGACAGAGAACGGGGAGGGAGTCTCAGTTTACTCAACTGAATCCATAAATATGATTCACGGCAGCTGACCTGTCATAACAACAATGGGTGTTCCCAGGAAATGGGGCTCCACCCACTCAGCTTGGCAGCATCTTTTTTTTATATATTTTGTGTTCTTTATTTCAACAATTGCACACAAGACTGCAAAATACATGTAAACACATTTAAACTAACATGCCAGGGGTGCCAAAAGAGTGATGTTCGCTTTCTGCTGTCCTGACACCTGACTGACGCCCGTGTAGAATTGTAATAAGTTTATTATGACTTACACTTGTAAATAAAGAATGTATATGTGTAAATTACAATACTTAAGAAGGATTTAGGAGCCAAATGGGGTCAAAACTATGTTACTATATATGTACACTGCCATTATATTAGGCCCTGCCCCCTGTAACTTTCTCTATAGCGCCAGATCACAACAGAAGTCATTTAAGGTTCCCTTTCCTATAAACAGGTCTACACCTTGGTCTGTTATTAAACAAACTAAACGGCCGTATGTTATTGATCTTATCTACACGACAGCATGCCATTTCTGTCTCTACATGGTTGCGTTTACAACTCTACTTAGCTCTCGGTATCGCGCCCCCGATGCGCTGCACACAGACACAGGTGCGCACACAGGTGAGCACACAGTGGACAGAGAGAGAGCGGCGAAAAATATGTTGTGTGCTTTTCACAATGGGATTTTCCGCTTTAAGCTATCACTAGTTTAAGCCATCAGCTATCACTTTTATAGCCCAACAGTTAATGTATTTGCAGGTGTAGTGTTTTTAAAGCTTAGTTGGTCAAATGCATGTACGTAGACTAGCACAGTGTAAAATAAAGATATGTTTACGTGTACATTACAATGCATGAAATATGATCATTAATAAGGGATATTATGAAAGTTATGTAATTGTATGCATATACAGGTCACTGTTTTTATTACTGTATAATGATATAATGTTAGACAAAGTTGCATATTGCCTGGAGCCAGTGAACTGTCACTTTAAGGAATTGTAGTTCTCTTGTTCGCCTGAGGCGGCGGAGTTGAACATTGACTGTTAGCCTACACTCTACACTACACGTAGAGTAGAGTGTAGAGATGAATATTGACCCAAGGAGGAAGAGGGTGCAGCACACACGACAACTACTGGCAGCTCGTGGAACCTACCTAATGGTGTCTCTCAGAACTGGGTCCATCAGTGTAAAGTGATGAAGAACCAAACAGAACCAACCTGCTCTTTGTATCCGGACTTCCGGGTTGAAAACAGCGTCCAGTAGTCTCCGTTGTCGCTCGTTCTCCTCTTTTGATCTAGAAAGTTCCTCCTCGTATTCTGCTATCGTTCTTTCAAACAGCCCAAATATCTCTTCAGCAGCCGCAGTGAGTCGCTGGTTGACTACAGACCTCAGCATTTGGACTTTAGACATTTTCTCCACAAACTCCGTCACAAACCTCGTTTCCTCTCCTTTAAAGACGAGCTGTTGCTGACTTCCGTCCCCGTCTGTTTGCAGCATGCTAAGCTAACTTCAGTATCTCTGTAGGCTACCGGGAGATGAGTCACAGGAACAACATCCGGGAACAAAGGTGAACATCTAGAAGTCCATTCAGAAGGTTTATCCAGACATACAGAGACTCTGCTGGATCAGTACTGAAGGAGCTACCTGACGCTTTACCAACACAACAACGAGACGCTGCTATTGCTACTGACGGGAGCCGCCATGTTGCTAACGGAACAACATCCGGGTCAGCTGCAGCTTGCGGAGTCACCTTCAAAATAAAAGCTTTTAGGATCTTCTATGTGGTTTTCATGGTAGACTTGATGCATAGAGCGCATTTTATCAAAATAATATTTCATCGTTGTCATCTTAAGTTAGTGTTTTTTCACTAAAGCTTATAAAATACCTTCTTAACACATTGGTGTTTTAAAGGGTTAGTTCAGACCACAAGGCTTCAAAACTCTTGTTTTTCACCTTGTTTAAACACAGTCTATGGGTCAGATTCACTAAAGTCACACAATAACAAACTAACTAACAGGTGGATTCAGGAGACAAGAAACTCCTGTGTTCTGAGAGGTTAAATTACTGTTTTTGTCAATGGAGTCTTGTGTGTCTGTAGAGAGAATAGACAACGGAGGTGAAGATATTCTAAATATAGTCTTCATTTAAACAGATTTTAATTATTTTATTGTCTAAAATACGCCCAAAGCAGAACATTACTTTGCTTCATCTACTGCAGTAAAACTCGTAGAAGAAGAACTTCATACAAACACACTTCTAAACATCACTACTGTCTCTTTTCATTTGTTGTAAATGTTTTATCAGTCATTTAAATTTAAATGATTCATTCCTGTTCCAGATTTAGACAAGGCGAGTATTTGTAAGTATTTCTACATTCAAATTGTTGTGTGTGGATCAACTTTGGTGATAACGTAATATATGTAAAATATCATGTTGGAGCATTACTGCACTGCTGTGTGGTGAGCAGTTAGTGATCTTTCACTGCCACCTGCTGGATATCTTAGACATTTCAGCTCTTTAAGAGGTAGATTCCTCTCTTTGAACTTCCTTTAGGGAATAATTATTCTGCTGATCTACAAATGTAGAACGATTGTAAATCGCCAGAGGATTGTTTGTTTATGTCACAAAGTTTACAAAGGCACATGAACATTGATTGAACATTAAAACCACCACATATTTGTTATTATTTCATCAAATCAATAATTTACAGTATTTTCTGGTAGCACTTTATAATAACTACAACCTATTTAGCATTAGTTAAGCATGAGTAAACACTTAATTCATCATTTATAAAGCATTGTTCTAACATGAATTTTCATCAGTAACTCACTAGTATGCAATTCATAAACACAGTTATAAATGTTTTATTCTTGATTAATAAGCTTAACTTTTATGCGTTTCATGACTGGGTTTTCATACTTTATAAATGATGGATTCATTATTTGTAAATGAAGTATTAAGGACATATGGATGATTTATTTATAAAGTGTTAGTAAATGATAAACAAAAGATTTAAATGTAATTTATTCATGCATTTATTTACATATAATGATTTAGATATGCACTCATGGTTAGGGACTATGTTAACATGTGCTTTATAAACGTGTTTTAAGATTGCAATTCATGATTAATTCAGATAGGTGCTAGTCGTTAGTTAAGTAATAGTTAAGTTCTGTGACCTCATCTAAAGTGAGGACTATCTATGCTTCACAACACATTTATAAAGGACCTTGAAAGGCCAGCTTTGAAAGGCAATGTTCTCAACAAAGGGAAATAGACACAACACAAAGTGAAAGAACATTAATATGATGGTGATGGGGGGCGATGCCCGTCAGTGGCACGAGTGGTGAGTATGTTTCATAGTTTGCTGGCACGTACGTATAATTGATTATGCTAGCTATGGCTAGGTGGCTAGCTAGCCAGCTAGCAAGCTCATCACTAACTAGAGGTCCTGAGACGGGCACCGGCACGCGCCGCCTCAGTTGTAAGTAGACCAATCTACAATGACAGCTTGGTCGTGGGGGACAAAGTTCTGAGAAGAAATATTCGGGAGGAACAGCAAAAAAGGGGGAAGCTAGAGGCAGACTTATTGGGTCCTTACATAATCACAAACATGGAGGGGAAAAGTGCTCACCTAAAAAGTCATAAAGGAACCAATGTGGGAACAATAAACACAGACCATCTGAAAATATATGTGGAACCAGAAGATCGAATACCCTTGAAATGGTTTGCCACCACTTCCACATCTCCTCCAGCACTGCAGCCCGGCCCCTTGAGGGCCCCTTCCATCCACAGTAGTCCACAATCAGACACCTTGACCTCCAGTCTTAAGTCATGGAATGCACCCGCCTCCCCAGAGGAATGACAGTATACTGTAGATGTCAATACAAATTACATTTAATGACGGCTTTGGTGACCTTTTGTAACTTGTTACTGCATCAAATCAAAAATGAGGTCTTGGTAAACATCTCTGTCTTCTAGCTGACATCTGGACAGGTAAACGCAGAACTGTGCTGTGGAGCAAAGTGGGGCCCTTTAAAATGTTTGCTACATTTTGTAAGCTAATTACTTTCAGGTTAATTACCTTACAGAGTTATTTAAAATAACCTATTAAGAACCAACTTGTTCTAAGTGTTCTTGGTGACCTTTTGGAACTTGTTACTGCATCAAATCACAAATGAGGTGGGGCCTTTAAGATTTTTGCAATAGACCTGCAAAATGTGGCTACAAGTTACTTCCTATATTATTTATGACTAAATTATCTCTCTTTCTACCACTTACTTAACAAAATTACTTTCAGATTAATTACCTTAGAGTTGTTTAATATAACTTATTAAGAACAGGCTTGATTTAATGGTCTACTTTTTTCCCAGGGAATCAAAGAATTGATTTAGAAATAAGATGTGGAGACATTACTTCTCTATGACAGGGCGTGCTCCACAACATGACGTGACCAAAAGAAAATAAAACAGATTTCAGGATGTTGTATTTTCTTGGTCTTGTACTGGTTTCTGGGTTGAATGCGATGTTGTTTCCAAAATGTCCTGGCCTGACCCCGGCTATAGAAGTGATCACTTGCATTGATCCAGTTCTCTCAGATTCCGTACCACAACCACATTGGCTTGTTCTGGTGGTCCATTTAACTTTATGAACACTTTTATATTCCTTGTCCATGTTGCTTGAGTTTGGTTTTTCTTTTTTTGGATATGGCCATTTCAGGCTATTCCAGCATTTTTCTTTGTCAGGTACTCATATACTTCCACTTCAGTACCCTTAAGCTTTTTGGACTGCCGGAACACTTCCACCTTCTACTTTGGAACAACAATCGTAGTTTTTTTTTCTTTCTTATCCTTCTTTGTTAGAGTGTGGCAGGCTGATATTTGCTGTGTCTCGAGGTGAATGTTCTTACTTCTTAGAGTGTGCAGCTCCTCATGCGGTGCATCCTCACCTTGTCGATCCCTGGCTGTAGACTACGGCTGTTAGCGAATATTTGAAATTCGAAAATATATTTGAATAGTTGTTAAAAACAGAATTTCAATTATCGCCTCACAATGCATGCCGGTTAGATTTGTGTCCGACTTGCTCTGACGCCATGCACATATGGTCATTGATAACCTCACGAGAGCAAGGCGGACGCATATTTTAGAGCAGGTATGTATGATATATTGGTCAAGCTCAGGATATGATGTACTAAAATGTCCACCCTGTTACAGGACATTCACATCTCTATTAATGTGTTTTTAATACACAGGTATTTGAATAATTACATTTTCTAAGAGTAAAAATGTCCTTTACTTTATCCTTAAAATACATTTCAAACGAGCATTCATTTGAAAAAAAGTTCTTCTGTAATTCCCCCACATTTCATTTAGAATTAAGGGGCATTTCAATGGAAATTGTACTCAATTTTTAGGTTATTTCATTTTGCCAATTCATAACCTGCAAGTAATCACAAAGATATGCTTAATATTTGTTGATTTCATTTAATTATCATAAAAAAACTGATAACAGGATGGAAATCATATCAGTGAACAATATATTGTATTAATGAAGGCAATTCAGTCACATACAAATTATAAATGCAACTTCCATCAACAACCAATAATCATGAACACAGATTTAGGTTAAAAATAAAAAAACAGGCTGCTTTAGCTTAGCTACAAACACTGTAGCAAACATGGAAGTAAAACATTGAACTGAAGTAATTTTGGTGAACACATTGGCTGAACTTTTCAACAGTTTGAGAGCCACCATGAAATCAATTAGAACAGATTACTGTTTTATTACAACAATTACAATAGTAATAGATCAAAAGAAAAGTTTGTTAAACAAAAGTTAAAACATTCACGTCCTAAAACAAAGGACAGATTCCCTAAATCTCAAAGAGATGAGATCAGTAGAGGATGAGGTTGAAGAAGAAAGAAGGATGGAGATAATTACGACAATTCTTTTCTCAATTCAGTCATTCTTCAGTTATGGAACCAAACTGCAGTTTCTACAGTAAAACTAAATCAAGGAAGTAATGAGTTTAAACTGGAGAGAAAACATTGAATGAAGGTTAAATATTTCCCTCAGTTTCAGTTTCAGTTGAGCAAACTCCACAACTAATTTGTTTCTTTAGTGTGGACTTTTGAATGTTGTTTCAGAGTTTGCTTGTGTGCAAATGTTTTACTACACACGGAACAACAAAATGGTTTCACTCCTGTGTGGACATTCATGTGACGGTTCAGGGTTCCCTTCTGTGAAAATGTTTTACTACACACGGAACAACTAAGTGGTTTCACTCCTGTGTGGATAGTCATGTGATTTTTCAGGTTTACCTCCTGTGAAAATGTTTTACTACACACGGAACAACTAAATGGTTTCACTCCTGTGTGGACAGTCATGTGACGTTTCAGGTTTCCCTTATGTGCAAATGTTTGACTACACACGGAACAACTAAATGGTTTCACTCCTGTGTGGACAATCAGGTGATCGTTCAGGTGTTCCTTATGTGAAAATGTTTTACTACACACGGAACAACTAAGTGGTTTCACTCCTGTTTTGGATCTAGTGTGTCTCTTCAGATGTCTCTTTTGGTCAGAGCTTCCAGCACATTCAGGAGAGCTGATTGATGCATTTCCAGTACTACAGTTCACAGCACTTACAGGTTCCTGAGTCTCCTTCCAATCTCTACTGTCATCAGTCTCAGGTTCAGACAAGTCTACATTATCTGGTCCTAGATGTCTTTCTGGATCCAACTTCCTGTCTGGTTCTGATCCTCCACAATCTACTCCATCAGCTTCTGTTTTCATCGGTTCAGTTTGTCTTTGATGAAGCTGTGAGGACTGAGCTTCTTCATCATCTTCACTCTTTACAGGAGCGAATGGGAATTTGATACCAGCCTCCTCCAGCCCTTGAAGCTGCTCTCCCTCCTGACTGGTCCAGAGTTCCTCCTGGTTCTCTTTAATATGGGGGGGCTCAGGGTCCTCCTGGTTCTCTTTAATGTGGGGGGGCTCTAGGTCCTCCTGTTCCTCTTTAGTGTGGGGGGGCTCTGGGTCCTCCTGCTCTGGGGGAACCTCTTCTTTAACCACCAATAGCTGCTGAATGTCTGTGGAGAATAATAAAATACATTCATATGTCTGAGAAATAAAAACCTGCTGCTGCTGTCGTAAACATCTGATCTCAGGGTTAATTAATGTGTTAGGGTTCTGATCATATTGGCTTCTTAGGTATATTTTTCTGGGCCTTGATTTTGGATGCGAGTCAGTACGTTTGCTCAAAAGATCTGTGCTAAAGGAGCCAAGTTAGGAAGCATTGAAGGTTCTTTCCTTTGAGTGTAGAGAATTCGACCGGCACTTATCATGGTGGCCACTTAGGTACTTCGGGTCAAAAAGTACAATATGTACCTCTGAGATGAAGTAAAATAAAAAGTACAATATGTACTTCTGAGATGTAGTACAGTAAAAAGTACAATATGTACCTCTGAGATGTAGTAATCCAGTTGGGAAGGTTCCTAACCAAAAAGGACTATTTGACTGCATCCTATGACCGATTCACTTGAAATTTGGCAAACATATTCGGGTCTGTTCTACAAAAAATATGTTGGACACCATTAAGATCCGCCTACTTAGATTTTACACCATTTTGAATTTTGTGAAAAACACATTCTTGCCAACTCCTCCTAAACACTGGGTCCTATTCTCACGAAAACTTTCTGTGGATCATTATTGGTTCAATGTGATCAAATGATACTTTCAACTTTGTTGATATCTCATTGTGTTTAGAAGGTTGGCATTAAGCTCCGCCTACTTAGATTTTCCGACATTTTGAATTTTGTGAAAAACATATTATCGTCAACATCTCCTCAACGCTGATCCGATTCTCACAAGATTCTCTGTGGATCATTATTGGTTCAATGTCATCAAAAGCTTGTTGATATCACATTGTCTTCAGAAGAAAAGGACCAACTAACTTCCACGTCGAAAATTCAACAAAATTCGACAAAGCAACCCTAGCAGTACGTTTGACATAGAAACACAAAAGTTGGGAGACGTATATAACACATGTAAACTTAAATATCTCTCTCTTGGGACCATGCTCTCAACCGTATCAGAAGTTGGCCATTTTGAGTTTTGTGTAATTTATCCGTAATTTTGTGTCTACTTCTAGACACTATACGTTAATAAACTGATGGAGGTCATTTATAAGATCCACTTCACATGTATGATGTTGATGCATGTTGTCTAGTGGCATTCAATGGACAGGAAGTGGTGGACAGTTTGCAAAGCTCCACGTAGGAAAAAAACATCTAATGGTGCGTTCACACCAAAAGAGTTGCGAATTATTCGCGCGAGTAGATTACATGTAAAGTCAATGCACAGACGCAAATGTTCAACCGGGCGGCGAGAATAAGGCGTAAAAGCACTGCGAAAAATTTGCTTTTCCGCCAGAGTTGAAATATTTCAACTCAGCCGCCGCCGCGTTGCATCAGCCAATCAGCGTTGAGAAGCTCCGCCCGTCATCACCGCCGTCGCTGAATCAACCTGCTGCTGGTCCACCTGAAGTAGCGCTGCAAGCGGCCGCCATTCAGACGCAGATCAGAGCTGTGTGGGACTACGGATAATATTATGAACCCAGACACGATGGCGTTTGATGTTCCGACGTTTGTGGGACTTCCACAACAAGTATAAAGCAGAACTAGTGGTTATTTCAAATGGTGGATGGCGGAAATGGCAGTCCGTGCATTTCATAACTAAGCATTCAATGCTTCTCTACAGCTGAAAAACAGCGCGCCCCCGTCCGTTCATCAGTCAACAGCGCAGATGCAGTGTCTGGACTCCTCGGAGGAGGGGGGGGCAACAGAGGCAGCGCTCGCCTCGGGATGTTGTGCATCCTGGCTGACCGACTTAACCAGCCCATACCCATCGGGTCAACAACAATGCATGTTGTCCAAATAACCACCAAGCAACCTGTCACATTTAATAAAAACAAAACAATCCACAAACAAAACCCTGCACACACACACACACACATCTCCAGCATCAGCTGCACTGTGGAGGGGAGAGGCGCGGCCCCAGCTGACCAGCAGCAGCAACAGCGCTCTGTATGATTAAATACGACTGCAGATGTAAAAAAAGTTACACAGCCGGTATTTCACTCACCACATGCCCGTAATCCTCTGTGCGAAAGGCGTCATCAGTAAATCCATTAGCAAGTCATCAGTTAATCCACCAGCAAAGTATCTTCTAGGTTCTAGGTAGCAGCTAGAAGTTTCTAGAAGCTTTGTGCCCCGCTGACCAATCACAGCGCATGTTAATGGTCACGCTGGGCCACTGACCAATCATATACATTTACGCCATTTCGCAGGCCCTGCACGCCAAAGAATCCGCCCAGCTTGTCAAAATAAAGATCTAATTTGTTGAAGACCATGACAATCAACCACAGCGTCCGCTCTCACTGTACTACACTGTTCAAAGGCCGGCTTAAACTGCTTTTCTGACAGACACAGGAGAGAAACAATCTGATTGGATGAAAGCCTGTTGCCCTGAAAAGCAGTGCTGCAGGCTCAACGCTGAACAGAGGAATACAGGAGCTGTGCAATGAGAAAATAAGCTGATAAGGAAAAATAATTGTAATAT
Organism: Taurulus bubalis; assembly: GCF_910589615.1. NCBI lineage: Eukaryota > Metazoa > Chordata > Actinopteri > Perciformes > Cottidae > Taurulus > Taurulus bubalis. The sequence goes on along the minus strand of NC_136596.1, from coordinate 2,112,725 downwards.
ATTTGTGAAAGACAATTAAATTATAAAATAGCTATAACTTTGTGATTCTGTTTAGGCCAGCAGGGAAGCTATAATTTTAAAATTGTGTCTCTCAGAACTGGTTCCATCAGTGTAAAGTGATGAAGAAACAAACAGAACCAACCTGCTCTTTGTGTCCGGACTTCCGGGTTGAAAACAGCGTCCAGTAGTCTCCGTTGTCGCTCGTTCTCCTCTTTTGATCTAGAAAGTTCCTCCTCGTATTCTGCTATCGTTCTTTCAAACAGCCCAAATATCTCTTCAGCAGCCGCAGTGAGTCGCTGGTTGACTACATATCTCAGCATTTGGACTTTAGACATTTTCTCCACAAACTCCGTCACAAACCTCGTTTCCTCTCCTTTAAAGACGAGCTGTTGCTGACTTCCGTCCCCGTCTGTTTGCAGCATGCTAAGCTAACTTCAGTATCTCTGTAGGCTACCGGAGATGAGTCACAGAAACAACATCCGGGAACAAAGGTGAACATCTAGAAGTCCATTCAGAAGGTTTATCCAGACATACAGAGACTCTGCTGGATCAGTACTGAAGGAGCTACCTGACGCTTTACCAACACAACAACGAGACGCTGCTATTGCTACTGACGGGAGCCGCCATGTTGCTAAGGGAACAACATCCGGGTCAGCTGCAGCTTGCGGAGTCACCTTCAAAATAAAAGCTTCTAGGATCTTCTATGTGACTTTCATGGCAGACTTGATGCATAGAGCGCATTTTATCAAAAATAATATGTAATCATTGTTATTTTAAGTTAGTGGTTGTTCATTTGGAAATTAAAGCTTAAAAACTATTTCCTAACACAGATCCAACCATGAACAGGTTTCTAGAAATACAGAGGTCCAAAAACATTCATAAAGTGTATACTTTTCTTGATCTGAACATGTGCATTTTACATAATAAGTTAATAAGTAAATAATAAAGCCGTGATGTTTTCTATTGTTGGAATTCTTCTGTAAATGTTTTATCAGCCATTTATGAATGTTGTTGACATTTTGTAAATGTGAATCACCGGAATTCCTGATTTGATTCATTCCTGTTCCAGATGTGACAGTTGACTGTAGAAAGCATTCGCAGCACTGAATGACAGCGTCCTTCAGGAAGACAATGACCACGTTTCTGATGCCGTCTGTCTTTTCAAACAAAATCGAATAAACTTTGAGAAATCCCAGATCTCCTCATGTGACCATAATACAGATTTAATGACATTGATCACACTTTTCATTAAGTGAGCTCTTAACCCAAATATTAAAGACACACAAAAACAGTTTGGGTCTCAAACAGTCACCTAAAAAACTGCAACTTCAAAAAAATGAATAATTCCACTACTGCTTATTAACTTTTTCTGGAGCCTTCAGCCAGATCTCATGGTCTTCATCAGAGGGTTGAGTTTGCTCAACTTATACATTGATTTCACTTGATCTTCAAGAAACACAAATATCATGACACAAGTTTAAGTACAAGCCGAGTATTTGTAAGTATTTCTACATTCAAATTGACGTGTGGATCAACTTTGGTGATGCAACGTAATATATGTAAAATATCATGTTGGAGCATTACTGCACTGCTGTGTGGTGAGCAGTTAGTGATCTTTCACTGTCACCTGCTGGATATCTTAGACATTTCAGCTCTTAATGGGTAGATTCCTCTTTTTGAACTTCCTTTAGGGAATAATTATTCTGCTGAACTAATTTATGGCTAAAAAGAAACAAATGGAGAACAATTGTAAATCTCCACAGGATTGTTTGTTTGTGTCACAACATTTACAAAAGCACATAGAAAACATAGTAAAGTTTGATTGAACATTAAATCCACAACATATTTGTTATTATTTCATCATCCAGAATCAGCTTCTTATAGTGTGAAATGAAAATTCAACAGCTGTTTTTAATCGTCATCAGTGGCATCAGAGTAGTTTAGAAAATATCATTGAAACATTAATTCCATTTCAACAGATCAATATTAAAGTCACCACAAACAAAAAGTGATTTCTTACAAACTTTTACAAAAATATCAACTACGGTATTCATGAAGTCAATGCAGGAACCAGGCGTTGTGTAAATGCAACTCAAGAATATTATCATCAATTTAGTATAATTAATTTAAATCGTCAAACTTTCCATAATATCATCAATAACTGTGCTATCGATTACCTTACATTGAAAGTCTTTCTGTCCATAAAATGCTCCACCACCCCTCTTATTGATCCGGTTTCCTCTGAACATATCGTACCCTTGTAGGACAAAGTCAACAGCCTTTTCATTTGTTAACCAAGTCTCACTCATAGCAATAACTTCAAATGTATGTTTTAATTATTTTAAATAGTCTTTAATCTGACAATATTTAATACATGTTGATTATTAAACTGATTCTCAGTATAGTATTCAGAATTTGATTCATAATCATGATGCAAATTTGCCTCAGGATCAGCTATTTTCAAAATGAAATAATTTATGATTTATGGAAATGCAGAAAACTTAGATTTGACTATTTTGGTTACAGCTAGGGAATTTTCATTTTCTGAAAGATCAATACAGACTCAGTTTCTGCTGATAAATAGTTATGTCATGTTAGTGTAGCGCCTGTGAGCTCTCCGGCCTTCTCTGAGGCGCGTCCCCGGTCAAGAGATCCGTCAAGAAAATCAAGCTGAATTGTTGGTTTCGGTTATAATAAAAATAATTCATATTAAAAAGTATAGCAAACACTAGTTCCAAAAACCAAGTTCCAAAATTTCCAAGAAGATGGAAAAAAAACATTATCATTTTGGCCTTTTGTTTTGGTGATCCCTAAAGGATTGTAGAGAGATTCTGAACAGGAAAAGGCAGTGACAGCCATCTTATCTTGGCATAGGTCGGTGAGACCATATGATCATGTCTATGCTGTTTTATTAAGCTCGTTCGAGATGAGCTGGTCCTACGCAGAATCGATCACCGCCGATCGCCTCACAATGCATGCCGGTTAGATTTGTGTCCGACTTGCTGATGCCATGCACATATGGTCATTGATAACATCACAAGAGCAAGGCGTATATTTTAGAGTAGGTATGTATGATATATTGGTCAAGCTTAGGATATGATGGACTAAAATGTCCACCCTGTTACAGGACATTCACATCTCTATTAATTTGTTTTTAATACACATGTATTAGAATAATTACAATTTCTAAGAGTAAACAAGTCCTTTACTTTAGCTTTGAAATACATTTTAAACAGTATTTACAAACAAGCATTAATTTGAAAAAGGTTCTTCTGTAATTCACCCACATTTCTTTTAGAATTAAGGTGAAATTCAATGGACCTTTTACTAAATTGTTAGGTTATTTCATTTAGCAAATTCATAACCTGCAAGTAATCACAAAGATATTCCTAATATTTGTTAATTTCATTTAATTATCATTAAAAAATGTAAATCATATCAGTGAATAATATATTTTATTATTGAAGGCAATTCATTCACATTTCACATACAATTAGAAATGTAACTTCCATTAAATCAATAATCATGAACACACAGATTTAGTGAAAAAATAAAAACAGGCTGCTGCAGCTCACTGGGGCAAATATGGAAGTACAACATTGAATTGAAGTCATTTTGGTGAAAGCATTGGCTGAACTTTTCAACAGTTTGAGATCCACCATGAAAACAATTAGAACATATTACTGTTTCATTACAACTATTTAAATAGTCAAAGATAAAGTTTGGCAAACAAAAGGTAAAACATTCACGTCCTAAAACAAAGGACAGAATCCCTAAATCTCAAAGAGATGAGATCAGTAGAGGATGAGGTTAAAGAAAGAAGATGGAGATAATTACTACAATTATTTTCTCAATTCAGTTATGGAACAAAACTGCAGTTTCTACAGTAAAATTAAAGCAAGAAAGTAATGAGTTTAAACTGGAGAGAAAACGTTGCTGAAGAGAAAGAAGGTTCAATATTCCCCTCAGTTTCTTCACATATGATAATTCAGCTCAAACCATAGTGCTGCATTGTAATACTTTAACTGAAAACAATTATACGTAATATATACATGACAATACATAACACATGAGACAATATCATAGAAACAAATACCAACATAATTAAAATTGATGTGTAGCTTCATCTTAGCTGCATAAACTTATTTTGCAGTCTGTATCAGCCTGACAGTTTTTAAGTGTTTAACTATGTCTCATTTATTTCTGATGATCTCATCAATACACTTGTGATTTGATAAATATCAGAGAGGAGAGAATGTTGTTGAACAAACTCCACGACTACTTTGTTTTTCTAGTGTGGACTTTTGAATGTTGTGTCAGAGTTTCTTTGCGTGAAAATGTTTTACTACACACGGAACAACTAAATGCTTTAACTCCTGTGTGGACAATTATGTGACGATTCAGGGTTCCCTTTTGTGAAAATGTTTGACTACACACGGAACAACTAAATGCTTTAACTCCTGTGTGGACATTCATGTGACCTTTCAGAGTTTGCTTGTGTGTAAATGTTTTACTACACACGGAACAAGTAAATGCTTTCACTCCTGAGTGGACAAGCATGTGAATGCTCAGGTTTCTCTTGTGTAAAAATGTTTTACTACACACGGAACAACTTAATGGTTTCACTCCTGTGTGGACTTTCATGTGACATTTCAGGTTTCTCTTGTGTGTAAATGTTTTACCACACACAGAACAACTTAATGGTTTCACTCCTGTGTGGACATTCATGTGACGTTTCAGGTGTCCCTTTCGTGGAAATATTTTACCACAAACTGAACAACTAAATGCTTTCACTCCTGTGTGGACATTCATGTGAATGTTCAGGTTTCTCTTGTGTAAATATGTTTTACTGCACACAGAACAACTAAATGGTTTCACTCCTGTGTGGACAGTCGTGTGAACGTTCAGGGTTCCCTTATGTGAAAATGTTTTACTACACACAGAACTACTAAATGGTTTCACTCCTGTTTCGGATCTAGTGTGTCTCTTCAGTTGTCTCTTGTGGTCAGAGCTTCCAGCACATTCAGGAGAGCTGATTGATGTATTTCCAGTACTACAGTTCACATCAATTACAGGTGCTTCATTGTTTTGCAGAGGGTTTAAATCTGACTGAGTTTCTTGATTCTCCTTCCAATCTCTACTGTCATCGGTCTCATCAGTATCTGGTCCTGGATGTCTTTCTGGATCTAACTTCCTGTCTGGTTCCGATCCTCCACAATCCGATCCATCAGCTTCTGTTTCCATCGGTCCAGTTTGTCTTTGATGAAGCTGTGAGGACTGAGCTTCTTCTTCATCATCTTCACTCTTTACAGAATCAAATGGGAACTTGATATCAGCCTCCTCCAGCCCTTGAAGCTGCTCTTCCTCCTGACTGGTCCAGAGTTCCTCTTGTTCCTCTTTAATGTGTGGGGGCTCTGCGTCCTCCTGTTCCTCTTTAATGTGTGGGGGCTCTGGGTCCTCCTGTTCAAATATAATGTGTGGGGGCTCCGGGTCCTCCTGGTCCTCTTTAATGTGTGGGGGCTCTGACTCCTCCTGTTCAAATATAATGTGTGGGGGCTCTGGGTCCTCCTGGTCCAGACTGGAGCTCCAGTCCTGCTGCTCAGGGGGAACCTCGTCTTTATCCACCAACAGATGCTGGACGTCTGTGGAGAATAAGAAAATACATTCATACGTCTGAGAAATCATATATTAAACTCTCTATTATTTAAGAGGTTTATCACTGAAAAAGCGGTGAATTACTTGTAAATGAGAGAAGCATGACCCCTAAATAAAAACATGCTGCTGCTGTCGTAAACATCACACAGCAACTCGTGTTGCATTGACTGAACCCCTCCCCACCGGCAGTGACAGACCCTCAGTAGCAGATGCAGAGACTACATGTTCCACCAACTGTAACTTGCTCCACTGACCGGCTACTTTTAGTTCCCCTCTAGTACACCAACAAAGGTCATGTGTAGCTAATATAGTGAAATAAGAAGTATATTTATATATCAGGGATATTCAACTAAAATTCAGCGAGGTCAAGTTTGAGAGAATTTCCAAAATTATGTATTGAGGTAGCTAACAGTTGTATTAACATCTGTATGAAGTATGTACCTCTGAGATAAAGTGTAGTAAAGTGTACAATATGTACGTCTGAGATAAAGTGTAGTAAAGTGTACAATATGTACCTCTAAGATGAAGTACAGTAAAGTGTACAATATGTACCTCTGAGATGTAGTACAGTAAAGTGTACAACATGTACCTATGAGATGTATACAGTAAAAAGTACAATATGTACTTTTGAGATGTAGTACAGTAAAGTGTACAATATGTACCTCTGAGATGTAGTAAAGTAAAAAGTACAATATGTAACTCTGAGATGTAGCAGTGTTTCTCCTACCGTTATAATAGGGGGGCGGGGCGTCCCCCTGAAAAAACCCGCCGCCCCCCTGTAATTTTTTTTCTAATGCCAGATATCAGAAGTCATTTAAGGTTCTCTGGCCTATAGAACAGGTCTACACCTTGTTCTGTTATTAAACAAACTAAACTGCCGTATGTTATTGATCGTATCTACATGACAGGTTGTAGATACATGGTCGCGTCTACTTCTCTGCTCTGTGTCGCGCACGGCGGAGTTCCGCCCCGATACACGAACGTGTACAATATGTACCTCTGAGATGTAGTACAGTAAAGTGTACAATATGTACCTCTGAGATGTGGTACAGTAAAGTGTACAATATGTACCTCTGAGATGTGGTACAGTAAAGTGTACAATATGTACCTCTGAGATGTAGTACAGTAAAAAATACAATATGTACCTCTGAGATGTACTACAGTAAAAAGTACAATATGTACTTCTGAGATGTAGTACAGTAAAGTGTACAATATGCACCTCTGAGATGTAGTACATTAAAAAGTACAATATGTACCTCTGATATGTAGTACAGTAAAGTGTACAATATGTACCTGAGATGTATACAGTAAAAAGTACAATATGTACCTCTGAGATGTAGTACAGTAAAGTGTACAATATGTACCTGAGATGTATACAGTAAAAAGTACAATATGTACCTCTGAGATGTAGTACAGTAAAAAGTGTGACATTATTCGACTCGTATTTAAAAACGTTTTGATAAAGTTTTAAATGATGTTAAAAGGAAGATGTATTGTAATGGTGACTCTCAGAACTGGGTCCATCAGTGTAAAGTGATGAAGAAACAAACAGAACCAACCTGCTCTTTGTATCCGGACTTTCGGGTTGAAAACAGCGTCCAGTAGTCTCCTTTGTCGCTCGTTCTCCTCTTTTGATCTAGAAAGTTCCTCCTCGTATTCTGCTATCGTTCTTTCAAACAGCCCAAATATCTCTTCAGCAGCCGCAGTGAGTCGCTGGTTGACGAAAGATCTCATAATTTTGACTTTAGACATTTTCACACGACAGAAACGTTTGGCTCGTTCAAGATGAGCCGGTTCTGATCAGAATCGATCGCCGGCGATCGCCGTGCAATGCATGCTGGGTAGATTTGTGTCCGACTTGATCCCGACTCGCTCTGACGTCATGCACACGTGGTCAACGATAATCTCACGAGAGCGAGGCGGCCGCCGATTTTAGACCCAGGCGGCACAGTAGCTCTCCACAGAGTGCGTGGCCCAGTGCATGATGGGATAATTGGCTCTTAGATCTGAAAGCAAACACTCCATGTGTAGTTGTAATACTTAACGCTGGAATGTTGACTATTAGACTCAGATTTAATCTAAAAACATATATTGTGTGGTTGATAATAATAAAGCTTATTAATTCAACACATATCAAAACCAGTAGTAATATATTTCACAGGCAGACATAAAAAGAACAAAGGCTGCAGCTACACGCACATCTCTGCATAAATATATATGAATATTTAAACACACGTGAATTAATATCAAACGTGATCTGTAAACTACAAGTAGACAACAGATTGGAACTAACAGGAAGTCATTTTTTCTGTGTGTACTTTGAAGTCCGCCTAAAACTGTCCGACTGGACCACAGTTTCTGGTGAACGTCTTCTGCTGCCGCCTGTTCTCGTCTGTTTGCAGCATGCTAAGCTAACTTCAGTATCTCTGTAGGCTACCGGGAGATGAGTCACAGGAACAACATCCGGGAACAAAGGTGAACATCTAGAAGTCCATTCAGAAGGTTTATCCAGACATACAGAGACTCTGCTGGATCAGTACTGAAGGAGCTACCTGACGCTTTACCAACACAACAACGAGACGCTGCTATTGCTACTGACGGGAGCCGCCATGTGGCTAATGGAGGAACATCCGGGTCAGCTGCAGCTCGCGGAGTCACCTTCAAAATAAAAGCTTTTAGGATCTTCTGTGTGACTTTCATGGCAGACTTGATGCATAGAGCGCATTTTATCAAAAATAATATGTAATCATTGTCATCTTAAGTTAGTGGTTGTTCACTTGGAAATTAAAGCTTAAAAACTATTTCCTAACACAGATCCAACCATGAACAGGTTTCTAGAAATACAGAGGTCCAAAAACTGACCCCCATTTCATAAAGTGTATACTTTTCTTGATCTACATATGTACATTTTACATAATAAGTAAATAAGTAAACAATAATAAAAAGTACATTTATATAAAATATAAAACAAAATGAAAGTTATATACAAATAAAAGTTGAACTGGTGATATGTGGAGTAACTTGAGGTACTCATGCCTTCTGTTGATTCATAATTAGGTAATTTATAATTAAGTTAAACATTATTCATACATCTACACAGCGGGCGCTCTGGCCATCGTGGTGCTGACGATTGACGTGCTGTGGTTTCTCTCCTTTATATTAAATGACTGACTCAAACCGGACCCAGATAAACGACACTCTGGCCTACGGAGAGGAGAACAACCTCATCCTCAACACTGACAAGACCAAAGAAATAATCCTGGACTCCTGGGACTGTAGGTTACATCTGACCTGAGCTGGACTTGTAACACCACAGCCTCAGTGAAAAAAGCCCAGCAAAGGCTTTATTTCATCAGGCTGCTCAGGAAAGCTGGTCTGAACCATCGCCCTCTCACCCTGGCCTACAGAGGACTGATAGAGAGCATCCTCACTGCAGGCATCACTGTCTGGTATGGGAACACCACACAGGCAGAGAGGAAGGCTCTGCAAAGAGTCATAAAGACTGCAGAGAGGATCACAGGCAGAGGTGTCAAGTAACGAAGTACAAATACTTCGTGACTTTACTTAAGTAGAAATTTTGTGTATCTATACTTTACTGGAGTTTTTATTTTTCAGACGACTTTTTACTTCTACTCCTTACATTTTCACGCAAATATCTGTACTTTCTACTCCCTACATTTTAAAAATAGCCTCTTTACTATTTCATTTTGGTTTGTTTTCACTTCGGCTTGTCATCGTTCAAAAACCTCAAAAACCTCTCCGCCCCGTTGCCCACGGATACGTGCGCGCGCACACAGGTGAGCGCTGAGCACACACACCAGCGGACAGAGAGCGTCGAAAAATATGTCGCGTGAAAAGTAGATCGCTATATCTGCGTTTTAAACGCTCCCAGGGTGAAGATGCAACAGCAGCTCTCCTGTGAGGAGCAACCGGAGTTCTCCTCTCACCAGAGCAGCTCTCTGAACCCGGAGCAGCTCTCTGAACCCGGAGCAGCTCTCTGAACCCGGAGCAGCTCTCTGAACCCGGAGCAGCTCTCTGAACCCAGAGCAGCTCTCTGAACCCAGAGCAGCTGGCTTCACATATTACACAAGTATAAAGTACACGGATATACAACGAAGTCATTAATAAATACTTGGACAAATGTCTGTACTTTCGGGTAAATGGTTGCGGTACGCCGTTAACAGGTTAGCTTGCGCATGCGCAATTTGACGCGACGCCGTGAGCTCCGTGAGCTCGTCTTTTCCTGCTGTTGCGTTTCTCAAAATAAAAAAACAGATCTAAGCTCAATATTGAGCATGAATTGAGAGCCGTATCAAATCTACAACCCCGTTTATAGCGTATGTGTCGAGGAAAGCAGGTCACTGCTCCACTAATACTAATACAACCTGATGGTTCACATATCTGCACTCATTCTGTTTTGTTTGGCAAACTAAATTAAAAGCTTATTGTTTTCCACAATGAGCTATTTAGTAGTAACTAAATATGAGTTATTTTTTGCACAGATAGAACTTACACAAAACATTGTCTGATGGGGCAATCTGATTTACTTGAAAGTGATTGAAATTTTCTTTATTCTGTTATTTATAAAAGCACAGATGAGTCACACAATTATGTTATTTACAGAAAAAGTTTGAGAACCACAGCTTTAAGTGTTTGTGTCGGAGTCGCCGCCTATTTTGCACTATTACAATACTTATAGGCAACTAGTTATCATGTCTTCTGCACCATGAAACGCATGTTAATGCTCAGTACATATATGGTACTTTAATGTGTTTGCATTGTAATAAAATGTGATCATTTTAAATGGGCATACAGTATATGCAGCTGAAACGGGTAGCCTAGTGCATCCCACATTTTTCAACATAATATTTTAAAACATTATAGTCATTATGGCCTTTATAAAAATGATTGTTTTGGGGAGGTGGGGTAGTGCACTATAGGCCCCTGAGACGTGGCTTAAGAGTTTGTCCCTAATGGAAGAAAAAAAATCCACTTACATTACTTCTACTTTTATACTTTTAAGTAGTTTTGAAACCAGTACTTTTACACTTTTACTTAAGTAAAAAGCTTGAGCTGATACTTCAACTTTTACAGAAGTATATTTAAACCCTAGTATCTATACTTCTACTTGAGTAATGAATGTGAATACTTTTGACACCTCTGATCACAGGGACAACACTTCCCTCCATGGACTCTATGTATGTGCAGCACTGCAGAAAAAGAGCAGAGGGAATCATCAGAGACTCACTCCACCAGCTCACTCTCTGCTCAGACACAAACACGGCAGTACAACCTGAGACACAGCATCATCACCCATAGAACACGTTCCTACAACAGCTTCTTCCCTGCCACAGTCAGACTGATGGCAAAACAAAACTGTGAATAGGAACAGCACTCAGGACTAACCTATTTATTTATCACTGTAATAAAAAACTAAAATCTGTATTGAAAAGTATTCGTAGAACCCTGTGTGCTCATGGCAGAGAAGAAATACAGGAAAATTAAAGAGTTATAATTAACGGTTTAATTAAAGTTCAAATGGTGATACAGTGTACATATACTCAGCTGAGGGTCTCCGAGCTTCCGCTCCACAGACCGTTCCTGTCTCGCTTCAGCTCAAAGACCTCGAACAGGAATCTACAATCTGGTTTTAACATCCCAGCTCATTCGCCTCATTGGTTCAAATCGACGGCATGCGATTGGCTAAAAGTCCCACAGGGGCGGAGTCTCTTTTTGGCGCAGGTTTTGAAAATGTCTCCATAACATTCATGTTTTCCGGTACCTGAAGTCCTCACTCCGCCCTCCTGTGTTTACCAGCAAAATGTTTTACCTAGAAGGAATTGTTATTCAGTTCTATATGTTAAAACTTATGAGAATCTTACTACAGCCTGCAGTCATCCTTCCCCAGAAACCTTTCATCTTGGCTGGCTGACATGCAACTCGAATCCCCCTCCAGTTCCTTATCTCGTGTCATAAACCGCAGGACGAACCACAGGTGGTCCATTCTCTTTGTTCCTTAAGACCAAATGCTCCTTTGTAAAACCCTCAACCACTGTCCGTGTGCAAATGACCTCTGCACTCTCCAGTACAGAGTCTATGTGACCTCAGCAAACTAGTGACTCTGTGACCTGATGAACAATAATCTATCTCAAGCATTGCAATGTACACATGGACATCATTACACAGTAATAAAGTGACTTTCATATGCATACAATTACAAATCTCTCATAATAATATCCCTTATTAATTATCATATTTCATGCATTGTAATGTACACATAAACAACTTATTTTACATAGATGTGCAAGTCCAAATGTGACAAACTAAGCTTAAAAACAATACAGTATCTAATAACCTCCTTGTATATACGACCACATTTGCACATGTACAGTGTTTTCATATTTGCACATGCACAGTGTTTTTTCATATTTCATATTTGCACATGTACAGTGTTTTTTCATATTTTATATTCTGTATAGTGTTCTCATATTTTATATTTGGTCTCTTTCCTGTACAGTGTGTTTTTCTTTATTCTTCTTCTTGTTCTTCTTGTTTTTCTTGTTATTCTTCTTCTTCTTCTTCTTCTTCTTCTTCTTCTTCTTCTTCTTCTTCTTCTTCTTCTTCTTCTTCTTCTTACTATTACTATTTTCATTTCTTCCAAAACTGACTCGGAGAGCCCTGCGAAAAAAAATTCCAATGAGTCTGGATTGTTGGTCTAGGCTCAAATGGCCAAATAAAGACCTTGAACTTTGAACCTTGAAATATAGTTTTTTATGTTTTTCATGTAAGGGATTCAGAACAGGTGTGTAGATTTAAAAAAAATAAAATAATGGATGATCATTTGATGTACACGAACAATACAATTAAAAAGACTCTGGGAGCAATCGAGGAGTCATCTTTTGCTCAAAATTGTGATCATATCTATGCAGAAAATAAATTAAATTAAAGGCAAGGAGTTGCGGATTCATTAGAGATCAATGACAATAGGGTCTGGTATTCATATCAAGGTCATATGAGCTGTAGAACACCTAGAGTCCCCTATTAGGGGACCTTGGGTTAAATGTAGATGCTCGTAAAACAGGAAAGGTGGGGGTCATAAAACATTGTAACAGTTGTCAACAGTTTGAGTGTCAAGAGTCTTATCTGCTCTGAGTATATTCAGGCATGTGATGGATCAAGAGTTTAATTACGTTGCACCTTATAAGAGCAGGTCCTGTGAGAAATGTATTAGATAAGATTTTGTCACTGTTCGATTTATTACATTTCATTTTATCGTCTTTCATAGACGTTCGCTACACAACGGAGACTTTGAACATGGCGGCCCACTCAGATTCCATGTCCTCCATTCATTTTCTGTTTTGATATTGGTTAAATAAATTAAAGATTGGTATTCTGGCTATTGAATATCTATTGAATCAAATATCTGCCTCTTTGTCTAATTCAACTCATCATTCATATTTCTCCAACCAAATCTAATATTTATTATGTAGGACTATTAATTTTTTGGTTAGACTTAAGTATTGTAATGTGAGTAATGTCATACAGGCTTCATAATAATTGATATTCTTTTGTCAATTTAAATCAAGCCATTCATTTTTTTTAACTCCTTACTAAATCAGACCAAAAACATTAATTGACTGTGCTGTAATTGAGAAATAAGCTAGGTATGCATTTACAAGTTATGTACAAAGTCTTTATCGGTCTTTAAATAATGCATTTATTAATTTAATCTCTCTTTTTAATTTAATCTCTCTGGATCATAAGAAATAAACGTTTTAGGTAGCTTTTTATTGATTGGTTTAAACTCAACAGACAAATACTTTCAAGCTTGTTTTTATTATTATAATTAATACAATCCATAATATCCTACTTTAACAGAACTAACAATAATTAGTAGTAGTAATATTAATGGTATGTGCACTGCCACCCTGTAAATTATATGAAATCAAACATTATTAGTTTATGTTCCACATTTGAATATGCTTATTTGTCATTGTCTTTTATGACTGTATGTAGAGATAATGACATTTGTTTACAACAACTTTTTTTTTAATATTTACTGTAACAACAGTAAATATTTCTCTGATATTATTAAGTTATTTTTTTAATTGGCCTTGCTTTTTAATCTTCTTAAGCATTACTACCAATGGGCTTCTAATGGGGCTCAGTGTCTCCCTCCAACACTCTCAACAGTACAGCGGACAGCAGGTGTGGATGGAATCACAACCTTGAGTTGCCCTGGTGAAAGAAATTGCCCGTACATAATATAACATCGCCTTGTTATGAATCATCTGATACAGTCTATGAAAGTGTATAGAGAGCTTGAATTATATGATATGTCCATGAGCTATGTTTTATGACAAACACTATTTACATAATCAATATTTAAATTACCAGATTTGTCGTTGAACATTGATGTGTATATCTTCTGTAGCGTAGTGTTAATGCGTGCTAATTATTGGATGCCTGGTGTCGCCTCCAGAAGAACTCCAGAAGTTCAACAACTTCTCTCGTTCTCTATATTTATTTACTAAATGATCACAAGCAAAGTACTCAGCGCTGCAATTGCAAAAGCAGTGAGTGGTCCAGCAACACGCAGGTTGGGTCCAGAACCACTGCCCCCAAACGGAAGTGGGGCCTTTCATACACAGGTTATCGTCACAGGTTGGTCTCGCCTCGTCCTCACATCTGATTGGCTCTATCCTGTCAAGAGGAGGAGAATCCCGTGTTCTCATCTTTTCTCACAAGACTGGACCACAACGACCCGTCTGCTTCACTAATGTCAACATACTGATAAACAGGTGTGAGTGTTGAAGTGCGCAGGCGTGTGACTGACTTCCCTTGAGAACTGGACCTTTCATAGACACAACCAACTCCAGCTGATAGCTGTGTTATACTGACCTCCCTGACCTGAACTTTAATAGGCATGAAGAGTAATGGAGAATATCTGCAGAATATAAGGATTTATATTATCAATCCCCCTTTTTACATAATTTATTATGTAAACTAAACAATAATATAAAGCTCCAACCATGGACTATATCAGTTCATAACTATGTGTGTTAATTATTTAACAGACTGGAAATCTCTAACAGTAGGTTTCCCTTCAAACCGGTAAAGGTAGGCGTTGGGCCCCCAGTCTCCACCCAGTCTTAAATATAAATGGTCAAATTATATTTGTATTAATAAATTATATTATTCCTAGATTGCCTCTTTGGCGCCACCCTCTTTTCTCTGTCAGAGAGGGAAAGGGCTGTTCTGTGCTCTTAATTTTCTCTTTGTTGCAAACTGTATTTATTTTCTTTTTATTTGTTTAAGAGGGACAATGTACGTGTATTGGATGCCTTGTTAAAAATAATGATAAAGAACCTTGCAAATGAATGCAAAATGACTGACATCCTTAAACTGTGCATCTGTGCATCTCACCAGAAGCCACAAATAGTGGCAGGCAGTTGTCAAAACATCTTCTGAATCTATTCTGCAGCGATGACAGCTGTGGCCACAAATACCTGCCACAGCGGCCTTCTAGACTTGAGCTAAACATTCAACCAGAAAACTATTGTTGTGCCTCAATGACTGTCTATGTACCACAATATAGCCTAATTAATAGACCTGTGTTTAAGATTTGACCAAGGTAGGTTGATTGACATTTTGATTACAATGGTATTCAACTATTTCTTAACTGAAACCTAAAAATATTTTTTCATTATCAAACAAAAAAGTGCAACAAATAAAGTGCTTAAACAATAGCCTTTTAAAGCAAAACAATAGATCAACACATAAATAAAATAACAAAAAATGAGGTATTAGAAGGAGATCAAAAGCTGGGTAGAACGCGTGCCTGGAACGCGCGTCTGGAACGAACGTGTCTGGAACGAACGCGTCTGGAACGAACCCGCACCTGGAACGAACGTGTCTGGAACGAACCCGCACCTGGAACAAACGTGTCTGGAACGAACCCGCACCTGGAACAAACGCGCGCCTAAAACGCGCCTGGAACGAACACTCTAACACAGGCAGATGCCTCAAAAACTAGTGGCACACGAGGGGCAATTCGTAAGTGCCCCGCCACCTGAGACGTGCCATCGGAAATGCTGCCTCTAAAGTAGTGGCAGCTCGCGGCACATGAGACGTGCCACCGGAAAGGCTGCCTCTAAAGTAGTGGCAGCTCGCAACACATGAGACGTGCCACCGGAAATGCTGTCTCTAAAGTAGTGGCAGCTTCCGGAACAGCGGCATCTCCCTCCGGCACCGCGGCATGTGCCTCCAGCACTGTGGCAACTGAGCGGTGCCACAGGAAGTGCCTGTACAAGATGCCGGTGCCGCAATTTGAGCTTGCCCTCTCTCCCCGAGTATCCAGGGCATATGGCTGCAGATCTTATTATACAACCACAAAGTTGATCATAGAACTTTGTCCGAGGGTGTTCTGGTACCAAGTACACTTGGGCAACTCCAGAAAAGGAGTTCAGGAACTCTCCAGGAGTTGGGTTTCAGAACCAATGTTATGCGTGCAGGGCTGAGCATAAATAAAGCGGAAGCAGAAGTTCAACCAGGAAGACTCTCTTTACACTCCTTTTCATTTATATTCTGCTGATTGTGGACGTTCACTTTTAATTAACCAACCAGATTCTGCACAGTTTACTTAAGTCAATCACATTGATGCTGTCAAACTTTTAAAATGTTCTCCTCTCTGCTGCTGTCAGTTGTTATTTCAGCTCAAATCAGATGTGAATGGGTAACATGTATGTACCCTATTAAAATCTAGTTGTTGGTAACTGAGACAATGTCGGCTTCCGACTTCGATCCTTTTCGGGAAGATTTATGTCTCAACTTCGATGTTCAGCCGGAGCCGTCATTCAACCCGCCGGAAGGCCAGTGCAGGAATACTCACCTAACGCGGTGTAGTGGCTCCCGCTCAGATAATATCATGTGTTCTGATCGACTCTTGTGTGTGTGGTGCTTTAGTGCCGCAGTTTTGTTGGATTGTTTTGACATGTTTTGTTATAACTGTAAGCTTTTATATTGAGTACTTGCACAGCTCTCTAGGAAGAAGTGTTCTGATGTACACTGTTTCATCAGAATACTGTTCTGATGAAGCAGCTCCTCAGGCATCCTCACCTTGTCCATCCCTGGCTGTAGACTATAGCTATAATGCTTAGTTTCCAACCCAGTGGTGACTAAATTATCTGCTCCAAATCATCTTCCCTTTGTTCCAGCAGTTCAATCCTCTGATCCCTTTGTTTGACTGTGACCTTCAGCTCATGGACCTCCATGAACCCATGAGGTTACTTTGCCGTTTAACCACTTTTACCTGATCTCCTCTGACATAAAATTGAGGGATTTTTTAATCTCTTCTAATTCCTCCATCAGTTTTTTGGTTGTAATCAAGATCCTTTTTGTTTGGTCACAAAAGAAAAAATTACCATCTGTTCTCATGTCGTTAACCACACAAGTTCCAAAATGTCTAAGAAGATGGAAAAAAATAACAATGAGCAATGGTTTAATCTTGACTGGATGACCTTTTTGTTTTGGTGATCCCTGAAGGATTGTAGAGAGATTCTGAGCAGGGAAAAGGCAGTGGCAGCCATCTTATCTTGGCATAGGTCAGTGAGACCATATGATCATGTCTATGCTGTTTTATTAAGCTCGTTCGAGATGAATCAGTCCTGTGCAGAATTGATCACCGCTGATCGCCTCACAATGCATGCCGGTTAGATTTGTGTCTGACTTGCTCTGACGCCATGCACATATGGTCAATGATAATCTCACGAGAGCAAGGCGGACGCATATTTTCCAGCAGTTTAATCCTCTGGTCCCTTTGTTTGACTGTGGCCTTCAGCTCATGGACTTCCATGAACCCATGAGGTTACTTTGCCGTTTTACCACTTGTACCTGATCTCCTCTGACATAAAATTTAGGGATTTTCTATACATACAAATTATTAATGTAACTTCCATTAAATCAATAATCATGAACATACAGATTTAGTTATCAAAGAACAACAGGCTGCTGTAGCTTAGTTACAAACATTGAACTGAAGTCATTTTGGTGAAAACATTGGCTGTACTTTTCAACAGTTTGAGATCCACCATGAAAACAATTAATACAGATTATTGTTTCATTACAACTATTACAATTGTAGTAATTCAAAGATAAAGTTTGACAATGACTTGGTAAAACATTCACATCCTAAAACAAAGGACTGAATCCCTAAATCTCAAAGAGATGAGATAAGTAAAGGATGAGGTTGAAGAAAGAAGATGGAGATAATAACTACAATTATTTTCTCAATTCAGTCATCCTTCAGTTATGGAACAAACTGCAGTTTTTACAGTAAAATTAAATCAAGGAAGCAATGAGTTTAAACTGGAGAGAAAATGTTGCTGAAGAGAAAGAAGGTTCAATATTTCCCTCAGTTTCATCACATATAATTCAGCTCAACTCATAGTGCTGCATTGGGGACATGGAATACTTTAACTGAAAACAAATATAAGTAATATATACATGACAATACATAACAAATGAGACATGAAACAATATCATAGAAACAAAAACCAACAGAATTCAAATTGATGTGTAGCTTCATCTTCGCTGAATAAACTTATTTTGCAGTCTGTATCAGCCTGACAGTTTTTAAGTGTTTAACTATGTCTCATTTATTTCTGATGCTCTCATTAATACACTTTGATTTGATGAATATCAGAGACGAGAGAATCTTGTTGAGCAAACTCCACGACTACTTTGTTTCTCTAGTGTGAACTTTTGAATGTTGTGTCAGAGTTTGCTTGTGTGCAAATGTTTTACTACACAAGGAACAACCAAATGCTTTCACTCCTGTGTGGACAATTATGTGACGTTTCAGATTTTGCTTGTGTGAAAATGTTTGACTACACACGGAACAACTAAATGGTTTAACTCCTGTGTGGACATCCATGTGACGTTTCAGAGTTTGCTTGTGTGTAAATGTTTTACTACACACGGAACAACTAAATACTTTCACTCCTGAGTGGACAAGCATGTGAATGTTCAGGTTTCTCTCTTGTCGAAATGTTTGACTACACACAGAGCAACTAAATGGTTTCACTCTTGTGTGGACATCCATGTGACGTGTCAGATTTTGCTTGTTTGTAAATGATTTACTACATAGGGAACAACTAAATGCTTTCACTCCTGAGTGGGCAATCATGTGAATGTTCAGATTTCTCTCTTGTCGAAATGTTTGACTACACATAGAACAACTAAATGGTTTCACTCTTGTGTGGACATTCATGTGTCGTTTCAGATTTTGCTTGTGTGTAAATGCTTTACTACACACGGAACAACTAAATGCTTTCACTCCTGAGTGGACAATCATGTGAATGTTCAGATTTCTCTCATGTGGAAATGTTTGACTACACACAGAACAACTAAATGGTTTAACTCCCATGTGGACATCCATGTGACGTTTACGATTTTGCTGGTTTCTAAATGTTTTACTACACACGGAACAACTAAATGCTTTCACTCCTGAGTGGACAATCATGTGCATGTTCAGATTTCTCTCTTGTGAAAATGTTTTACTACACATGGAACAACTAAATGGTTTCACTCCTGTGTGGACATTCATGTGACGTTTCAGCTGTCCCTTTAGTGGAAATGTTTTACCACAAACTGAACAACTAAATGCTCTCCCTTCTGTATGGACAATCATGTGATAGTCCAGGTATCTTTTGTGTAAATATGTTTTACTACACACAGAACAACTAAATGGTTTCACTCCTGAGTGGACAATTATGTGACGTTTCAGGTTTGCCTTTCGTGAAAATGTTTTACTACACACAGAACAACTAAATGGTTTCACTCCTGTTTTGGATCTAGTGTGTCTCTTCAGATATCTCTTGTGGTCAGAGCTTCCAGCACATTCAGGAGGGCTGATTGATTTACTTCCAGTACTCCAGTTCACATCACTTACAGGTACTTCATTGTTTTGCAAAGGGTTTAAAGCTGAGTGAGTTTCATGATTCTCCTTCCAATCTCTACTGTCATCAGTCTCAGGTTCAGACGAGTCTTCATTATCTGGTCCTGGATGTCTTTCTGGATCTAACTTCCTGTCTGGTTCCGATCCTCCACAATCCGCTCCATCAGCTTCTGTTTCCATCTGTTCAGTTTGTCTTTGATGAAGCTGTGAGGATTGAGCTTCTTCTTCATCATCTTCACTCTTTCCAGGAGCGAATGGGAACTTGATACCAGCCTCCTCCAGCCCTTGAAGCTGCTCTCCCTCCTGACTGGTCCAGAGTTTCTCCTGCTCCTCTTTAATGTGTGGGGGATCTGGGTACTCCTGTTCCTCTTTAATGTGTGGGGGCTCTGGGTCCTCCTGTTCCTCTTTAATGTGTGGGGGCTCTGGGTCCTCCTGTTCCTCTTTAATGTGTGGGGGCTCTGGGTCCTCCTGGTCCAGGCTGGAGCTCCAGTTCTGCTGCTCAGGTGGAACCTCTTCTTTAACCACCAACAGCTGCAGGACGTCTGTGGAGAATAATAAAATACATTCATACGTCTGAGAAATCGTATATTAAACTCTCTATTATTTAAGAGGTTTATCAAAGAAAAAGCGGTGAATTACTTGTAAATGAGAGAAGCATGACCCCTAAATAAAAACATGCTGCTGCTGTCGCAAACATCACACAGCAACTCGTGTTGCATTGACTGAACCACTCCCCACCGGCAGTGACAGACCCTCAGTAGCAGATGATGATCTATGATGTTGTACCATTTGTAATGAGGTAGCTAACAGTTGTATTAACATCTGGATGAAGTATGTACCTCTGAGATAAAGTGTACAATATGTACCTCTCAGATGTAGTACAGTAAAAAGTACAATATGTACCTCTGAGATGTAGTACAGTAAAGTGTACAATGTGTACGTCTGCGATATAGTACAGTAAAGTGTACAATATGTACCTCTGAGATGTAGTACAGTAAAAAGTACAATATGTACCTCTGAGATGTAGTACAGTAAAGTGTACAATTTGTACCTCTGAGATATAGTACAGTAAAGTGTACAATATGTACCTCTGAGATGTAGTAAAGTAAAAAGTACAATATGTACCTCGGAGATGTAGTAAAGTAAAAAGTACAATATGTACCTCTGAGATTTAGTAAAGTAAAAAGCACAATATGTACCTATGATATGCAGTACAGTAAAAAGTACAACATGTACCTCTGAGATGTAGTACAGTAAAAAGTGTGACATTATTCGACTTGTATTTATAAACGTTTTGATAAAGTTTTAAATTATATTAAAAAGGAAGATATATTGTAATGTTGTCTCTCAGAACTAGTTCCATCAGTGTAAAGTGATGAAGAAACAAACAGAACCAACCTGCTCTTTGTATCCGGACTTCTGGGTTGAAAACAGCGTCCAGTAGTCTCCGTTGTCGCTCGTTCTCCTCTTTTGAACTAGAAAGTTCCTCCTCGTTCTCTGCTATCGTTCTTTCAAACAGCCCAAATATCTCTTCAGCAGCCGCAGTTAGTCGCTGGTTGACTACAGATCTCAGAAAGTTCTCTCCCTCCTGACTGGTCCAGAGTTCCCCATGTTCCTCTTTAATGTGTGGGGGCTCTGGGTCCTCCTGTTCAAATATAATGTGTGGGGGCTCTGAATCCTCCTGTTCCTCTTTAATGTGTGGTGGCTCTGGGTCCTCCTGGTCCAGACTGGAGCTCCAGTCCTGCTGCTCAGGGGGAACCTCTTCTTTATCCACGAACAGCTGCTGGACGTCTGTGGAGAATAATAAAATACATTCATACGTCTGAGAAATCGTATATTAAACTCTCTATTAAATAAGAGGTTATCACTGAAAAGGCAGTGAATTACTTGTACATGAGAAGCATTACCCCTAAATAAAAACATGCTGCTGCTGTCGTAAACATCACACAGCAACTCGTGTTGCATTGACTGAACCCCTCCCCACCGGCAGTGACAGACCCTCAGTAGCAGATGCAGAGACTACATGTTCCACCAACTGTAACTTGCTCCACTGACCGGCTACTTTTAGTTCCCCTCTAGTACACCAACAAAGGTCATGTGTAGCTAATATAGTGAAAGAAGAAGTATATTTATATATCAGGGATATTCAACTAAAATTCAGCGAGGTCAAGTTTGAGAGAATTTCCTCATGCAAAGGTCCAGAACATCACAATAATGTCCAATGTGCGCTCTATGATGTTGTACCATTGGTATTGAGGTAGCTAACAGTTGTATTAACATCTGTATGAAGTATGTACCTCTGAGATAAAGTGTACAATGTGTACCTCTGAGATGTAGTAAAGTAAAAAGTACAAATGTACCTCTGAGATGTAGTACAGTAAAGTGTATAATATGTACCTCTGAGATGTAGTAAAGTGTACAATATGTACCTCTGAAATGAAGTACAGTAAAGTGTATAATATGTACTTTTGAGATGTAGTACAGTAAAGTGTACAATGTGTACCTATGTGATGTAGTAAAGTAAAAAGCACAACATGTACCTCTGAGATGTAGTACAGTAAAAAGTGTGACATTATTCAACTTGTATTTAAAAACGTTTTGATAAAGTTATGAATTATATTAAAAGGAAGATGTATTGTAATGGTGTCTCTCAGAACTGGGTCCATCAGTGTAAAGTGATGAAGAAACAAACAGAACCAACCTGCTCTTTGTATCCGGACTTCCGGGTTGAAAACAGCGTCCAGTAGTCTGCGTTGTCGCTCATTCTCCTCTTTTGATCTAGAAAGTTCCTCCTCGTATTCTGCTATCGTTCTTTCAAACAGCCCAAATATCTCTTCAGCAGCCGCAGTGAGTCGCTGGTTGACTACATATCTCAGCATTTGGACTTTAGACATTTTCTCCACAAACTCCGTCACAAACCTCGTTCCCTCTCCTTTAAAGACGAGCTGTTGCTGACTTCCGTCCCCGTCTGTTTGCAGCATGCTAAGCTAACTTCAGTATCTCTGTAGGCTACCGGGAGATGAATCACAGGAACAACATCCGGGAACAAAGGTGAACATCTAGAAGTCCATTCAGAAGGTTTATCCAGACATACAGAGACTCTGCTGGATCAGTACTGAAGGAGCTACCTGACGCTTTACCAACACAACAACGAGACGCTGCTATTGCTACTGACGGGAGCCGCCATGTTGCTAAGGGAACAACATCCGGGTCAGCTGCAGCTCGCGGAGTCACCTTCAAAATAAAAGCTGGTCTCTGATGCACGTGTCTGGTGCACGTGCCGGGGCCGAAGCGTTTGGTCCAAGAAGACGGGTCTAATACGCAGTTTAGCCAATCACTGATTACAGATATAACATGATGGACATATAATTCATCCAATCCGTGCCCTCAAAAGGACTTCCTGCGGGGCCAGGCCCCCGGTGCGCGTTCACGGCTAGTCTCTCGTTCTCATCTCGCGTGTTCTCGTCTCCCCGTCTCTCTCAGCGCCATTTTAACGTCATGACAATGGAACATCCCAGCACGAGCGCTACTCTGTCAAGAAGGCCAAACCCTAACTCGATCAAATCTCTCCCCTAAGACCCGTTTGAGAGAAGAACGTTGGCGGACAAACTACAGGTGAAACAACTGGGCCCAGACCAGCCTCCTGGACTCATGAGCTGGAAAGTGTTGCGGGTGAGAGGGAAGCCTGGGTCGGTCTGCTGAACCTGCTGCCACCGCGACCCGACCCCGGATAAGCGGCTGATAATAGATGGATGGAAGCTACTAAGCTAGCATGTCAAGCTAAATCAATTAAAACACCAAAGTGTTAAAAAGGTATTTTAAAAACTTTGTCTTGTAGATGAACACGATGTCACCACTGATGCAGGGTCTTCCTCTTGTTGAACAGGGACGTACGTCCTGATGTTCTTATCTTGACAACAAGACTCCAAACTTGACTAAAAGCAGATTTTTTTTAATGACGCCAACGTCGTAACACAAATGAGTAAAAGTGAAGCTCCAAAACCAACCTGTGAGGTAAAACACGTCTTCATTAAAATACATTTACTACATTACTTTGTTGCTATTTTCAACCTCGGTTTACATGTTTTCTAGACATGTAAAAGCATTTATTTATTTTTAAATCTACATACCTGTCCTGAATCCCTCACATGAAAAAAAAGAGAAAGCAATATTTGAGTCAGTATTTTAATATAAAGGAGAGAAACCACAGCACATACTTCAATCGTCAGCACCACGATGGCCAGAGCGCCCGCGTGTAGATGTATGAATCATTTTTAACTTAATTATAAATGACTTAATTATGAATCAACAGAAGGCAGGAGTACCTCAATTTACTCCAATTAAACATATCAACAGTTCAACTTGTATTTGTATATAATTTTCATTTTGTTTTATATTTTATTTAAATGTGTTTTTTATTATTTACTTATTAACTTATTATGTAAAATGCACATGTTTAGATCAAGAAAAGTATACACTTTATGAATGTTTTTGGACCTCTGTATTTCTAGAAACCTGTTCATAGCCATGGTTGGATCTATGTTAGGAAATAGTTTGTAAGCTTTAATTTCCAAGTGAACAACCACTAACTTAAGATGACAATGATTAAATGTTATTTTGATAAAATGCACTCTATGCATCAAGTCTGCCATGAAAGCCACATAGAAGCTCCTAAAAGCTTTTATTTTGAAGGTGACTACGCAAGCTGCAGCTGACCCGGATGTTGATCCCTTAGCAACATGGCGGCTCCCGTCAGTAGCAATAGCAGCGTCTCGTTGTTGTGTTGGTAAAGCGTCAGGTAGCTCCTTCAGTACTGATCCAGCAGAGTCTCTGTATGTCTGGATAAACCTTCTGAATGGACTTCTAGATGTTCACCTTTGTTCCCGGATGTTGTTCCTGTGACTCATCTCCCGGTAGCCTACAGAGATACTGAAGTTAGCTTAGCATGCTGCACACAGACGGGAACGGAAGTCAGCAACAGCTCGTCTTTAATGGAGAGGGAACGAGGTTTGTGACGGAGTTTGTGGAGAAAATGTCTAAAGTCCAAATGCTGAGGTCTGTAGTCAACCAGCGACTCACTGCGGCTGCTGAAGAGATATTTGGGCTGTTTGAAAGAACGATAGCAGAATACGAGGAGGAACTTTCTAGATCAAAAGAGGAGAACGAGCGACAAAGGAGACTACTGGACGCTGTTTTCTACCCGGAAGTCCGGATACAAAGAGCAGGTTGGTTCTGTTTGTTTCTTCATCACTTTACACTGATGGAACCAGTTCTGAGAGTCACCATTACAATACATCTTCCTTTTAATATAATTCATAACTTTATCAAAACGTTTTTAAATACAAGTCGAATAATGTCACACTTTTTACTGTACTACATCTCAGAGGTACATATTGTACTTTTTACTGTACTACATCTCAGAGGTACATGTTGTACTTTTTACTTTACTACATCTCAGAGGTACATATTGTACACTTTACTACATCTCAGAGGTACATATTGTACTGTTTACTGTACTACATCGCATATGTACACATTGTACTTTTTACTGTACTACATCTCAGGTACATATTGTACACTTTACTACATCTCAGAGGTACATGTTGTACACTTTACTGTACTACATCTCAAAAGTACATATTATACACTTTACTGTACTTCATCTCAGAGGTACATATTGTACACTTTACTGTACTACATCTCAGAGGTACATATTGTACACTTTATCTCAGAGGTACATACTTCATACAGATGTTAATACAACTGTTAGCTACCTCAATACATATGGCACAACATCATAGAGCGCACATTGGACATTATTGTGATGTTCTGGACCTTTGCATGAGGAAATTCTCTCAAACTTGTCCTCGCTGAATTTTAGTTGAATACCCATGATATATAAATATACTTCTTATTTCACTATATTAGCTACACATGACCTTTATTGGTGTACTAGAGGGGAACTAAAAGTAGCCGGTCAGTGGAGCAAGTTATAGTTGGTGGAACAAGTAGTCTCTGCATCTGCTACTGAGGGTCTGTCACTGCCGGTGGGGAGGGGTTCAGTCAATGCAACACGAGTTGCTGTGTGATGTTTACGACAGCAGCAGCATGTTTTTATTTAGGGGTAATGCTTCTCTCATTTACAAGTAATTCACTGCCTTTTCAGT
Source organism: Taurulus bubalis (assembly GCF_910589615.1). NCBI lineage: Eukaryota > Metazoa > Chordata > Actinopteri > Perciformes > Cottidae > Taurulus > Taurulus bubalis. The sequence goes on along the minus strand of NC_136596.1, from coordinate 2,086,946 downwards.
GATAAACCTCTTAAATAATGGAGAGTTTAATATAAGATTACTCAGACGTATGAATGTATTTTATTATTCTCCACAGACGTCCAGCAGCTGTTGGTGGATAAAGAAGAGGTTCCCCCTGAGCAGCAGGACTGGAGCTCTAGTCTGGACCAGGAGGACCCAGAGCCCCCACACATTATATTTGAACAGGAGGAGCCAGAGCCCCCACACATTAAAGAGGAACAGGAGGACCCAGAGCCCCCACACATTAAAGAGGACCAGGAGAACCCAGAGCCCCCACACATTATATTTGAACAGGAGGACCCAGAGCCCCCACACATTAAAGAGGAACAGGAGGAACTCTGGACCAGTCAGGAGGGAGAGCAGCTTCAAGGGCTGGAGGAGGCTGGTATCAAGTTCCCATTCGCTCCTGGAAAGAGTGAAGATGATGAAGAAGAAGCTCAATCCTCACAGCTTCATCAAAGACAAACTAAACAGATGGAAACAGAAGCTGATGGGGCGGATTGTGGAGGATCAGAACCAGACAGGAAATTAGATCCAGAAAGACATCCAGGACCAGATAATGAAGACTCGTCTGAACCTGAGACTGATGACAGTAGAGATTGGAAGGAGAATCATGAAACTCACTCAGATTTAAACCCTTCGCATAACAATGAAGTATCTGTAAATGATGTGAACTGTAGTACTGGAAATGCATCAATCAGCTCTCCTGAATGTGCTGGAAGCTCTGACCACAAGAGACATCTGAAGAGACACACTATATCCAAAACAGGAGTGAAATCATTTAGTTGTTCTGTGTGTAGTAAAACATTTTCACGAAAGGTAAACCTGAAACGTCACATGATTGTCCACACAAGAGTGAAGCCATTTAGTTGTTCTGTGTGTAGTAAAACATTTTCAGAAGAGAGAAGCCTGAAACGTCACATGCTTGTCCACTCAGGAGTGAAAGCATTTACTTGTTCCGTGTGTAGTAAAACATTTGTACACAACCAAAATCTGAAACGTCACATGGATGTCCACACAGGAGTTAAACCATTTAGTTGTTCCGTGTGTAGTAAAACATTTACACACATGCAATATCTGAATCGTCACATAATTGTCCACACAGGAGTGAGAGCATTTAGTTGTTCCTTGTGTAGTAAAACATTTGCACACAAGCAAACTCTGACACAACATTCAAAAGTCCACACTAGAGAAACAAATTAGTCGTGGAATTTGTTTCACAAGATTCTCTCAACTCTGATATTTATCAAATCACAAGTGTATTGATGAGAGCATCAGAAATAAATGAGACATAGTTAAACACTTAAAAACTGTCAGGCTGATACAGACTGCAAAATAAGTTTATTCAGCTAAGATGAAGCTACACATCAATTTGAATTCTGTTGGTATTTTTTTCTATGATATTGTCTCATGTCTCATTTGTTATGTATTGGCATGTATATATTACTTATAATTGTTTTCAATTAAAGTATTCCATGTCCCCAATGCAGCACTATGGGTTGAGCTGAATTATCATATGTGAAGAAACTGAAGGAAATATTGAACCTTCTTTCTCTTCAGCAACATTTTCTCTCCAGTTTAAACTCATTACTTCCTTGATTTAATTTTAGTGTAGAAACTGCAGTTTTGTTCCATAACTGAAGAATGACTGAATTGAGAAAATAATTGTAGTAATTATCTCCATCTTCTTTCTTCAACCTCATCCTCTACTGATCTCATCTCTTTGAGATTTAGGGATTCTGTCCTTTGTTTTAGGATGTGAATGTTTTACCAAGTAATTGTCAAACTTTATCTTTGAATTACTACTATTGTAATAGTTGTAATGCAACAATAATCTGTATTAATTGTTTTCATGGTGGATCTCAAACTGTTGAAAAGTACAGCCAATGTTTTCACCAAAATGACTTCAGTTCAATGTTTGTAACTAAGCTACAGCAGCCTGTTGTTCTTTTATAACTAGATCTGTGTGTTCATGATTATTGATTTAATGGAAGTTACATTTATAATTTGTATGTGAAATGTGAATGAATTGCCTTCAATAATACAATGTATTGTTCACTGATATGATTTACATTATTTTTTCATGATAATTAAATGAAATTAACAAATATTAAGAATATCTTTGTGTTTACTTGCAAATCATCAATTTGCAAAATGAAATAACCCCAAAATTTAGTAAAATGTCCATTGAAATGCCCCTTAATTCTAAAAGAAATGTGGGTGAATTACAGAAGAACTTTTTTCAAATTAATGCTTGTTTGTAAATACTGTTTAAAATGTATGTCAAAGCTAAAGTACTCTTAGAAGAGTAATTATTCCAATACCTGTGTATTAAAAACACATTAATAGAGATGTGTATGTCCTGTAACCGGGTTGACATTTTAGTCCATCATACCCTGAGCTTGACCACTATATCATACATACCTGCTCTAAAATATGCATCCGCCTTGCTCTCGTGAGATTATCATTGACCATATGTGCATGGCGTCAGAGCAAGTCGGACACAAATCTAACCGGCATGCATTGTGAGGCGATCAGCGGTGATCAATTCTGCACAGGACTGATTCATCTCGAACGAGCTTAATAAAACAGCATAGACATGATCATATGGTCTCACCGATCTATGCCAAGATAAGATGGCTGCCACTGCCTTTTCCCTGCTCAGAATCTCTACAATCCTTCAGGGATCACCAAAACAAAAAGGTCATCCAGTCAAGATTAAACCATTGCTCATTGTTGTTTTTTTCCATCTTCTTAGACATTTTGTAACTTGTGTGGTTAACGACATGAGAACAGATGGCGATTGTTTTCTTTTGTGACCAAACAAAAAGGATCTTGATTACAACCAAAAAACTGATGGAGGAATTAAAAGATATTAAAAAATCCCTCAATTTTATGTCAGAGGAGATCAGGTAAAAGTGGTAAAACGGCAAAGTAACCTCATGGGTTCATGGAGGTCCATGAGCTGAAGGTCACAGTCAAACAAAGGGATCAGTTTTGATCTGCTGGAACAAAGGGTAGATGATTTGGAGCAGTTAATTTAGTCACCACTGGGTTGGAAACTAAGCATTATAGCTATAGTCTACAGCCAGGGATGGACAAGGTGAGGATGCCTGAGGAGCTGCTTCATCAGAACAGTATTCTGATGAAGCAGTGTACATCAGAACACTTCTTCCTAGAGAGCTGTGCAAGTACTCAATATAAAAGCTTACAGTTATAACAAAACATGTCAAAACAATCCAACAAAACTGCGGCACTAAAGCACCACACACACAAGAGCCGATCAGAACGCATGATATTATCTGAGCGGGAGCCACTACACCGCGTTAGGTGAGTATTCCTGCACTGGCCTTCCGGCGGGTTGAATGCCGGCTCCGGCTGAACATCGAAGTTGAGACATGAATCTTCCCGAAAAGGATCGAAGTCGGAAGCCGACATTGTCTCAGTTACCAACAACTAGATTTTAATAGGGTACATACATGCTACCCATTCACATCTGATTTGAGCTGAAATAACAACTGACAGCAGCAGAGAGGAGAACATTTTAAAAGTTTGACAGCATCAATGTGATTGACTTAAGTAAACTGTGCAGAATCTGGTTGGTTAATTAAAAGTGAACGTCCACAATCAGCAGATTATGAATGAAAAGGAGTGTAAAGAGAGTCTTCCTGGCTGAACTTCCGCTTCCGCTTCATTCATGCTCAGCCCTGCACGCATAACATTGGTTCTGAAACCCAACTCCTTTTCTGGAGTTGCCCAAGTGTACTTGGTACCAGAACACCCTCGGCCAAAGTTCTATGATCAACTTTGTGGTTGTATAATAAGATCTGCAGCCATATGTCCTGGATAGTCGGGTGAAGAGAGGAGCAGAGCTGTCAACTGATCCCCACCTGGAGGTGAGTTGGATCAGATGGTGGGGGAAGCTGCTGGAAAGACCTTGTAAACCCAAGCGTGTGGTGAGGGTGAACTGGGAACGTCTGGCAGAGGCTCTTGTCTGGAAGGTCTCCAACACCCACCTCCAGAAGGAGGCTGGAGACATGGAATCTGAGTGGGCCGCCATGTTCAAAGTCTCCATTGTGTAGCAAACGTCAACGAAAGACGATAAAATGAAATGTAATAAATCGAACAATGACAAAATCTTATCTAATAAATTTCTCACAGGACCTGCTCTTATAAGGTGCAACGTAATTAAACTCTTGAAAAAAAAACGTTTATTTCTTATGATCCAGAGAGATTAAATTAAAAAGAGAGATTAAATTAATAAATGCATTATTTAAAGACCGATAAAGACTTTGTACATAACTTGTAAATGCATACCTAGCTTATTTCTCAATTACAGCACAGTCAATTAATGTTTTTGGTCTGATTTAGTAAGGAGTTAAAAAAAATGAATGGCTTGATTTAAATTGACAAAAGAATATCAATTATTATGAAGCCTGTATGACATTACTCACATTACAATACTTAAGTCTAACCAAAAAATTAATAGTCCTACATAATAAATATTAGATTTGGTTGGAGAAATATGAATGATGAGTTGAATTAGACAAAGAGGCAGATATTTGATTCAATAGATATTCAATAGCCAGAATACCAATCTTTAATTTATTTAACCAATATCAAAACAGAAAATGAATGGAGGACATGGAATCTGAGTGGGCCGCCATGTTCAAAGTCTCCGTTGTGTAGCGAACGTCTATGAAAGACGATAAAATGAAATGTAATAAATCGAACAGTGACAAAATCTTATCTAATACATTTCTCACAGGACCTGCTCTTATAAGGTGCAACGTAATTAAACTCTTGATCCATCACATGCCTGAATATACTCAGAGCAGATAAGACTCTTGACACTCAAACTGTTGACAACTGTTACAATGTTTTATGACCCCCACCTTTCCTGTTTTACGAGCATCTACATTTAACCCAAGGTCCCCTAATAGGGGACTCTAGGTGTTCTACAGCTCATATGACCTTGATATGAATACCAGACCCTATTGTCATTGATCTCTAATGAATCCGCAACTCCTTGCCTTTAATTAAAAAAATATATATATATTACTTATTTTCTGCATAGATATGATCAAAATTCTGAGCAAAAAATGACTCCTCGATTGCTCCCAGAGTCTTTTTAGTTATTGTTCGTGTACTTCAAATGACCATCTCCTTCCACGTGTGTCATCTGATGCTCTTTCAGATGAGTCTGAGGACCAATGAGATCGCAGTACCTCGAAATGCAGCAAAAAAAACAGCCCGAATCCACCATTGTCTGATGTGTACCCCCTGGATTCTTACCGGAACGCGGTACGTCACTCCCGGACCGGGGGAGGGTGTTGGAGGGCCGGCAACCCGAATCACCTGGCCTACCGCCGTCAATGGACACTCCCTCCAGAAGTGTCCGGGCTGCCCACACCTCCAACACTCCTGCCCTGACGTTTGAGGACCCCTCTGTAGGTCGGGAAGGGTACCGGTGCTGGCCGTGATCGGTGGACCGGGAATCCGGGGTGGGAGTGTTGGCCACGGAGCCGGTGAGGACGGTGCCAAGGGCTGCAGAGGTAGCCTCCTCGCGGGGCGGGTGTTGGGGAAACGAGTCAAGGAATGACTGCGCGTCGTCCGCTTCGCCTGATGTTCTCATCTTGACAACAAGACTCCAAACTTTAAAATACATTCACTACATTACTTTGTTGCTATTTTCAACCTTGGTTTACATTTTTTCTAGACATGTAAAACATTATTCTCATTATTTTTTTAATCTACACATCTGTTCTGAATCCCTCACATGAAAAACATAAAAAACTATATTTCAAGGTTCAAAGTTCAAGGTCTTTATTTGGCCATCTGAGCCTAGACCAACAATCCAGACTCATTGGAATTTTTTTTCGCAGGGCTCTCCAAGTCAGTTTTGGAGGAAATGAAAATAATAGTAAGAAGAAGAAGAAGAAGAAGAAGAAGAAGAAGAAGAAGAAGAAGAAGAAGAAGAAGAAATAAGAAAAACACACTGTACAGGAAAGAGACCAAATATAAAATATGAGAACACTAAACAGAATATAAAATATGAAAAAACACTGTACATGTGCAAATATGAAATATGAAAAAACACTGTGCATGTGCAAATGTGGTCGCATATACAAGGAGGTTTTTAGATACATATTTTAGTTTTTTATTACAGTGATAAATAAATAGGTTAGTCCTGAGTGCTGTTCCTATTCACAGTTTGTTTTGCCATCAGTCTGACTGTGGCAGGGAAGAAGCTGTTGTAGGAACGTGTTCTATGGGTGATGATGCTGTGTCTCAGGTTGTACGTCAGTGTTTGTGTCTGAGCAGAGAGTGAGCTGGTGGAGTGAGTCTCTGATGTTACCCTCTGCTCTTTTCCTGCAGTGCTGCACATACGTAGAGTCCATGGAGGGAAGTGTTGTCCCTATGATCCTCTCTGCAGTCGTTATGACTCTTTGCAGAGCCTTCCTCTCTGCCTGTGTGGTGTTCCCATACCAGACAGTGATGCCTGCAGTGAGGGTGCTCTATCAGTCCTCTGTAGGCCAGGGTGAGAGGGCGATGGTTCAGACCAGCTTTCCTGAGCAGCCTGATAAAATAAAGCCTTTGCTGGGCTTTGTTCACTGTGGCTGTGGCGTTATGGGTCCAGCTCAGGTCAGATGTAACCTGCAGTCCCAGGGGTCTGTAGCTGTCGGCCCTCTCCACCTCAGTCCCTTTGATGGTGAGAGGCTGTAGAGGGGGAGAATTCTTCCTGAAGTCCAGGATTATTTCTTTGGTCTTGTCAGTGTTGAGGATGAGGTCGTTCTCCTCTCCGTAGGCCAGAGTGTCGTTTATCTGGGTCCTGTTTGAGTCAGAATTTAATATAAAGGAGAGAAACCACAGCACATACTCTAATCGTCAGCACCACGATGGCTAGAGCGCCCGCTGTGTTGATGTATGAATAATGTTTAACTTAATTATAAATTACTTAATTATGAATCAACAGAAGGCATGAGTACCTCAAGTTACTCCAATTAAACATATCAACAGTTCAACTTTTATTTGTATATAACTTTCATTTTGTTTTATATTTTATATAAATGTACTTTTTATTATTGTTTACTTATTTACTTATTATGTAAAATGTACATATGTAGATCAAGAAAAGGATACACTTTATGAAATGGGGGTCAGTTTTTGGACCTCTGTATTTCTAGAAACCTGTTCATGGCCATGGTTGGATCTGTGTTAGGAAATAGTTTTTAAGCTTTAATTTCCAAGTGAACAACCACTAACTTAAGATGACAATGATTAAATATTATTTTTATAAAATGCGCTCTATGCATCAAGTCTGCCATGAAAGTCACACAGAAGATCCTAAAAGCTTTTATTTTGAAGGTGACTCCGCAAGCTGCAGCTGACCCGGATGTTGTTCCATTAGCAACATGGCGGCTCCCGTCAGTAGCAATAGCAGCGTCTCGTTGTTGTGTTGGTAAAGCGTCAGGTAGCTCCTTCAGTACTGATCCAGCAGAGTCTCTGTATGTCTGGATAAACCTTCTGAATGGACTTCTAGATGTTCACCTTTGTTCCCGGATGTTGTTCCTGTGACTCATCTCCCGGTAGCCTACAGAGATACTCAAGTTAGCTTAGCATGCTGCAAACAGACGAGAACAGGCGGCAGCAGGAGACGTTCACCAGAAACTGTGGTCAAGTCGGACAGTTTTAGGCGGACTTCAAAGTACACACAGGAAGTCACAGAAAACATGATGAGATTATCGTTGACCAGGTGTGCATGACGTCAGAGCGAGTCAGGACCAAGTCGGACACAAATCTACCCAGCATGCATTGCGCGCCGATCGCCGGAGACCGATTCTGATCAGAACTGGCTCATCTTGAACGAGCCAAACGTTTCTGTCGTGTGAAAATGTCTAAAGAGAACGAGGAGGAACTTTCTAGATCAAAAGAGGAGAACGAGCGACAACGCAGACTACTGGACGCTGTTTTCAACCCGGAAGTCCGGATACAAAGAGCAGGTTGGTTCTGTTTGGTTCTTCATCACTTTACACTGATGGAACCAGTTCTGAGAGACAACATTACAATACATCTTCCTTTTAATATCATTTAAAACTTTATCAAAACGTTTTTAAATACAAGTTGAATAATGTCACACTTTTTACTGTACTACATCTCAGAGGTACATATTGTACTTTTTACTGTACTTCATCTCAGAGGTACATATTGTACTTTTTACTGTACTTCATCTCAGAGGTACATACTTCATACAGATGTTAATACAACTGTTAGCTACCTCAATGCGTATGCTACAACATCTTAGAGCGCACATTGGACATTATTGTGATGTTCTGGACCTTTGCATGAGGAATGTCTCATCTCAGAGGTTCACATTGTACTTTTTACTGTACTACATCTTAGAGGTACAAATTATACTTTTTACTGTACTACATCTCAGAGGTACATATTGTACTTTTTACTGTACTATACATATATATATATATATATGTATATATATATATATACACAGTGTTTCCCCTGGGTTTACAGCTTCGGGGGAGACGGACACACAGACGGACATACTACATAGGTGTACCTCACAGTACTACAAAGTAATACCTCACAGTACTAGTGACTCCATCTGTGCTTTTTTAAACAATAGAATAAAGAGCATTGAAATCCCATTCAAGTAAAGCAGATCGCTCCATCAGACAAAAAGAAAAGTACTCTCAATGTGTTAGAAAAATGAAAATGAAGTTAATCAAAAAATAACTAATATTGAGTTACTAGTAAATATCTTATTGTGGAAAACAATTAGCTATTTTATAACTTTTAAGCACAAGGCACGGAGTCGCACAGTTTATCAATATGCTCGTTCGAGATGAGCCAGTTCTGATCAGAATCGATCGGCGCACAATGCATGCCGGTTCCCCTATTATAACGGAAGGTGAAACACTGAGATATATATATATATATATATATATATATATACATATATATATATATGTATATGTATATGTATATATACATACAAACTACACATGACCTTTGTTGGTGTACTAGAGGGGAACTAAAAGTAGTTACAGTTGGTGGAACATGTAGTCTCTGCATCTGCTACTGAGGGTCTGTCACTGCTGGTGGGGAGTGGTTCAGCCAATGCAACACGAGTTGCTGTGTGATGTTTACGACCGCAGCAGCATGTTTTTATTTTGGGGTAATGCTTCTCATTTACAACCAATTCACTGCTTTTTCAGTGATAAACCTCTTGAATAATAGATAGTTTAATATAAAATTTCTCAGACTTATGAATGTATTTTATTAATCTCCACAGACGTCCAGCAGCTGTTGGTGGATAAAGAAGAGGTTCCCCCGGAGCAGCAGGACTGGAGCTCAAGTCTGGACAAGGAGGACCCAGAGCCCCCCCACATTAAAGAGGAACAGGAGGATTCTGAGCCCCCCCACATTAAAGAGGAACAGGAGGATTCTGAGCCCCCCCACATTAAAGAGGAACAGGAGGACCCAGAGCCCCCCCACATTAAAGAGGAACAGGAGGACCCAGAGCCCCCACACATTAAAGAGGAACAGGAGGACCTAGAGCCCCCCCACATTAAAGAGGAACAGGAGGACCTAGAGCCCCCCCACATTAAAGAGGAACAGGAGGACCCAGAGTCCCGACGCATTAAAGAGGAACAGGAGGACCCAGAGCCCCCCCATATTAAAGAGGAACAGGAGGAACTCTGGACCAGTCAGGATGGAGAGCAGCTTCAAGGGCTGGAGGAGGCTGATATCAACTTCACATTCGCTCCTGTAAAGAGTGAAGATGATGAAGAAGAAGGTCAGTCCTCACAGCTTCATCAAAGACAAACTGAACAGATGGAAACAGAAGCTGATGGAGGGGATTGTGGAGGATCAGAATCAGACAGGAAGTTAGATCCAGAAAGACATCCAGTACTAGATAATGAAGACTCGTCTGAACCTGAGACTGATGACAGTAGAGATTGGAAGGAGAATCAAGAAACTCAGTCAGATTTAAACCCTTTGCAAAACAATGAAGTACCTGTAAGTTATGTGAACTGTAGTACTGGAAATAAATCAATCAGCTCTCCTGAATGTGCTGGAAGCTCTGACCACAAGAGACATCTGAAGAGACACACTAGATCCAAAACAGGCGTGAAACCATTTAGTTGTTCTGTGTGTAGTAAAACATTTTCACGAAAAGTAAACCTGAAACGTCACATGACTATCCACACAAGAGTGAAACCATTTAGTTGTTCCGTGTGTAGTCAAACATTTCCACAAAAGAGAAACCTGAACGTTCACATGACTGTCCACACAGGAGTGAAACCATTTAGTTGTTCCGTGTGTAGTAAAACATTTTTTGAAGAGAGAAGCCTGAAACGTCACATGATTATCCACTCAGGAGTGAAAGCATTTAGTTGTTCCGTGTGTAGTAAAACATTTTCATGCAAGAAAGACCTGAAACGTCACATGATTGTCCACTCAGGAGTGAAACCATTTACGTGTTCAGTTTGTGGTAAAACATTTTCACGAAAGGTAAACCTGAAACGTCACATGCTTGTCCACACAAGAGTGAAACCATTTAGTTGTTCCGTGTGTAGTAAAACATTTTCACAAAAGAGAAACCTGAACGTTCACATGACTATCCACACAGGAGTTAAACCATTTAGTTGTTCCGTGTGTAGTAAAACATTTTCAGAAGAGAGAAGCCTGAAACGTCACATGATTGTCCACTCAGGAGTGAAAGCATTTAATTGTTCCGTGTGTAGTCAAACATTTACACACAAGCAAACTCTGAAACGTCACATGAATGTCCACACATGAGTGAAAGCGTGTGTAGTAAAACACACGGAACATCAGAGCAAGTTATTGCTATGAGTGAGACTTGGTTAACAAATGAAAAGGCTGTTGACTTTGTCCTACAAGGGTACGATATGTTCAGAGGAAACCGGATCAATACGAGGGGTGGTGGTGTACAGGTGTAGCATTTTATGGACAGAAAGACTTTCAATGTAAGGTAATCGATAACACAGTTGATGATATTATGGAGAGTTTGACTATTTAAATTAATTATACTAAATTGATGATAATATTCTTGAGTTGCATTTACAGAACGCCTGGTTCCTGCATTGACTTCATGAATACCGTAGTTGATATTTTTGGTAAAGTTCGTAAGAAATCACTTTTTGTTTGTGGTGACTTTAATAAACTTTCAAAAAACCCTGATGAATAGCAGCCCACGGTCTGAAGTTACCTCGCCCGGACAAGGGAAACCGGGGCACCCTCCCGGAGCCAGACCCGGAGGGGAGCTCGTCGGCGAGCGTCTGGTGGCCGGGCTTTCGCCCATGGGGCCCGGTCGGGCTCAGCCAAAAGAAACAACATGGAGCAGCAGTCACCCCGTGGACCCACCACCCGCGGGGACAATTATCGGGGTCGGGTGCTATGCAGACCGGGCGGCGGGCCAGGCAGGAGACCTGGGCGAGCCGATCTCCGGCAGCATAGACTAGCTCTAGGGACGTGCAACGTCACCTCGCTAGCGGGGAAAGAGCCGGAGCTGGTGCGGGAGGTGGAGCGGTACCAGCTAGATTTAGTTGGGCTCACCTCCACGCACAGCATGGGCTCTGGAACCAAGCTCCTGGAGAAGGGTTGGACTTTGTCCATTTCTGGAGTTGCCCAGGGTGAGAGGCGCCGGGCGGGAGTGGGGATACTCACGAGCCCCCGGCTGAGCGCCGCTATGTTGGAGTTTTCCCCGGAGAACGAGAGGGTCGCCTCCTTGCGCCTACGGGTTGCAGGGAGTAAAGCTCTGACTGTTGTTTGTGCTTATGCACCGAACAGCAGTTCAGAGTATCCGGCCTTCTTGGAGTCGGTGGGAGGGGTCCTGGAAAGGGCGCCGCCTGCTGACTCCATAGTTCTCCTGGGAGACTTCAACGCTCACGTGGGCAATGACAGAGAAACCTTGCGGGGCGTGATTGGGAGGAACGGCTTGCCCGATCTGAACCCGAATGGTGTTTTGTTGTTGGACTTCTGTGCTAGCCACAGTTTATCCATAATGAACACCATGTTCGAGCATAAGGTGGCTCATAAGTGTACCTGGTACCAGAACACCTTAGGCCGGAGATCAATGATCGACTTTGTAGTCGTATCATCTGATCTGCGTCCGTATGTCTTGGACACTCGGGTGAAGAGAGGAGCAGAGCTGTCAACTGATCACCACCTGGTGTTGAGTTGGATCAGATGGCGGGGGAGTCGGCTAGAAAGACCTGGCAAGCCCAAACGTGTAGTGAGGGTGAACTGGGAACGTCTGGCGGAGGATCCTGTCCGGGAGGTCTTCAACTCCCACCTCCGGAAGAACTTCTCATAAATCCCGAGGGAGGCTGGGGACATGGAACCCGAGTGGACCATGTTCAAAGCCTCTATTGTGGACGCGGCTGCTCGGAGCTGTGGCCGGAAGGTCATCGGTGCCTGTCGTGGCGGCAACCCGAGAACCCGGTGGGGTGAGGGAAGCCGTCAAACTGAAGAAGGAGGCCTTTCGGGCCTGGCTGGTCCAGGGGTCTCCTGAAGCAGCTGACGGGTACCGGCAGGCCAGAAGGGCTGCAGCTGCGATGGTCGCGGATGCTAAAACTCGGGCATGGGAGGAGTTCGGGGAGGCCATGGAGAAGGACTTTCGGTTGGCCTCAAGGAAGTTCTGGCAAACCATCCGACGGCTCAGGAAGGGAAAGCAGGGGCTACCCCAGGCTGTTCTCAGCAGGGGGGGGGAACTGCTGACCCGGACTGGGGACATCGTCGGGCGGTGGAAAGAGCATTTTGAGGAACTCCTAAACCCGGCCAACATGTCCCTCGGAGAGGGGGCAGCGCCGGAAGACTTTGGGGTGGTTTCTCCCATATCCCTGGCAGAGGTCGCTAAGGTAGTCAAAAAGCTCCTTGGTGGCAAGGCGTCAGGGGTGGACGAGATCCGCCCTGAGATGCTGAAAGCGCTGGACATTGTTGGGCTGTCTTGGTTGACACGCCTTTTCAGTGTCGCATGGGGGTTGGGAACAGTGCCCATGGACTGGCAGACCAGGGTGGTGGTTCCCATCTTCAAGAAGGGGGACCGGAGAGTGTGCTCAAACTATCGTGGCATCACACTGCTCAGCCTCCCGGGAAAAGCTTATGCCAGGGTGCTGGAAAGGAGGCTCCGACCGCTTGTCGAACCTCAGATTCAAGACGAGCAGTGCGGATTCCGTCCCGGTCGTGGAACAGTGGACCAGCTCTTTACCCTTGCAAGACTACTGGAGGGGTCCTGGGAGTTTGCCCAACCAGTCTACATGTGCTTTATGGACTTGGAGAAGGCTTTCGACCGGGTCCCTCGGGGGTTTTTGTGGGGGGTGCTGCGGGAGTATGGGGTGCCGGACCCGTTGGCACGGGCTATCCGGTCTCTGTACGCCTGCAGTAGGAGCTGTGTCCGTATCCTCGGTAGTAAGTCAGACACGTTCCCGGTGGGTGTTGGCCTCCGCCAGGGCTGCCCTTTATCACCGGTCCTGTTCGTGACCTTCATGGACAGGATATCTAGGCACAGCCAGGGGGCGGAGAGGATCCGGTTCGGGAGTCTCGGGATCGCCTCTCTGCTGTTCGCGGATGATGTGGTCCTGTTTGCCTCCTCGGACTGTGACATCCAGCATTCACTGGGGCGTTTTGCAGCCGAGTGTGAATCGGCAGGGATGAGAGTTAGCACCTCCAAATCTGAGGCCATGGTGCTCTGCCGTAAACCGGTGGATTGCTCCCAAGCGAAGGAGTTCAAGTATCTCGGGGTCTTGTTCACGAGTGAGGGTAAGGTGGAGCGGGAGATCGACAGACGGATCGGTGCGGCTGCAGCAATAAAACAGGCGCTGTACCGGTCCGTCCTGGTGAAGAGGGAGCTGAGTCGGAAGGCGAAGCTCTCCATTTACTGGTCGGTCTATGTCCCAACCCTCACTTATGGTCACGAACTCTGGGTCGTGACCGAAAGAACGAGATCTCGGATACAAGCGGCCGAAATGAGCTTCCTCCACAGAGTGGCCGGGCTCACCCTTAGAGATAGGGTAAGGAGCTCGGACATCAAGGGGGAGCTTGGAGTCGAGTCGCTGCTTCTTCGTGTCGAAAGGAGTCAGCTGAGGTGGTTCGGGCATCTAGTCAGGATGCCTCCTGGACGCCTCCCATTAGAGGTTTTCCAGGCACGCCCAACTGGTAGGAGACCCCGGGGAAGACCGAGGACACGCTGGAGGGATTATATCTCCCGGCTGGCCTTGGAACGCCTCGGGATCCCCCAGAATGAGCTGGAAAGTGTTGCGGGTGAGAGGGAAGCCTGGGTCGGCCTGCTGAACCTGCTGCCACCGCGACCCGACCCCGGATAAGCGGCTGATAATGGATGGATGGATGGATGGGTGACTTTCATATTGATCTGTTGTAATGGAATTAATGTTTCAATAATATTTTCTAAACAGCTCTGATGCCACTGATGACGATTACAAAAAGCATTGTTGATGATTTCAATGATTATTTTGTTGGTGTTGGAACTACTCTGGCCAACAAAATTGTTGAGCTTGATAACAAAAACGATGTATTTGATAACCTTATTATGAAGGATAATATAAAACATACTCACCACCAGTGGCGGCTGGTGGATTTCTTTTTGGGTGGGGCCAGCCAATCAATTTCAGCAAACATCCTAGTATGATTCAATGCAAAAAAGGTATCAAAAACACATTACTACTTTGCAGTTACATGTCAGAGTGACATGTGTGCTCGCTAGTCCAGATATGATTACTTCTGAGGAGTTGGCAGAGGAGTAACGTAGAGACGCAGTATACGTCTCTGGTAGAGAAATACCTGTCAATCACCTTGTAGCCCCGCCCTAATACATGCCAAACTCAAGGCTTCAACATGGCTGTAGCTCATGGGGAAGAGTTGTTGTCGTGAAACCGTAAGGTAGCCGGTTGGATCCTCAGTCTCCCCATAGTTTGCATCTTGAACCAGCCTCCTGCTAAGGATGGGTTATTCCGTATGTAATATGACAAATACAGTTTCTTCTTCTTAATGGGTGACTACACACACTTCTCATGCTTCGTCATGCTTTTGCCAGCATACAGACCCCGGGTGAAAGTCTCCAGACCGGTTCTGAAGCAGGTCCGGGTGTGGCCGGAGGGAGCCTCCTTCGCTCTCCAAGACTGCTTTGACTCAACAGACAGCGTGAAGAGGACTCTCTCCACCATCAACACCCGCAAGGCAACAGGTCCAGACAACATCCCTGGTCGTGTGTTGCGGGACTGCGCAGAGGAGCTTAAGGACGTCTTCACGGATGTCTTCAATACATCTCTGAGACAAGCTGTTGTTCCGCCATGCTTCAAGACCACCACCATCATACCTGTGCCAAAGAAATCCACTCCGTCCTGCTTCAATGACTACCGTCCAGTGGCACTCACCCCCATAGTCATGAGGTGCTTTGAACGACTAGTCATGTCGCTGATCAAATCCATTCTTCCCCCCCACCCTGGACCCTTTCCAGTTTGCATACCGTGCCAAACGGTCCACGGAGGATGCAATCTGCTCCGCTCTCGACCCAGCCCTCACCCACCTGGACAAAAAAGACTCGTATGTGAGAATGCTGTTCATAGACTTTAGTTCAGCATTCAACACCATCATCCCACAACAACTCATCTGCAAACTTGACCAGCTGGGGCTCAACAACTCGCTGTGTAACTGGCTGCTGGACTTTCAGGCCTCAAGCGGTACACGTCGGCAACAACACCTCAAGCAGCATCACACTGAGTACAGGGGCCCCTCAGGGCTGTGTGCTCAGTCCTCTGCTCTTCACCTTGCTGACTCACGACTGCAGAACCAACCACATTGTCAAATTCGCAGACGACACAACACTGATAGGCCTCATCACCAAGGATGACGAGACCCAGGACTCCAGGAGGTCAACCTTCTGACCACGTGGTGCAGAGACAACAACCTCCTGCTAAACAGCAGCAAGACCAAGGAGATTGTTGTTGACTTCCGGAAAGGCCACACTCAACACCCACCACTGACCATCAACGGTGCGGACATTGAGCAGGTCGGCAGCACCGAATTCCTGGGGGTGGACATCAGCGAGGACCTCTCGTGGACACCCAACACAACATCGCGGGCAAAGAAAGCACAGAGGCACCTCTACTTCCTCCGCAAGCTGAGGAAAGCAGGAAGGCCCCACCCATCATGTGCACCTTTTACCGTGGCACCATCAAGAGCATCCTGACCAACTGCATCACTTTGTGGGGCGGAAGCTGCACAGACAGGAACAGCTCTGCAGCGCATAGTGAATGCAGCTGGAAGAATCATTGGTGCCTCACTCCCCCCCCCTCCCATCTCTGCAGGAAATATACAACACCCGCATCACCCGCAAGGTGACCTTGATTGTGAGCGACCCCTGCCACCCCTCACACGGTCTCTTCAGCCTCCTGCCCTCTGGTAGGAGATACCGGAGCCTCCGAGCTCGCACCACCAGGCTGTCCAACAGCTTCATCAACCAGGCTGTCAGGAAGCTGAACTCTCTCCACCGTCCCACTCCGTCCTCTTCTCTAGACTCACATGTCTGGATGCTGCTAAGAAATACAGTCATTTATTTATAGTTATAGTCTTTCATAGTCTAACTCCGTCCTCTTTTAGACTCACATGTCTGAATGCTGCTAAGGAGTTAGTCATTTATTTATAGTTTAGTCCTTCATAGTCTTAATAGTTCCCAATTTCTGTTGTCTATATGTTATATGTTGTTGTTTTTTTACTTTTAAACAGTTTTTTGCACTTTATTATTATTATTATTATTACTATTGCACAATTCACTATATGTTGGACAGAAGAGAAACATACTTTCGATCTTCTGCATGTTTGCACATTGCACAAAATTGATAATAAAACTGACTTTGACTTTTTTGACTTTCTTACAAACACTTGATGGTCTACATGTGGTGAGACAGAGAGAGAGAGACAGAGAGAGAGAGAGAGAGAGAGAGAGAGAGAGAGAGAGAGAGATACATCACCAGACCACATGAAACTAACTGGGCATTTAGCATTAACATGAATACGGGTTCGTCGTCCTCCTCACAGCTGTTTGGGCCGACCGAGGACAGAGCTGGCTGGGCCATCATCAGAAACACTGACAACTTCAGCTGCAGATAAAGCTTATGGCAAAATCCCTGATCATCATGATTTCAAAATCAGTCCAATCTATGGAATACAACTAATTATATAGGAGTGTGAATAGTCCGTGCAGACACAACAGGAAGGTGAGAGACAGTTTATTAGACATAAATCATTTTAAAAAACACATTTTTTAAGAGAACATCTGTTTTGCAATCTCTTGTTTTGTGTACAAGGACATGCATTGTCTGTTTATTTACAGTATGTTGCTAAGAACAATTTTTTATCTGGACATCAATACATTACAAGATTAGGAAAAAAACAACGCAGTGAGGTTTAACCTTAAGGTTAGGATTCAAATAACTCCATGCAGTTAAGTTTAGGCCACAAAACTAATGCCGGATTTAGGCAACGCAAACATATAGTTAGGTTTAGGCAATACATCATGGTCTGGCTTGAATAACTTGGTACAGTTATGTAACAACACGTCAAAGAGGTGTAAGAACAACATCATGGTTGGGCTACTTACAGTTAGAGTTAGGTAACAAAACCCCATTGTTAGGTTGAAACAAAACAGGGCCGGGCTTAAAATAGCTATGTTAAGTTCATTTAGGTAACAACTTAAGTTAGGTTGAGGCAAGTTGCCAAGACTTACATTCACAAGCGTCAAAAGTCCAGTGAGCCGGCAGAGGGTCGGGCAGCCAGGAAGGTAGGCAACAGGTGTGTTCCAGAAAACCGGCGATGCCGACTATGCCAAACTGTCAGTGACTGTGGTAAGGATGCAGGGAAATGAGGTGGGGAGAAGGGCGGGGGAAGCTCAGGTGAGGGGAATTTTTCATTTAGACTTTAGACTCATGAAGGTTAACAAATAACCGGTTAGATTAGATTAAGGCCGTTCCACATCGACTGTGTGAGCAGTGTGTGACGACTGACTTGCTGAACTGCTGGGTTTCTCTCGCGAGTAATGTCAACACAGACGGGGTTGCTGCTGCCAGCTCTTCTTTCTACATAGCTTGCCTTTCTTAATGTTGAGGATTGGGTTATGTAAAATACAAGTTCTTTTCTTTTCTAAGTTATTTTAATTTTTTCTTGATTGAATATAATTACATGTGTTTTGAGTGAAATTGTCTTGTATCACGCTGCATTATGCTAATTGTTTTGAGCGAAATTGTCTTCTCTCACGCATTAATACGCTGTAGTACATTCCTGTTTTTATGACATTTATATATCACAAGACACAAGTCTAAATATGGCAGATGGTGTCCTGTGCTTATCAGCTGCCCATTTTGAAGCTGTAACTACAAACACGATATTGATCATATCGTAACCACAGGCACCTGTTACTCAAGTACAAGTAATCTGTCTGACACCTGTTCAGTTAAACATGACTGACTGCAACAAAGTGGCTGTAGGCATCCCTGTGGATGGTGTAATGGTTGTATTTCATATTCTTATCGAAGTGAACTGGGATGCAAGCTATTATTGTGATTGCCTGCATTGGGTGACTCGTGAGTTACGCAGCAGCTGCTTAATGGCATATACAACCTCTTACCTGTTAACCTTTTGGAAACTAAGCGCCCTGCGCCTATTATCAGACATGACCATCTTCAACATTTTGTTTTAACGTTTCCTTAATTATCCCAATAGCCTTAAAAAATATATATTAGTACCTGAACAACCACAACACAGCAAAAAGTTGTGTTTTTTTCCGCTGCGTCTCTCATTTCCATGTCCAGTGCCTTTCTTATGGACTAAAATGTCCACCCGGTTAAAGGACATTCACATCTCTATTAATGTGTTTTTAATACACAGGTATTGGAATAATTACAATTTCTAAGAGTAAACATGTCCTTTACTTTAGCTTTGACATACATTTCAAACAGTACTTATAAACAAGCATTCATTTGAAAAATGAATGAAGGGGAATTTCAATATAAATTGTATTTCATTTTTAGGTTAATTCAATTAGCTAATTCGTAACCTGCAAGTAATCACAAATATATGCTTAATATTTGTTTTCATTTAATTATCATTAAAAAAAAACTCAGATGACGGTGGAAATCACATAAGTGAAAAATATATTTTATTAATGAAGGCAATTCATTCACATTTCACATACAAATTAGAAATGTAACTTCCATTAACAACCATTAAACCATTAATTAGCGATGTGTCCTTTCGTGTCGAGGCTTCGATGCTCGTGTCGAGTAATCCAGGTAGATTTTGGTGAAGCGCGTATCGAGTCTTGTGTCGATGACGTATGTGGTGACGTTCGAAGCCTCGCGAGCCGGCCGTACCACGTGACTGATTCAGAAAATGGTTCGTGGGTTTGCCGTGCGATTTGAAATATAAGGGGCAGCGAAACTCAATGGATTTCCCCCTTCCTCTCTGTACCCAGCTTCATCTGTGTCTGTGAAAGGGTATTTTCTAAAGCAGGCAAAATAGTCTCAAAAAGCCCAGCACTATGGAAAAGTTCTTATTTTTACTTAAAAAATTTGACACATCAACATGGACTAACAGAGCCGAGGCTCGAAACCCCGATCCTCTGACTGAAAGTCAGATATTCTAACCACTGACCCACAGTCACATCACAACCCTCTCCCAATTTGTTTTGAGTTTTGATTTTGACCCCGCCATTATATCATAAAGATAGACACAATATTAATAAGTTAATAATTTTTGTATTGGCATCATAAACATAATTTATTCAATTTAAAGCTTCACACACCAAAGCCATGGTGTCGTTATGATCACTCTGCTTGTTTTACATGTATTGTCCACTTGGTGGCGCAGTAGAGCAAATGAAGCTCTGTGAAGCGTCGGCCGATGAGCGAACCAATTGGATGGAAAGCTTCAATGCTTCAGGAAGCTTCATCTCGCCATCACTACCATTAATCATTAACACCCAGAAGTAGTTATACTATAAAAACAGGCTGATGCAGTTTAGCTACAAACACTGGGGCAAATATGGAAATACAACATTAAACTAAAGTCATTTTGGTGAAAACATTGGCTAAACTTTTCAACAGTTTGAGATTCACCATGAAAACAATTAGAACAGATTACAGTTTCATTACAACTATTAAAATAGTCAAAGATAAAGTTTGGCAAACAAGAGGTTAAACATTCACGTCTTAAAACAAATAACAGAATCCCTAAATCTGGTGATGAGATTAGTAGAGGATGAGATTCAAGAAGAAGGATGGAGATAATTAACTACAATTATTTTCTCAATTCAGTCATTCTTCAGTTATGGAAAAAATGCAGTTTCTACAGTAAAACTAAATACAAGAAGTAATGAGTTTAAACTGGAGAGAAAATGTTGCTAAAGAGAAAGAAGGTTAAATATTTCCTTCAGTTTCATCACCTATGATAATTCAGCTCAACCCATAGTGCTGCATAGGGGACATGGAATACTTTAACTGAAAACAATAAGTAATATATACATGACAATACATAACACATGAAACATGAGACAATATCATAGAAACAAATACCAACAGAATTGAAATTGATGTGTAGCGTCATCTCTGCTGAATAAACTTATTTTGCAGTCTGTATCAGCAAGACAGTTTTAAGTGTTTAACTATGTCTCATTTATTTCTGATGCTCTCATCAATACACTTGTGATTTGATAAATATCAGAGACGAGAGAATCTTGTTGAGCAAACTCCACGACTAATTTGTTTCTCGAGTGTGAACTTTTGAATGTTGTTTCAGGTTTCTCTTTTGTGAAAATGTTTTACCACAAACTGAACAACTAAATGCTTTCACTCCTGTGTGGACAATTAAGTGACGATTCAGGGTTCCCTTTTGTGAAAATGTTTGACTACACACGGAACAACTAAATGCTTTAACTCCTGTGTGGACATTCATGTGACCTTTTAGAGTGTGTTTGTGTGTAAATGTTTTACTACACACGGAACAAGTAAATGCTTTCACTCCTGAGTGGACAAGCATGTGAATGCTCAGGTGTCTCTTGTGTAAAAATGTTTTACTATACACGGAACAACTAAATGGTTTCACTCCTGTGTGGACATCCATGTGAACGTTCAGGTTTCTCTTTAGTGAAAATGTTTGACTACAAACTGAACAACGAAATGGTTTCACTTCTTTGTGGATAGCCATGTGAATGTTCAGGTTGCTCTTTTGTGAAAATGTTTTACTACACACGGAACAACTAAATGGTTTTACTCCTGTGTGGACATTCATGTGACCATTCAGATGTCCCTTACGTGAAAATGTTTTACTACACAAGGAACAACTAAATGGTTTCACTCCTGTGTGGACAGTCATGTGACCATTCAGATGTCCCTTATGTGAAAATGTTTTACTACACAAGGAACAACTAAATGGTTTCACTCCTGTGTGGACAGTCATGTGACCATTCAGATGTCCCTTATGTGAAAATGTTTTACTACACAAGGAACAACTAAATGGTTTCACTCCTGTGTGGACAGTCATGTGACCATTCAGATGTCCCTTACGTGAAAATGTTTTACTACACATGGAACAACTAAATGTGTGGACAATCGTGTGACGTTTCAGCTGTCCCTTTAGTGGAAATGTTTTACCACAAACTGAACAACTAAATGGTTTCACTCCTGTTTTGGATCTCGTTTGTCTCTTCAGTTGTCTCTTGTGGTCAGAGCTTCCAGCACATTCAGGAGAGCTGATTGATTTACTTCCAGTATTACAGTTCACACCATTTACAGGTACTTCATTGTTTTGTAGAGGGTTTAAATCTGACTGAGTTTCTTGATTCTCCTTCCAATCTCTACTGTCATCAGTCTCAGGTTCAGACGAGTCTTCATTATCTGGTCCTGGATGTCTTTCTGGATCTAACTTCCTGTCTGGTTCTGATCCTCCACAATCCGCTCCATCAGCTTCTGTTTCCATCTGTTCAGTTTGTCTTTGATGAAGCTGTGAGGATTGAGCTTCTTCTTCATCATCTTCACTCTTTACAGGAGCGAATGGGAACTTGATACCAGCCTCCTCCAGCCCTTGAAGTTGCTCTCCCTCCTGACTGGTCCAGAGTTCCTCCTGTTCCTCTTTAATGTGTGGGGGCTCTGGGTTCTCCTGGTCCTCTTTAATGTGTGGGGGCTCTGGGTTCTCCTGTTTCTGTTTAATGTGTGGGGGCTCTGGGTTCTCCTGTTCCTCTTTAATGTGTGGGGGCTCTGGGTCCTCCTGTTCCTCTTTAATGTGGGGGGGCTCTGGGTTCCCCTGGTCCAGACTGGAGCTCCAGTCCTATTGCTCAGGGGGAACCTCTTCTTTAACCACCAACAGCTGCTGGACGTCTGTGAAGAATAATGAAATTCAAGATTTAACATGTTTTTACTGTCATGCACAGATATGTATAACAGAGTTATTCTATACAATGAAATGCTTATTTTGTTGGGTCCTCCTAACACACAGAATTAGAATAAACTTAAGGTAATATATATAAATATATATGTATATATAATACATATTAACTACAATAATCATCAATTAATTAATGTAATAATAAATTAATAAAAATATGATAATAATATTTGTATTGTTCAGTGTATAAAGTGCACTATGCATTGCTACAATGTCCAATGTTCACCAGCCTGATGGCCTGCGGGTAGAAACTGTTTGTCAGTCTCGTGGTTCTGGACTTCAGACTTCTGTAGCGTCTGATGTTTGGTTTCTAGATATTGCTTTAGCTTTGAAGCCTTCAGTGCTAGCGTTAGCCCTCACTCCACACTGGGCTCAGGGCACTGCCTCATTACCTCTGTTCACAAAGCCCTACTTCGTGAAGTCAGGATTATACTTGCACAAACATTTAGACGTTTAGGCGGTGTTGAGCAGCACTTTAGTCTTCATGTTTTTTCGTTTAAAACACTTCTCTATAACTTTCGCTACAGGCTAATGGCTGGCTGAGTTTCTTCTTCTGCATATGACTGACTGACGCATTACCGCCACCAAATGGTGGGAAGCTGTATTGTAACTGAGCGTCTCGTGAATAACAGTTATATCTCTGGTGTCTTCAATTGATAACCGATGCGTTCTCGCGGCCCACAGTTGAAAAACGGAACATTTTTGGCGGCCCTCTAGGTGGCGCTCGCGGCCTTATAAGAATCACTGCTGTAGAGAACAAGTTCTGACGTTCAAACAAATGCTGTTATGTTTTCAGATTTTTCTTTATTTTTTATGAATTATTTGTTCTGACAGCTTAGGTCCCTTTAAACAAAAATATACATCTTTTTGTGCACTTTATTTAAAAAAAAGCCTATATTTGGCAGATGTAAAGCATATCCGATATTTTATCGGATTCATCGATTAATTGGAAAAATAATCTACAGATTAATCAATTATTAAAATAATCCCTAATATGTACCGCTTAGATGTAGTACAGTAAAATGTACAATATATACCTCTGAGACGTAGTACAGTAAAAAGTACAATATGTACCTCTGAGATGTAGTACAGTAAAAAGTACAATGTGTACCTCAGATAAATGAATGAAATGAATGAATATATATATATATATATATATATATATATATATATATATATATATATTGATGTAGTATAGTAAAAAGTGTGACATTATTCGACGTGTATTTAAAAACATTTTGATAAAGTTATGAATTATATTAAAAGGAAGATGTATTGTAATGGTGTCTCTCAGAACTGGTTCCATCAGTGTAAAGTGATGAAGAAACAAACAGAACCAACCTGCTCTTTGTATCCGGACTTCCGGGTTGAAAACGGCGTCCAGTAGTCTGCGTTGTCGCTCGTTCTCCTCTTTTAAACGAAAAAGTTTCTCCTCGTTCTCTACTATCGTTCTTTCAAACAGCATTTGGACTTCAGACATTTTCACAACGACAGAAACGTTTCCTCACACAAACTCTGTCACAAACCTCGTTTCCTCTCCATTAAACTGGGACTAGCTGCTAAGCTAACTTCAGTATCTCTGTAGGCTACCGGGAGATAAGTCACAGGAACAACATCCGGGAACAAAGGTGAACATCTAGAAGTCCATTCAGAAGGTTTATCCAGACATACAGAGACTCTGCTGGATCAGTACTGAAGGAGCTACCTGACGCTTTACCAACACAACAACGAGACGCTGCTATTGCTACTGACGGGAGCCGCCATGTTGCTAATGGAGGAACATCCGGGTCAGCTGCAGCTTGCGGAGTCACCTTCAAAATAAAAGCTTTTCGGATCTTCTATGTGACTTTCATGGCAGACTTGATGCATAGAGTGCATTTCATCAAAAATAATATTTCATCATTGTCATCTTGTTCACTTGGAAATTAAAGTTTAAAAATAATTTCCCAACACAGATCCAACCATGGCCATGAACAGGTTTCTAGAAATACACAGGTCCAAAAACTGACCCCCTTCATAACCTTTCTTGATCTAAATATTTACATTTGACGTAATACGTTAATAAGTAAATAATAAAAACGCACATTTAAATAAAATATAAAGCAAAATGAAAGTTACATACAAATAAAAGTTTGTCATTTGTGTTACGACGTTGGCGTCATTAAAAAAATCTGCTTTTATTAAAGTTTGGATTCTTGTTGTCAAGATTAGAACATCAGGACGTACGTCCCTGTTCAACAAGAGGATGACCCTGAATTAGTGGTGACATCGTATTCATCTACAAGACAAAGTTGCACAGCTTTTAAAATACCTTTTTAACACGTTGGTGTTTTAAAGGGTTAGTTCAGACCACAAGCTTCAACACTCTTGTTATATATACCTTGTTTAAACACAATCTATGGGTCAGATTCACTAAAGTCACACAATAACACAAACTAACAGGTGGATTCAGGAGACAAGAAACTCCTGTGTTCTGAGAGGTTAAATTACTGTTTTTGTCAATGGAGTCTTGTGTGTTTGTAGAGAGAATAGATAATGGCTTCAGTTCCCGGTCTGAAAGATAAAGAGGTGAATATGTTCTAAATATAGTCTTCATTTAAAATGATATAAATTATTTTAGTGTCTAAAATATGTCAAAGCAGAACATTACTTTGCTCCATCTACTGCAGTAAAACTCACAGAAGAAGAACTTCATACAAACACACTTCTAAACATCACTACTGTCTCTTTTAATTTGTTGTAAATGTTTTATCAGCCATTTATTAATGTTTTTGACATTTTATAAATGATTCATTCCTGTTCCAGATGTGATAGTTGACTGTAGAAAGCATTCGCAGCACTGAATGAAGTGAAGACAGGAAGACAATGACCACGTTTCTGATGTCGTCTGTCTTTTCAAACAACCTCGAATAAACTTTGCGAATTCCAAAATCTCCTTATGCGACCATAATAAAGATTTAATGACATTGATCACACATTCCATTCAGTAAGCTCTTAACCCAAATCTTAAAGACACACAAAACAGTTTGGGTATCAAACAGTCACCTAAAAAACTGCAACTTCATCTATTTTGTGCCAAAACAATTATAATTCCACCACTGCTTACTAAATTTTTCTGGATCCTTCAGCCAGATCTCATGGTCTTCATCAGAGGGTTGAGTTTGCTTAACTTATACATTGATTTCACTTGATCTTCAAGAAACACAAATAACAATAAACTATTTGTATTTGTAAGTATTTCTACATTCAAATTGAGCTGTGGATCAACTTTGGTGATGCATCGTAATAAGTTAAATATAATGTTGGAGCATTACTGCACTGCTGTGTGGTGAGCAGTTAGTGATCTTTCACTGCCACCTGTTGGATATCTTAGACATTCCAGCTCTTTAAGAGGTAGATTCCTCTCTTTGAACTTCCTCTACTGCAGCGGTTCCCAAACTTTTTAGGCCACGCACCCCCTTCTACATCCCGACCGGGTTCACGCACCCCCAATCCCCCACACCTTAAAAAAAACGCAACAGAGCCTATTTATAGCCGCATAAAATCGGACCAATGCGAGAACTGTTTGCTCACGCGTGGCGTTTGTTTCAAGATTTAGTCCGCTGTATAAATTTCAGTTACACAAGGCGTCACTTTTAGAGAGCAATGTAGTTAGGATTTTTTGGAGGTGCGCGTCAGGCTACGGCGTAGGGATCTGCGTCGACCTGACGGAGAACCATAAACTAGGCTTAAGGATGGCGAGGACACACACACAGGCTCAGAGGCAGATTGCATTTCACATGTATTTACTTAAACACAGTAAGCCACGTAAAGAACAAAGAGTGGCGCATGCATAGGCTCAGAAACAGATATAAATAAAAAAGGAAGAGTCCATATGAGGATGTTCACATGCAGCGCAGCAAGAGAGATAGAGAGGGAGAAAGTGAGAGACGTGAGAGACTCACTTTGAGAGACTCACGTGAATGAGACTGCAATTGTTTTTGGCTGTTTTGTAATTCTTCCAATTTTGATCTAAAAAATGTAAGGGGCTTCTGACTTGCACTGGCATGCTTGGTGTTCAGGTGGCGGCGCAAATAAGAGGCTTCAGACAGCTGTTAGCCAGAACCTCACTGCACAACACGCACTGTGGCTTCGGGCAATCTGCATCGCCAATCCAAGTGAAGCCCAGACCCAGATAATTGTCATCATATTTCCTCTTTTTTTTCTCAGTCTGATGCTCACTCTCGTTTCCTCTTTTTTTTCTCAGTCTGATGCTCACTCTAGTTTCCTCTTTTTTTTCTCAGTCTGATGCTCACTCTCGTTTCCTCTTTTTTTTCCCAGTCTGATGCTCACTCTAGTTTCCTCTTTTTTTTCTCAGTCTGATGCTCACTCTAGTTTCCTCTTTTTTTTCCCAGTCTGATGCTCACTCTAGTTTCCTCTTTTTTTTCTCAGTCTGATGCTCACTCTAGTTTCCTCTTTTTTCACCTTGACTCCGCGATGGGCCTCTGTGCTCCCGCTCCGTCTCCTCTTTCTCCGACTCCCGGTCGATTTCTTTCCCGGTCTCTCCCCAACGCACCTCTCCGTTTCTCTCGCCTCCGGTTCCTCCCTCTCTCTCTGTCCCTCTCCTCTTTTATTACTGATAGCTTCAGATGTTAGCAGTAGGAGGCCAGTATTGTAGCAGTAGTAGACTAGTATTGTAGCAGTAGTAACCTAGTATTGTAGCAGTAGTAGACTAGTATTGTAGCAGTAGTAACCTAGTATTGTAGCAGTAGTAGACTAGTATTGTAGCAGTAGAAACCTAGTATTGTAGCAGTAGTAGACTAGTATTGTAGCAGTAGAAACCTAGTATTGTAGCAGTAGTAACCTAGTATTGTAGCAGTAGTAGACTAGTATTGTAGCAGTAGAAACCTAGTATTGTAGCAGTAGTAACCTAGTATTGTAGCAGTAGTAGACTAGTATTGTAGCAGTAGAAACCTAGTATTGTAGCAGTAGTAGACTAGTATTGTAGCAGTAGTAGACTAGTATTGTAGCAGTAGTAGACTAGTATTGTAGCAGTAGTAGACTAGTATTGTAGCAGTAGAAACCTAGTATTGTAGCAGTAGTAACCTAGTATTGTAGCAGTAGTAGACTAGTATTGTAGCAGTAGAAACCTAGTATTGTAGCAGTAGTAGACTAGTATTGTAGCAGTAGTAGACTAGTATTGTAGCAGTAGTAGACTAGTATTGTAGCAGTAGTAACTTAGTATTGTAGCAGTAGAAACCTAGTATTGTAGCAGTAGTAGACTAGTATTGTAGCAGTAGTAGACTAGTATTGTAGCAGTAGTAGACTAGTATTGTAGCAGTAGAAACCTAGTATTGTAGCAGTAGTAACCTAGTATTGTAGCAGTAGTAACCTAGTATTGTAGCAGTAGTAACCTAGTATTGTAGCAGTAGTAGACTAGTATTGTAGCAGTAGCAACTTAGTATTGTAGCAGTAGTAACCTAGTATTGTAGCAGTAGTAACCTAGTATTGTAGCAGTAGTAACCTAGTATTGTAGCAGTAGTAGACTAGTATTGTAGCAGTAGTAACCTAGTATTGTAGCTGTAGTAACCTAGTATTGTAGCAGTAGTAGACTAGTATTGTAGCAGTAGTAGACTAGTATTGTAGCAGTAGTAGACTAGTATTGTAGCAGTAGAAACCTAGTATTGTAGCAGTAGTAGACTAGTATTGTAGCAGTAGAAACCTAGTATTGTAGCAGTAGTAGACTAGTATTGTAGCAGTAGTAGACTAGTATTGTAGCAGTAGTAGACTAGTATTGTAGCAGTAGAAACCTAGTATTGTAGCAGTAGTAGACTAGTATTGTAGCAGTAGTAGACTAGTATTGTAGCAGTAGTAGACTAGTATTGTAGCAGTAGAAACCTAGTATTGTAGCAGTAGTAACCTAGTATTGTAGCAGTAGTAGACTAGTATTGTAGCAGTAGAAACCTAGTATTGTAGCAGTAGTAACTTAGTATTGTAGCAGTAGAAACCTAGTATTGTAGCAGTAGTAGACTAGTATTGTAGCAGTAGTAGACTAGTATTGTAGCAGTAGTAGACTAGTATTGTAGCAGTAGTAACTTAGTATTGTAGCAGTAGTAACCTAGTATTGTAGCAGTAGTAACCTAGTATTGTAGCAGTAGTAACCTAGTATTGTAGCAGTAGTAGACTAGTATTGTAGCAGTAGTAACCTAGTATTGTAGCTGTAGTAACCTAGTATTGTAGCAGTAGTAGACTAGTATTGTAGCAGTAGTAACTTAGTATTGTAGCAGTAGTAGACTAGTATTGTAGCAGTAGTAGATTAGTATTGTAGCAGTAGTAACCTAGTATTGTAGCTGTAGTAACCTAGTATTGTAGCAGTAGTAGACTAGTATTGTAGCAGTAGTAACTTAGTATTGTAGCAGTAGTAACCTAGTATTGTAGCAGTAGTATACTAGTATTGTAGCAGTAGTAGATTAGTATTGTAGCAGTAGTAACCTAGTATTGTTGCAGTAGTAACTTAGTATTGTAGCAGTAGTAGACTAGTATTGTAGCAGTAGAAACCTAGTATTGTAGCAGTAGAAACCTAGTATTGTAGCAGTAGTAGACTAGTATTGTAGCAGTTGTAGACAAGTATTGTAGCAGTAGTAACCTAGTATTGTAGCAGTAGTAGACTAGTATTGTAGCAGTAGTAACCTAGTATTGTAGCAGTAGTAGATTAGTATTGTAGCAGTAGTAGATTAGTATTGTAGCAGTAGTAACCTAGTATTGTAGCAGTAGTAGACTAGTATTGTAGCAGTAGTAGACTAGTATTGTAGCAGTAGTAGACTAGTATTGTAGCAGTAGTAGACTAGTATTGTAGCAGTAGTAGACTAGTATTGTAGCAGTAGTAGACTAGTATTGTAGCAGAAGTAACTTAGTATTGTAGCAGTAGAAACCTAGTATTGTAGCAGTAGTAGACTAGTATTGTAGCAGTAGTAGACTAGTATTGTAGCAGTAGTAGACTAGTATTGTAGCAGTAGTAACTTAGTATTGTAGCAGTAGTAACCTAGTATTGTAGCAGTAGTAACCTAGTATTGTAGCAGTAGTAGACTAGTATTGTAGCAGTAGGAACCTAGTATTGTAGCTGTAGTAACCTAGTATTGTAGCAGTAGTAGACTAGTATTGTAGCAGTAGTAACTTAGTATTGTAGCAGTAGTAACCTAGTATTGTAGCAGTAGTAGACTAGTATTGTAGCAGTAGTAACTTAGTATTGTAGCAGTAGTAACCTAGTATTGTAGCAGTAGTAACCTAGTATTGTAGCAGTAGTAGACTAGTATTGTAGCAGTAGGAACCTAGTATTGTAGCTGTAGTAACCTAGTATTGTAGCAGTAGTAGACTAGTATTGTAGCAGTAGTAACTTAGTATTGTAGCAGTAGTAACCTAGTATTGTAGCAGTAGTAGACTAGTATTGTAGCAGTAGTAGATTAGTATTGTAGCAGTAGTAACCTAGTATTGTTGCAGTAGTAACTTAGTATTGTAGCAGTAGTAGACTAGTATTGTAGCAGTAGAAACCTAGTATTGTAGCAGTAGAAACCTAGTATTGTAGCAGTAGTAGACTAGTATTGTAGCAGTTGTAGACAAGTATTGTAGCAGTAGAAACCTAGTATTGTAGCAGTAGTAGACTAGTATTGTAGCAGTAGTAACCTAGTATTGTAGCAGTAGTAGATTAGTATTGTAGCAGTAGTAGATTAGTATTGTAGCAGTAGTAACCTAGTATTGTAGCAGTAGTAGACTAGTATTGTAGCAGTAGTAGACTAGTATTGTAGCAGTAGTAGATTAGTATTGTAGCAGTAGTAGACTAGTATTGTAGCAGTATTAGACTAGTATTGTAGCAGTAGTAACTTAGTATTGTAGCAGTAGTAGACTAGTATTGTAGCAGTAGTAACCTAGTATTGTAGCAGTAGTAGACTAGTATTGTAGCAGTAGTAGACTAGTATCGTAGCAGTAGTAACTTAGTATTGTAGCAGTAGTAGACTAGTATTGTAGCAGTAGTAACCTAGTATTGTAGCAGTAGTAGACTAGTATTGTAGCAGTAGTAGATTAGTATTGTAGCAGTAGTAGATTAGTATTGTAGCAGTAGTAGATTAGTATTGTAGCAGTAGTAGACTAGTATTGTAGCAGTAGTAGACTAGTATTGTAGCAGTAGTAGACTAGTATTGTAGCAGTAGTAGACTAGTATTGTAGCAGTAGAAACCTAGTATTGTAGCAGTAGTAACCTAGTATTGTAGCAGTAGTAGACTAGTATTGTAGCAGTAGAAACCTAGTATTGTAGCAGTAGTAGACTAGTATTGTAGCAGTAGTAGACTAGTATTGTAGCAGTAGTAGACTAGTATTGTAGCAGTAGAAACCTAGTATTGTAGCAGTAGTAGACTAGTATTGTAGCAGTAGTAGACTAGTATTGTAGCAGTAGTAGACTAGTATTGTAGCAGTAGTAGACTAGTATTGTAGCAGTAGTAACCTAGTATTGTAGCAGTAGTAGACTAGTATTGTAGCAGTAGTAGACTAGTATTGTAGCAGTAGTAACCTAGTATTGTAGCAGTAGTAACCTAGTATTGTAGCAGTAGTAACCTAGTATTGTAGCAGTAGTAGACTAGTATTGTAGCAGTAGTAGACTAGTATTGTAGCAGTAGTAGACTAGTATTGAAGCAGTAGTAGACTAGTATTGTAGCAGTAGTAACCTAGTATTGTAGCAGTAGTAGACTAGTATTGAAGCAGTAGTAGACTAGTATTGTAGCAGTAGTAACCTAGTATTGTAGCAGTAGTAGACTAGTATTGTAGCAGTAGTAGACTAGTATTGTAGCAGTAGTAGACTAGTATTGTAGCAGTAGTAACCTAGTATTGTAGCAGTAGTAGACTAGTATTGTAGCAGTAGTAGACTAGTATTGTAGCAGTAGTAGACTAGTATTGTAGCAGTAGTAGATTAGTATTGTAGCAGTAGTAACCTAGTATTGTAGCAGTAGTAACCTAGTATTGTAGCAGTAGTAACCTAGCATTGTAGCAGTAGTAGATTAGTATTGTAGCAGTAGTAGATTAGTATTGTAGCAGTAGCAACCTAGTATTGTAGCAGTAGTAACCTAGTATTGTAGCAGTAGTAACCTAGTATTGTAGCAGTAGTAGACTAGTATTGTAGCAGTAGTAGACTAGTATTGTAGCAGTAGTAACCTAGTATTGTAGCAGTAGTAGACTAGTATTGTAGCAGTAGTAACTTAGTATTGTAGCAGTAGTAACCTAGTATTGTAGCAGTAGTAGACTAGTATTGTAGCAGTAGCAACCTAGTATTGTAGCAGTAGTAACTTAGTATTGTAGCAGTAGTAACCTAGTATTGTTGCAGTAGTAACTTAGTATTGTAGCAGTAGTAGACTAGTATTGTAGCAGTAGAAACCTAGTATTGTAGCAGTAGTAGACTAGTATTGTAGCAGTTGTAGACAAGTATTGTAGCAGTAGTAACCTAGTATTGTAGCAGTAGTAGACTAGTATTGTAGCAGTAGTAGACTAGTATTGTAGCAGTAGTAGACTAGTATTGTAGCAGTAGTAGACAAGTATTGTAGCAGTAGTAGACTAGTATTGTAGCAGTAGTAACTTAGTATTGTAGCAGTAGTAGACTAGTATTGTAGCAGTAGTAGATTAGTATTGTAGCAGTAGTAGATTAGTATTGTAGCAGTAGTAGACTAGTATTGTAGCAGTAGTAGACAAGTATTGTAGCAGTAGTAGACTAGTATTGTAGCAGTAGTAACCTAGTATTGTAGCAGTAGTAGACAAGTATTGTAGCAGTAGTAGACTAGTATTGTAGCAGTAGTAACTTAGTATTGTAGCAGTAGTAGACTAGTATTGTAGCAGTAGTAGACTAGTATTGTAGCAGTAGTAGATTAGTATTGTAGCAGTAGTAGATTAGTATTGTAGCAGTAGTAACCTAGTATTGTAGCAGTAGTAACTTAGTTTTGTAGCAGTAGTAACCTAGTATTGTAGCAGTAGTAGATTAGTATTGTAGCAGTAGCAACCTAGTATTGTAGCAGTAGTAACTTAGTATTGTAGCAGTAGTAACCTAGTATTGTTGCAGTAGTAACTTAGTATTGTAGCAGTAGTAGACTAGTATTGTAGCAGTAGAAACCTAGTATTGTAGCAGTAGAAACCTAGTATTGTAGCAGTAGTAGACTAGTATTGTAGCAGTTGTAGACTTGTAGTTGCAGCAGTAGTATTCAATTCAATTTATTTTGTATAGCCCAAAATCACAAATTTTCCTCAGACGGCTTTCTAATCTAGTAGGCTGGTAGTAGCAGTTGTTGGAGCCATAATGTAGTTTTGTTGCTTTCTTTTATCTTTGAGGGAAACACAGGGGAAATTGGGACATGTAGTTCCTACATCTGAACACAGGGTGGCACATTCATTTGAACTGGCATATAGGTAAGTGCCTGCTAATGAGAACAGGTAGTAGTAGAGAATAGCAGTAGTAGGGTAGTAGTAACGGTATTGGTGATAATGAGCATGAAGAGATCATTAGAAAATTCAAAGATGTTACACAAGTCAAGCAGCCTTTAATGTCGGGGTCAACTGCAACAACTGGAGCCTTACAAAGAAGAAAGCTGTCTGTGAAAGAAGAAGAAGAAGTTATTTCTTCATTTGGGAAATTACAACATTTTCTCTGTTTGGACATGGGTTTGCCTCTCTGACAATTCATCAGTTTGATGAATGATTTGTCAGCATGATATCAGTGATGGAACTAAGGTGATGAAACACATGAACAAACTCAAAGTGAACTTTCTATAGAGTCTGAAGCAAACACACTTCACATGCAACGTTGTCTTTATTGAAAAGTAGGAAATGTGCAGAATATAGTGATACAGGTGATTAATATTCAATCATTCATTTACATTGTTGAACAACAAATATTTGAAATAGTTTGATTAACAACAACCTGCGGGTCGCCGGCTCTCCCGGCCTCGAACATCCGCCTGGCAGGCGAACGTTCTCGGCTTACCACGACGTGCTGGAAGCGAGGGCCCAGTCACAGCTGCGAGCAGCTTTAATTTAGAGGGAGATATATGTGTGTATATATATTTATTATTATTATTCTTATTAGCGATTACAAATCCGGTCCGCCACGTAATTTGATGTGTCCCGCGACAGCTTGAAAGGCATATGATCGTCTTAAAATTAAAGTATATGCTGCTTTACAGTGTACAGTGACCTTAGACTACATCTCCCGCAATGCATGTTGATTTTGTGACCTGCAAATGAACGGCATCCTACCGCGAGAAAGCAGCGTTTCCATATTGCCATTAAACTAAAGACAAGGGATTGAATAAAAAAGATCGACAAATAATCCCAAAATGTCCAAGAAGAGCCAGATTGATGCAGAAGGAAGAACATTTAAAGAAGATGGGAAAGTACATGTTTTGCTTCAAGGAGAGAAACCGGTAAGTCTTCTGTGTTATGAGGAAGTGTCGGTGATGAAGGAATACAATTCACGTCGCTGTTTTGACACCAAACACAGAGCCAAGTACGCTACATTTAGCCTCCAAGAAAAACATAGTTGTCCAAGGTGAGCCCCATGCCACATAAAGGTGAGCCCCAGACCATACCTACTCACATGTCCTTACTGCTCACAATTAGTTGTTGGACCAGTTATGTCCTTCTCAACTGACAAAAAAGCTTTGAACAAAGTTAATGTGATAACGTGCGTTAGTCTTTGTTCTCTTTTTCTTATGTTCGATCTTTGATAGAGTAATGTGGGTTTCTTAACACTAAATTAAATGGAGTTATGTTGTACTAAGTGAGACATTTGCTTACTTATATTTTTACAGTTATGTAACACCTGTTGAGTGATCGAGGAAGAATATGAAAGTAAAAAAGTCCAACTATTATAAACATATAATCATTATATTTTTCTGTATAACCATTGATTATGTATACTGTTTGTGTTTTATTTCAATTATAGTTTGTGATTAGACCACATAAAATGCATAGGATGCTATAAGTTGCTATGTTTTATAATATTTTCTACATTATGGGTATTGTAAAAAGCTCTCCTGTGTAATAGGATCCAGCAGCCAGTGTTACCATATTAGGCAACAAACCCTCAGTGGTTGACCTTAGAGACAGGATCTAGGATTGACCCTTGAAGAAAAGGAGGAGGGGTTAAGTGTGTCTGTGAGGTACAAGAGCTGATGCACAGAGAGAGAAAAGAAAAAAAAGGATTTTCACCAGATCTCAGTCTGATGCTCACTCTCGTTTCCTCTTTTTTTCCCCAGTCTGATGCTCACTCTCGTTTCCTCTTTTTTTTCCCAGTCTGATGCTCACTCTCGTTTCCTCTTTTTTTTCCCAGTCTGATGCTCACTCTCGTTTCCTCTTTTTTCACCTTGACTCCGCGATGGGTCTCTGTGCTCCCGGTTTGCCTGTGATATCCCTTCCTCCTTCTCGGTCTCCTCCGTCTCCTCTTTCTCCGACTTCCGGTCGATTTCTTCTCCCGGTCTCTCCCCAACGCACCTCTCCGTTTCTCTCCCTCCGGTTCCTCCCTCTCTCTCTGTCCCTCTCCTCTTTTATTACTGATAGCTTCAGATGTCCCACCTGACAGCTTCCCGATTTCATCCAGTTTAACATATTTTCATGGATGTTGCTGAATGAAAGAAATGACGTTGGGTGCACAAGC
This sequence comes from Taurulus bubalis, assembly GCF_910589615.1. Classification (NCBI taxonomy): domain Eukaryota; kingdom Metazoa; phylum Chordata; class Actinopteri; order Perciformes; family Cottidae; genus Taurulus; species Taurulus bubalis. The sequence continues at coordinate 2,051,788 of NC_136596.1, read as the reverse complement.
TAGGCTAGCTAGTGTGTAGTAAAAGACAGTCTGGCGGCCGGACCGGAAGTGCATCTATTTATTAAATTGTACGTTTTTAATTTTAAATTTAAATCTTACAAAGGGAATTTTTATAATTAAAAAATCCTACTTAATTTTTTTTTAATTTTGTTTAATATTAATTATTACACCATTAGACCACCATTACATTTTTCCTCTTGCGCACCCCCTAGAGGCAGCTCGCGCACCACACTTTGGGAATCCCTGCTCTAGGGAATAATTATTCTGCTGAACTAATTTATTGCTGAAAAGAAACAAATCTCCACAGGATTGTTTGTTTGTGTCACAACATTTACAAAAGCACAGAAAACATAGTAAAGTTTGATTGAACATCAAAATCACCACATATTTGTTATTATTTCATCATGCAGGATCAGCTTCTTGTAGCATGAAAAGAAAATTATACAATAATAATTATAAAATTAAGCAAAAACACTTAAAATAATTTACAGTATTTTCTTTGTTGTTGTTGATTTTTAACTATAGTCAAATACGAGGCTGTATTTACAAAAGCAACTGCTTGCATAAAGATGGCAGCTTGCCTATAAAGGACCCTGAACACATCGTGCATGCTGATGCTTTGGTCAGACGGATGGCCTTTGTTTTAATTACTGAAAGGAGCCGACGAGGTCGAGAGGGAGATGGGTTATTTTACAGTTGCAAATTTGTCAGAACTGACATTGTGATCACATGATACCAGCAGGCCAATAACTCCGCCTTTATGGATCGTGACCCCTTTAAACAAAGTCATATCTTCTTGTCACCATTCCACACCAGTTACAATCAGTTCAACCAACACGTCACTGCACTACCAGGACGCTTAATAACAGGTTGTAGCCAAAACAAAAGGCAAATACAGGCTTACATATATGTAGGAAGTCAAAGTGGCGAGAGCACTTACTGCAGCACATATTAGCACAGAGCGAGGCAGCTGCAGAGCAGACGAGGGAAGTGGGAACAAGTAGAGAAGGGCGTGGCAGTTAGCTGATGGAGAAAGGAGGGAAAGCCTGAGGGCATCTGGTGGATGGATGAAACATGTCAATCAAAGGAGCTGAGGAACATAAAGAAACCCACGAACAAACAGACTTAGGCTAGCCATGGAGCAATAAAAGAAAAACATTCTCCCTTTTAATTTTCAGACCTTCAGCGGAAAACAATTATCATAAATTGCTCCAGGACCACGCCCATCTAACCTGCAGCCCATTCCCTTATTAGTCCCTCACTCTTTATTTCCGTCCACTTGCACTTGATCCGTGCCAGTTTGTTTTGTGTGTTACGTCCAAGCTCTGCAGTGTTATTATAGTGTCTGTATTTGATCCGCCAGTTTGCATGGACTGAAATCATCATCGGTCATCTGTTATGCAATTGTACTTTTTTAATTTTAGACATTTGTCCTCTTTGGTTTTACAGAGCAAGATAGCACTCTTCCTGGCATTGTATTTAATATCATGTTCCACACCATATACAGTACATACTGCAGTAAAGAGCTGCTGAAGACCACATGGACTAAGAACCACAAGATCATCTACATACATAATATGAATAACTAGAGTATTATCAACCCAGTATTACAGGCCAATTGCTTGGAAAGATCATCAATATATATATATATATATATATATATATATATATATATATATATATATATATATATATATATATATATATAAAACTTCCCTTGCGCTTAACCCAAATAGGGCTGAGACACTATCGTCCCATTTTACTAGCCAGAATTATTATTTGACTGTCAGTCGGTGTGGCAATGTGCAGCAGCAAGCCACACTGCATGTACTCCTGCAGGCTTACTTTTCTTCTTATTAGTTGGAATTCTTCAGCAGTCCAACTATTGTTCTCCTCTTCTTTATTCAGCTTATTCTTATATTTCTTCCATATGTATTTTGGTCATTTTAAGCACATTCACAGAGTGTAACAAGAAAACCCCAATAATACCCAGGATTGAATAGTCCGTGCTATGGTACCCTATGATGTCAATCCTCCACATGAGTGGTCAGTACTTGCGGTTCCAGAGAGAGCGATTGATACAGTCCCAGAAAGCCTTGTGTCCAGCTGGAGGCCTGATGATAACAAGAGACTCCGTCCTGCCTCCCTGTCCCTCGGCGGCAGCGGCGTCCCCAGCCAACCCCTAGCTAGCTGGTTAGCCGCTAACTGGTCCGCCAATAGCTGATTAGCTGCTACAACTTGACGGCAATGACCTCAGCACTCGTTGTAGTTGCCACTCCATGCCAATCATAACCCTGGGCTCGAACAAACAACAACTCCTCTGGCCACCAGAACTCTAGCTTGACCTCCCCCTTTATCTTCCCCGGCCTCCCCCTTGTTCCGATTGGCTCCCCCCCTGTGGACACCTGAGCAACGAATAGGTCCAGACACGAGAAGTTCAAAATCCACTTAAAACAGTGGGACACTTGAACACTTTTCTAACTATGCTTCTCGCTCATGCATACAAAGGCAACTACACTGTTTAACATAACTGATAACAGAAATGACCCAAAACACATGTAACCAAATTAGCAGGGTGCTACATGTACATTATAATGCATAAGATGGATATGATAATTAATAAGGGATATTATGAAGAATATTATGAAGTATGTGTATTGATAAACACAAGAGGGTCACTGTTCATTTGTATTACTGTAAAATGGTTCAGGTGTGAATGGATTTAAAATGGAGGGCAAAAGACAAGGTGGATACTGCATGTGGTAGGAATGTGTAACTGTTCCTTGAAGAAGGGACTACTTTCTGAAGTTGATCAGGAGGGCGGAGTAAGCACTTTTAAACACCGGAAGTAAAGAAGCTACTGGTGTATGGACCGTTTTTATAATCGGACCTTGTTTTTTGTGGCCGGTGAAGAGGAAAACTCCGCCCCTGAGAGACGGGGAGCTACATGCCGTAAAATGGAAAAGGTGTTATGCATGCTGTAATACTAACGAATGAGAGGCCATAGGCTCAGCGACTGGAAAGTATTTAACATCGCGCAAATCTTTGTGCGGGGTTCTTTTGTGGATGCATAAGACAGAAACTGTTTGCAGGTTGGATTGTGAATGGTCTGTGGATTGCTGAAACGAGAGGGCCCTCGATCAAGTACTGTATCGCTGATCATCATTATCTTGTTTTTATTTATTCTGCTATATTACAACGCATCGAGTTCTGGACTTCTCTTCGCAAGACCACCCAAAGATTTTGGAATTTAAACAAGCCCCATATTAATTCTCCCTCCAAAAAGGTCTCCCACAGACAATCGTACCTGATTTCGAAATCACAACTAGAGACATATGTTTTACACTACAGACCCACAATCAAAATCTACACGTTCGCAAGAGTCTTATCTCTCAGAAAGTACATACAATATGTAATCGCTGGACTCCTCAATAACCTCAATGACACATCTCTCTACCGGTAATATATATATTGAGACTTCTTATGGCAGTAGTCGCCACACCATAAACATTTCTTGCGAAATTTTCTAGTTATTCATTGCACTTTTGCTTTACTTAAAACACAGAGAAGGTGACTTATTAAAAACACCATGAACATCAAACATATTTTATGCCTTTAAAGTTTCTTATTTGTGGATATTTCATTAACAACACTGAAGTAAGAGATCAAGTGTATTTACGTGTATCTGTAGTTCTTTTAAACCATCACCATGCTGCTGTTCCTGACTGTAACATGTATCCTGACTGAATATTTGATTGATTGTGACACAAATTTAGTTTGCATGTCAGTTTATTTTATATGCAACAATGGAACTGTCAAGTACAATATTTCATTAATTTAATCTGTTCCTTGGGAAACGGTTAAAAAGCTGAAGAAATAGTTAAATGCCAAGTATTTATTTTTGTATACATTATTTTAAGCCACATAAAAGATAAAAGCAGGTTTATTTGTTATTGTTTTACTTCATTACATTGTGCAACATACAATATGCAAGGTATTGAATCTCATTGACCCTCTTCCATCATTCTTTCAGGGACAGGGAATGGGATCAGGCAGAGGCTCACAACGATCCACCACACCCCTCACTTCTACCATTTGAACACTTCTGTAGGTCCCAGAGATGGACGTCCATCTTGTCTCCCCATTTCTGTAGGTGCGGCTGACGCGTGCAGTGTAAGGGATGTCTGCTCCGTACTTATATCCCACCATAGTGACACTACAGGACTGGTTTGGTGGGACATTGTGCTGAATAGAAACAGTGTGGGTGGTGGACTCAGTATAAGTTGTCCCCTTGGTGAACTGGACGGTCGTCTCCACGCTAATCTCAATATCTATGGAGCCAATTATGGGGATTCCAGCAGTGATGGTAGTCTTGGCACCCACTGTGATAGAAAAGCTGGTGTCCCACCTTTGCTCCACTTGGTACGTCTTTGAGAGGGTTGCTGTCCCTGTTACGGTCTGGCAGCCCTTGTTGGTGATGGCAGACTTGCGCATGGTCTCTGGAGGATACTCAATGGGTTTAACCCCATCAGTCTTATACTTGACTTCAGACAAGTGCTCACTGTATATGTCTTGGTTAAAGGTCAGGACCTGGTAGTACCTGTACCAATACTCAGAACCTTTCCAGGGAAGGTAGAAGCACTGATCTTTAACATCCACCTTTCCGAGACCATACTTGTTCTTCCCAACATATATGTATTTGTTGGAGAGGACATTGACTGAATTCTGAGGTACTGAACCATAGGAGTCTTCCTTCCATTCCATAAACTCAAAATCATCTTTGTTCACCAGGATTTGAAATGGGGAGCCAATATGCTCTGTCCCCGTCCAGGAGAAGTGGCAGAAAGGAGTTGAATCCATGCCAGGGCTGTAGAAGCCGGCGTTGTTTGTGAATTGGCAAACATATTCGGTGCGTCCAACATATCCGTTGTAGATTGAGATTGTTCCATTGGGGAGAGAGCCATCGAAGGTCTGCCATGCCAGGTTGGTTTGATCAATGTTGTACGAGGAATCAGGTACCAGACCTTTTCCAACCACTACATGAGTTGGAAGAGCCCGAGTTGCCGTTCCGTTGTCAGTGATATTAGGAACCCTGTCCTCCAGACTTGGGTCCAGCAACCGGACTGTGTAAAAGAAAGGAAAAATGCATAGATAGGAACAAAGGTTAATTAAAAAAACGAATGACATCAGTAGTACATGGAAATAATCCTTTTAAAGATGCGTTTTGAATAATTATTTATAGGGCAAAACACATTCTGGACAATGGAGAGTGAAAATTGCTTCCATTGATATTTTAAAATCAGTTGTAGCACATATAGCGATGGCCGCAACTGTAATTTCAAGAGACATTCGATCTGAGGCAAGAAAAGCCTGCAGTGACTCAATAGGGGCAAAAATGCATGGATCGACCTCCAACTGACCTGAATTATTATCTACTTCCCTCAACAACTTGAATTCCTCCGGCCATGCGGGCATCAAAAATCACACACACAAATACATGAACATGCCCAAACTGGGAACACAGATTGTAAATTAAAGCCCCAAAATATAATTCAGTTGATAAATATCACTGTACACCAAACCAAGAACCCTTTATCAATCCAAGGATTACGAGGCTCAATTGAATTCCAGTTTCCATGTTTTTCCCAGATTGACTGAGTTAGTAAATTTAATTAAGGGGGACATTTTTTAATGATCTACTTTTATGCCGATTTATGGGTTTACCTTACATCATTTTGAGTTATTACATCACATATTTAGATTTGAATGAATTGATAAATCTTTTGCAAGCATTATCGCTCAACATTTATCAAAATTTCTCAGCTGGTAACTTCATTGCTAGGCCCCTCGCCCAAACAGCAGTTTATCAATTACAACTATGCATGGAGGTCTGTCACATAGACTGTCAAAACAGCAAACCAAAACAATGTGCATGTCTTGGCTCCACAGAGGGGATTTTGTTGAACTGACCTTCAAAACCAAAACACACAGTTGATATACTATCAAATTAAATCAACTGAAGTTAAATAATCTCAAACATTTGCGTTTTCCTACGACAGGAAAATGATCAGTTTTTGCTCTCTACATTTTATGTGAAAGCAATTGTTATCCTTCCATTTGAAGGAGGACAAAAGAAAAGGCAACATGGAAGACTCATCCTGTAAAGTTTCAGTTTACCTGGTTCGTCGTCTTTCTCACAGCTGTTCAGGCCGGCTGAGGACAGAGCAGGCAGGGCCAACATCAGCAACACTGACAGCTGCATCTGCAGAGGAACAAAGAACACCAGCTCGTTGATTCAAACCAACCTTAATGTCCAGCCTTGGTGAAAACATCGGAACATCATTTGTTTAGTCACAGAGAGTTAAAAAGTGACAAAGATAATACACAGAACAAAATCATTGTGGCACTCACCAGCAGTTTGTAGCATTACACCAAAAGTAAAGCAGTGTTTGGTTTGTTTGATTGTATAATTTTAGTTCCATTCCAAGACATAAATGTGAACAAATTCAAGTTTACAACTTTTAGAGAGAATATTTTCTGTTTTCGCAACTGGTGTCGAGGGAAGGAAACACATGCAGAAACAAAAGCAATGAGAATCAGTTTAGTGTATAAATTGGGAAGTTGCAAAAACTTACAGTCAAAGCGTGCAAAAGTCCAATGAATCGCCTGCACATGGAAAAAGGTAACAGATGCTGGAAAGCTAAGATCTGAGGCTCAGGGTAGCTTGGCCAGACTGCTGGAGACTGCGATAAAGTGGCTGTTATAAGAGCTCAGGTGAAGCGGATTTTAGTTTCATTTTTAAATGTGTTCCACCAGTTTGATCTGTTCTCCCTGGGAGGGGCAGCTATGTTCATCAATGGTGTATTTGTTTGTGATATGTGTAGTATAGAAGCCTGTAGAGAACTTCATTAAAACAATAATGTAAACTTGAAAATGAAAAATGTATGTTGACATAGGATTAGTATTTTTCACAAATGTATGTGGTGGGAGTTGAAGACCTTCCGGACAGGATCCTCCGCCAGACGTTCCCAGTTCACCCTGCAATGGTAAAATATAGTGTTGTAATATTGTGAGTTTAATAGACTCTAAATTGAACTTGAAATGACCCTCAGAGGTGAGGGACCAAATGGCCGGGGGCAGGAGATGGAAAAGTACTGGGGTCAGAGAGCTTGTTGATCTTCCTCCACTTGTATATGGAAGGGTCGTAAACAGATAAGGTGTTGATTCTCAGGACAAATGGAATGTAAGTTTTGTTGGCGGGAAAAGTGGGGGGTTCATGTTTCTCGAACAGACTCAGCTACTCTGGGTTCCTTCATTGGGGGTTTGGAGGCAGAGACCTCATGGTGTTATAAAATGGGCTGATGACTGTTGCTCCATTGAAAATTCTGTGTTACAGTCTGCACCAGTAGCATTGACAGACTTTTCCTTCCTTCAGGAATAAACAGACTTTTTTAACAGATATGATACAGGAAAATCTTCCATCATAACCCTCACTACACGTTTGGGCTTGCCAGGTCTTTCTAGCCGACTCCCCCGCTATCTGATCCAACTCACCACCAGGTGGTGATCAGCTGACAGCTCTGCTCCTCTCTTCACCCGAGTGTCCAAGACATACGGCCGCAGATCAGATGATACGATAACAAAGTCGATCATTGATCTCCGGCCTAAGTTGTTCTGGCTAATGAGTCTGAGTTTGAAAACAATATGAATCGTATCATTTTTCTTTTGATAAAAAATCGAATGAAACTTTGCTGACATTTGCATATAATAACTAACTGTTAACATAGCACATTTCTACTCATGTTATAACAGCAAAGTATGCCGTGTTTTAGAGAACAAATTAATGAAATACTTATCTCTTTAGGCCCAGACAATTTAATGGTGAAAATTGAGAATGGTTTGCATAATAAGATGATCCTCAACTGGCTCTGTGGGAAGCACGTGGAGACAAACGGCGCTCAATTCCTCTGCATGTCGTTCATCGGTTGAGCCAGCGAGGAGCAGTGACACAGAGGCCGACAATATCCCTTTGTGAGAGAAACGGCCGAGGAATATGCTCAAATGGAACTTTTCTTTTTAGAAAATATGAACTAAAATGATATTCTCAAACACATTTCCAAAATATATAATCTCCACAATGCAAGACTTTATTGGAAGTGACTGTTTGCTATTTAATTCATGAATCCTAGTTAATGCTAGTATTACGAATATGATAAGAATTTTAACATAACCACAAAGCTTCTCAACTCACATGCCTATTTATTTTACTTAAATGTTAAGCTAGGTTGGACTTCCGGTTGGATGAGCATGTGAGCACAGCGTAACCTCTGTCTCCCGTAGCTCTTACTTCTTATTACTCTAAACAAACCCTACTTTTTTGCTACCATTTCAAGCGGAATTACAAAATAAAGTACTTGTAAACGTCAAGGCGAGATGCCGAAACTGACTAAAGCGCAAAAGGAAGCCGAAGCAGAAGTCTCTACCTCATGCGGTAGCTCATGTTTGACCAGCATAGCTGGTCTGCTTGAAGACCATAGAGCTAGCATCTCGGCTGATATAAAGGATACGTTTGCGGCTATGGAATCTAGATTGGACAAAGTGCAAACCATTATAGCGGAACATGGAAAACGCCTTGACTCTCTGGAAGACGAGGCTGAACTGTCTATTCAACGTATTCAAGCACTGGAGGAAAAGTGTGTAGCCTTGACAGATATCAATGCTAGGCTAACGGCGAAGACCGTGGACTTGGAGAGCCGGAGCCGCAGAAACAATATTCGAATCATCGGCCTCCCGGAATCTATTGAGGGACCTAGACCCACCAACTTTTTCTCCGATCTCCTGGTTGAATTGTTTGGCAATGAGACTCTCCAAACTCCCCCTGAACTGGACCGTGCACACAGGGCACCCATCGCTAAACCACAGCCTGGGTCGCGGCCACGACCTGTAATCATCCATCGCTACCAGACCAAGGACCTGATTATACGAGAGGCACGCAAGAAACGAGGTACACTCCAATATTGCGGATCCCCTGTCCAGATCTTTGAAGACTATGCTCCGGAGGTTGCCGAGGAACGCGCTAAGTACCGGGCAGTCATGGCTAAGCTGTACAATCTCGATCTTAGACCGGCTCTTCTTTTCCCAGCCCGCTTGCAGATATTGTTGGCTGACGGAGTAAAGAAGAAGTTTTCGTCCCTCGAAGAGGCTAACTTCTTTACGGATAATTATCAATCTACCCCGAAGCCTGATTAGCTGTATCTTCGAAACTTCAAAACTTAAACGCTAGCCATGCTAACGTGGTCGCACACCGAATCTTGTCGATACGGCCAAGACAAGTTTCTTTGATAATTTGAAATTGTTTTATATGCACAACCCCTTTGACTGTTTTTAGGTCATAATGGACATTATGGTGACACTCCGGATCTGGGATTGCTGGTATGTACACTTAACTATTTTGCCTGGAGGCAAACTGGCTAGCTATGCTATCATCATGTACACTTACAGAGCCGTAAAGTGAGATGATACTTTGTGGTGTTCTGAGTCTTTTTGCTAACTCGGACAACTTATGTTTGATTGTTTTCTTTGTCTTGGGTCCCCATTTATCATTTACCCATTCATTCGCCTCCAACGCGTCTATCTCGCCGCACATTCGCAAATTCGCAAATTCGCGCCGCAGCGCGTCTGTGGATTGACTTTACATGTTAACTGGTCGCGCCGCAAATTTGCGTCGTATGTATATGTATATGTATATGTATGTATATATATATATATATATATATATATATATATATATATATATATATATATATATATATATATATATATGCTTATTTATTTTTATATACAGGTGAGTTAAGACCTCAATTTGATATTTGTAAACTGTATATCTCTGATGTGAGGGTAGGTTGGTGTTGTATATTGTGTTCACAGGGTTACATGTCTACAGGTCTGATTTTGTTTTATAAGAGTTACGGGATCTGAGATGAATCCCGAAGGATAGAGAACGTAGAGAGGGAAGTCCACATTTTTTGTTTTTGTTTTTTTGTATTTTTATTTGCTTTTTGTTTTGGTTATAAGGGTTCTTTTTTTTTTTTTTATATATATATTTATTTTTATTTTTTATTATTACACGATGTTGCTCATACACTCACTGTTGTTTACTCTTCTTTTGCTGCTCGCATCCTGGGACTGACCAGAAACTCTGTGCTGGGATATGGTTAGTGTAACCAACGGAGGGGCGGCTGGCGGACGGGGGGTGAGGATTGTCTCCTTGAATACTGGTGGATTAAACGCTGCAGTGAAGCGAACTAAAATCATGACACATATTAAGAGCCTCAATGCCGATGTAGTGTTCCTTCAAGAGACACATCTACAAAATTCTGATCACCGGAAACTGAACAGACCATGGATTAGCCAGGTCTTTCACTCCAAATTTAATTTGAAAACAAGAGGCACAGCCATATTAATAAAGAAAAATGTACACTTTACCCCTACTAACACAATCGTTGGTTCAGACGGACGGTACGTCATTATTTCAGGTATACTATATCAGAAGTCAGTTGTCCTGGTATCGGTCTATGCTCCAAACTGGGATCACCATGATTTTATCAAGGTTTTGCTGTCCTCTATCCCAAACTTGGACTCCCATACTTTGATAATTGGAGGCGACATGAACTGTGTCATAGACCCAATACTAGATAGATCCAGCTCCCGGCCTGCCTCGCCATTAAAAATGTCACAGACTCTTTCAGCCTTTATGGGACAATTTGGCTACATTGACCCTTGGAGGTTTTCACACCCCTCAACTAGACAGTATTCCTTTTTTTCTCACGCTCACCGATCATACTCTCGGATTGACTATTTTTTGGTTGATAAAGCACTAATCTCGTCAATTATTGATACTCATTACTCTCCTATTACCGTTTCTGACCATTCTACTGTAGTTTTAGACCTTCGTTTTGACCTCAAACCAAAAGAATTCAGATTTTGGCGCCTGGACTCGCTTCTACTGGCCGATATAACCTTCTGTAAATACATCACTGATTCAATTAATTTTTTTTGTGAAACAAATAGGAATGATGAAGCCCCCCCCCCCTCATTACTGTGGGAGACCCTGAAGGCATTTATTAGAGGTAGAATCATTTCATATACATCGCATGCTAACAAGCTTCGCAGAGCTCGCCAGAGAGAACTGGAAAATTCTATAGCTGGCCTCGACATTTTACTTTCAACCTCTCAAACACCTGATCTATACAAAGAAAGGCTAGGACTCCAGTCAGAGCTTGACCTTCTCCTTACTGCAGAAGCTGAACATGTCCTCCTCCGTTCTCGTGGCTCTATGTATGAGCATGGTGACAAAGCGGGTCGCCTCCTGGCTCATCAATTAAAGGCCAGATTGGCTTCTAATCAGATTATCCAGATACAAGAAGAGTCAGGCTCTTTAACCTCTGACCCAGAGAGGATAAACGACTCATTTAGGTCATATTATTCTAATTTATACACCTCTGAGTCCCCTAACGACGAAAACCAATTTCAACATTTCTTTGATAAATTAACCTTGCCGAAAGTTTCCCTAAATGATAATCAGTTACTGGATGCCCCTCTAACACTTTCTGAAATCAAACAGGCCATTTGTTCAATGCGCAGTGGTAAATCACCGGGCCCTGATGGTTACCCTGTGGAGTTTTTTAAACAGTTTTCTGATTTGCTCGCTCCACTCTTACTTGAAATGTTTGAATATTCATGTCACCAGGGCATTTTGCCACCCACGCTCATGCAAGCATCTATATCTCTTACACATAAAAAAGACAAGAACCCAGCAAATTGTGCATCCTATCGTCCGATTTCACTGCTCTCTGTCGACGTAAAAATACTAGCTAAAGTCCTTGCTCGTCGTTTAGAGAATATTATGCCCACTGTCATCTCAGAAGATCAAACAGGATTTATTAAGGGGAGACACTCCTTTTCGAATGTTAGAAGGCTGCTCGACATCATTCACACCCCGTCTTCCTTAACTGAAGCTGAGGCTGTAGTATCTCTAGATGCCGAGAAGGCCTTCGACAGGGTGGAGTGGACTTATCTCTTTTTTACTTTGAGGCAGTTTGGTTTTGGTACCAGCTTCATTTCCTGGATTAAGCTACTTTACTCTTCTCCTTATGCATCTGTGTGCACAAACTCACAGCGTTCAAAACCATTTCCTCTTTTCCGTGGTACTAGGCAGGGTTGTCCACTCTCCCCATTGTTATTTGCTCTCGCTATTGAGCCATTATCAGCTGCTTTAAAGTCAGACGGAGGGTTTAAAGGGATCAAAAGGAGAGGGGTTGAACATCGTGTTTCACTTTACCCTGACGATCTCCTTCTGTATGTGTGTGACCCCCTGACAAGTATCCCACATTTCCGTTTTATCAGGCTGCCCTGGTAAATCCCTTGGATCTCTCCAACTGATCCAGAATGCTGCAGCTCGTGTACTAACGAGGACGCGGAAGAGAGATCACATTACTCCTGTACTAGCTGCTCTCCACTGGCTTCCTGTAAGATCGAGAATCATATTTAAAATCCTTCTCCTTACCTACAAAGCCTTAATTGGTGATGCACCATCATATCTTAAGGACCTTATAGTGCCATATTACCCCACGAGAGCATTACGCTCACTGAATGCAGGGTTACTTGTGGTTCCCAGAGTGTTAAAAAGTAGGTTGGGGGCTAGAGCTTTCAGTTATCGGGCTCCTCTTCTGTGGAATCAGCTTCCACTTTCAGTTCGGGGGGCAGGCACGGTCACCTCATTTAAGAGTAGACTTAAGACTTTCCTCTTTGATGGCGCTTATAGTTAGGGCTGTTTCAGGCTTATAGTTAGGGCTGGCTCAGGTTTGCCCTGGTCCAGCCCCTAGATATGCTGCTATAGGCCTAGACTGCTGGGGGACATTTTAGGATACACTGGGCTCCTCCTTTCCTTCTCTTCCTCTTTTTGCTCCTCTTCTCCTCGTCTTCACCTCTTCTTTCTCTCCTTCTGGATAAATGATTGTCTCTTCAATGCATATTACTAACTCTACTTTCTTTTTCCATGGATTCGTGGCTGCCTGGCCCTGCTGATACAACCATGGCCCTGCTGATGCAACTGGCCTGGAGCCGTCCTGCCAGCTGCCATGGCCCTGCTTTCTCCTCCCACTGCCCCTGGGATGCTCCTCCTCTCTACCTCCTTCTGCTTAATGGGTCGTGGCTATCTGGATCTTGGACCATGCATACTACTCATTATATGAATCATTTCTGTCACATTCATTGAATGTGCTGTAACTCCGTTACGTTATTCTTTCTGGCCACATGACATCTATTGCTTCTGTCCATCTGAGGAGAGGGATCCTCCTCTGTTGCTCTCCCTCAGGTTTCTTCCACTTTTTTTCCCTGTGAAAGGGTTTTTGCTATCTTTTGGGGGGAGTTTTTCCTGATCCGATGTGAGGTCCCGGGACAGGGATGTCATGTGTACAGATTGTAAAGCCCTCCGAGGCAAACTTGTATTTGTGATGTTGGGCTATACAAAATAAACTGAATTGAATTGAATTGAATATCCTTTCACTTTTGAACATTTTTGGTACTATTTCAGGATACAAGTTAAATATTTCAAAAAGTGAATGTCTTCCAATTAATCAGCTTGCTGAAAATTCCTTTCAGTTGTCTATACCATTTAAAATATCTAACACAGGAATAAAATATCTGGGTATTATAGTTCCACATACCATGCGTACTCTTAAAGATCAACATTTTACTGCTTTGACTATTGCAGTCAAAGCAGATTTACAGAGGTGGAATTGTCTGCCACTATCTCTGGCAGGAAGGATACAGACTATCAAAATGAACGTACTACCCAGATATTTGTATTTGTTTCAGTGTCTCCCCATATTTCTTCCTAAGTCCTTTTTTAAATTCATTTACAAAGCTGTTTCTTCTTTTATTTGGGCAGGCAAACGTGCAAGAGTAGGAGAGACTTTGCTTCAGAGGAACAGGTCGGTGGGCGGGCTTGGGCTACCAAACTTTATCAGCTACTATTGGGCGGCCAATCTTCATAAAATTACACATTGGTTTATCTCACCCCAGTACAGCTGGTGCCGATTGGAGGCTGACTCCTCCTCTTCGTCTCTCCCATCACTAGTGTGTGATATTCTCCCTCTTTCTCCCTCTAGATTCACATCTAATACTGTGGTAATACACACACTTAAAATATGGTCGCAAATTAGAAAACACTTTGGATGGCTTTCCCTCCCTAAAGCAACACCCATCTGTAATAATCATATTTTTATACCAGCTAAGAATGACCCACGATTTACATCATTGGAGAGGAGTGGACTTCGTTGTTTGGGTGATCTATACGTTAATGACGTTTTTGCCAGTTTCGACCAGTTGTGTTCTACATTCGTTCTAAATATCTCCGACTTTTTTCGATATCTCCAACTTCGCGATTTTGCTAAGACCCACTCGCCAACATTCCCTCAAGCTCCGAGCCTCAGTGGCATAGACTTGGCACTCAAGGTGAGACTGCTGCCCAAAGGTCAGGTTTCCTTCCTTTACAACCTCTTGCTCACAACTAAGGAGTCTGCAGTAAATAAGATTAAAGCAGACTGGGAAGTTGAATTACAAACAAACTTTTCTGAGCATTTCTGGAAAAAGGCTCTTGAGGTTGTTAATTCCTCTTCTAGCTGTGCTAGGCTGTCTCTCATACAGTTTAAAGTGCTCCACCGTCTACATTACAGCAAACATAAACTCTTTAAAATGTATCCAGAGTCAATGGATGAAGCCTGTAATAGATGCTTCCAGACTCCTTGTAACCTGACTCACATGTTTTGGTCCTGTTCCAAATTAGATAATTATTGGCAGTCCTTTTTTAAATCCATTTCTGACATTTTAGGTATAATCGTTAATCCATCCCCACACATAGCTATTTTTTGGTAGATCTCCTGACAGCCTTGCCACCTCAGCGACTCAGGACAATATTATTGCTTTTACCTCTTTAATTGCCCGTAGGAAGATCCTTCTCTTATGTAAATCTTCACAACCCCCGTCCATCAAAGCATGGTTACATGATATCCTGTTCCTCCTTAAATTGGAGAAAATTAAATTCACTCTTAAAGGGTGCTCTGATAGGTTTTATGCTTGCTGTTTTATGCTCTTCTTCGATATTTTGATGGACTTTCTTCTGATGAGGTGCTGTAGTATGCCACGACCTGCTGTTACGGACTCTTTCCTTGGTGCCCCCCCCCTTGACCTGAATGCATGGGGATGGGGGGGGGGGGGGGAGGCTAAATGTATCACAGTTGTACTTGTACTGTTTTTTTGTGTGTACTTGCCTTAAAATAAAAAAATGAAAAAAAAAAAAAAAACGTTAAGCTAGGTTTAATTTATCAAGTCTATCTTGATACAATCGTCTCAAGCCTATATGTACAAAGGTATTTGTTCCCACTGGTTATACTTAAAATATTGTCTAAGGCAATTTGAATGTAATTGATTATGGGGAACCAAATCTTTATTCCTCGTTCTGTGAACACAATTATTTCAAAAGTTCAGTCTTATTTATTACAAATTTATTTTGCTTTTCTATTATTTTAGTTTTCTATTCCTCTGCTTCAACTCAAAAAAAGAAACAGTGTCTGTAGAAGCACAAAGACAAAATGTCCCTTTACTTTAGATAACAACATAACCATTCACTAAACTTGAGTAATTAAACAGAACATTATCAAAAACAGATTCAAATAGTATTCAACTCGTGATGAAACCGTGGAGATAACAAGAGACTGATGAAAGATAAGACTTGAGAGTATGTAAACCTGTCCAACCAGATGAAGACGTCCTGAAGTGTTTGGCCATGTTGGATGGGGTTACTGGAGAGTAAACTCACACAAACCAAACAAATAGCAGGACAGAGCAGCTTTTTGTGGATTGTTTTATGTGCCGTGTCAGATTAATAAAAACTCCCCCCTGGTACCGTAAAGGACAAAAACAACTATATATTATTATTTCCACTTCCACAGAATACTACTGAATATTAGTGTCTGCCTGCATCATAATTCATATTATTGTTTCTAAAGGCATCTGTAAAGCAGGTTCATTCATCAGCCTGGCAGCCAAAAAAAGTTCTTTTGTTTCAGTTATCTCTGTTTATAGAGGTATGGAGCAACCGGACCAGAGTTTAGCATCATAAGCTTAACCATAACCATCATAACCAGTCACTGAACAAACACTGCACATACTTTGTCTCGGCTCTGGCATCAAACGGTAAACAGTAACTGGTCCAGTGCCATCAGAGTAGATAGGTGTTCAATCAAGAATGTTATGTAAAACCAGAGAACATTTCCTGTTGGGGCTAGTTGGAAAACATGTTTAGTCGAAGACGTTGAACCCTTATGTGGTGTTCATATTTTGGATATTCAGCCAGTGTTCCTGTGTCTGGTGGACCCGCTGCATTTAGTTTTTTTAATTCAACACAATCAAACTGTTTTATGTTTAAATACTTTAGTTTACTTTATCCCAATTACAAGCAATATAAACAGCATATATGGTTAATATTTTCCCTTTACCTTTGTTAGATCACATTTATGAATTCATTTGCTATTCTTTTTTTTAACTTAAAGAAAATCAATTATAATCCAGATGTGAGTGGTGCTCCTGGCCACAGATTGTCCCATCCCTGTACAGTGTACTCTTCAGTATCACATTCTTGCCTTTCTTTGGCACATAGGCTACCACAGACTATCCGTGTCCACACACTTGGAAGAGTTGACCGGCCTGTTCCTTGGACTCAGCAGTTGGGGTGGGAGCTCATTCCCACCTTGGTCAGCTTCCTCTTTAGGAGCTCCTGTCCCAGCTTGTGTGAGGTAAAATAATTTTCGCATGTGATGTTGTGTACTCTGAGTCATGTCCATGACAGCTCTCATTCCTTGATTTTTCTGAGTGGCTCCTGGTCACGAACCGGGCGGCACGGCCATGACAAAAGAAGGGGGATGCACACAAGTGAGTAGTTTAACAAAAAAGGGTTAATTGAACTTAGGTGGTATAAAACACAAACTAGGTTAACAGTGGCGTGTGGAGTCAGTGTTTTCAGCAGTGGAGGTCAGTACATGAGTGGAAAGTGTGTGTGTAATGTTGGATAGTGCAGAGACAAACCATGATCTTGACCACAAAGTCAAACGGGTGTCTCAGGACGGAGAGGGACCAGCTCAGACCAGAGGGCCTTTTAGCAGAGTGCCGCTAATTAGCACAGGTGTCCCCACTCTCCGGTCGACCCCCTGCCACGCCCACCTGGGGCACCTACAGGGACAACGGCCAGTGGAGAGGGTCGTCACCCCCCCCATTTCCTGTATCACCTCCCCAGCCACGGTAGCCCCTCTTCCCAGTCTCCATCTAGCTCAGTACAGTGCGAGCGCCAAAGAGACCGGAGTGCTTGGTGAAAGCGCTCCAAAGCACCTTGACTCTGTGTGATATGCGGATGACTGGTTATGTCTAATACCCAACAGTTTCAACACTTCGGCCATCAGGTGAGAAGAAAAGTTTGACCCCTGGCCACTTTGTATGACTCTAGGGATGCCAAACATCCAAAACAATAGAGATTTAGAAACATAACTACAGATAAGAGGACAAATGTGTATTTTCATTTTCAGGGTGAACTGTCAGTTTAAAAGTTACAACAGCAGCTTTAAATGATAATGCTAGAACTTGCAGGGATAATGGAGGACTCTTCAGCAGCCAAGCAGGAAACAAGCAGGTGGTTTTTTTTATGTGATACTTCCTTGTTTCTGTTTCGTCATAGTCAGCAGGACAGCAAGTCGAGAGCAAAGAGCCAAAGCAAGCTCTCCGGCATTGTCTTACATTACAGGGGAGGTCATTTAAAACTTTGCAATTTAATTCATCCTAGTTAATGCTAGTAGTACGAATATGATAAGGTCTTCTCTCGGAAAACTTTATTTTCAGAGACATTGTATTTTGGTGACTTTAGAAAATGTAATTAATAAAAAGCTAAAAGTGCAATAGCATTGTCATGTTAAATAGGCCTTAGAAGGTAACCCACAAGTTGCAAAACATTTACGAGATGGTTGAGGTTATGCATTGACCTTGAATTGTTAAGAGGCCAAAGAGTAGACATTTTAGCCGCAACTGCTTCTGTTGAGCTGAGAACAAATCAAGGCTCTGGTTGGAGGAAAGGAAGAACTCTCCATATGGACGTCCCCGACCGGCTTCCAGGTGGCTAAGTCTGTAGTTGTATGAATGTGGAGCTTTAATGGGCTTCAGGGAAGACATCGCGGTCAGTGGAGGGTTGAAAGATATAACTCACAAATATCGCCATGAAACGTATGCAGTTGATTACTTACGATAAGACAGGTATTTACAGGTTATCTGAAAATATGTTTATATATGCAAAGCAGGCATTAACTTTTTAATTACATGATATTTTGCATACATTTACAGAACTTAAATCTGAACATTGGATAAAGCCAGCTTCAAAATTCTTGTTTAATTTTGTTGACATGTTAGATAAATCTATAAATCTGACTTAAAGGAGCTGAGGGTCTCAGCAGACCTGCAGCTTTCAGGACCTTGTTCCAGATGTGTGGAGCAGAAAAGCTGAACGCTGCTTCTCCGTGTTTAGTTCTGACTCTTCGAACAGAAAGTAGACCCGTCCCAGACGACCTGAGGGGCCGGGATGGTTCATAAGATAGCAGCAGATCACAAACATGCTTAGGCCCTAAACCATTCAGTGCTTTATAAACCAGCAGGATTTTAAAGTCAATTCTTTGTTTGACAGGGAGCCAGTGCAAAGACCTCAGAACTGGAGTGATGTGATCCACTTTCCTGGTCTTAGTGAGGACTCGAGCTGCAGCGTTCTGAATCAGCTGCAGCTTTCTGATTGACTTTTTACAGAGGCCTGTGAACACACCGTTACAGTAGTCAAGTCTCCTGAAGATAAATGACCTGTGAACACACCGTTACAGTAGTCTAGTCTCCTGAAGATAAATGACCTGTGAACACACCGTTACAGTAGTCAAGTCTCCTGAAGATAAATGACCTGTGAACACACCGTTACAGTAGTCTAGTCTCCTGAAGATAAATGACCTGTGAACACACCGTTACAGTAGTCTAGTCTCCTGAAGATAAATGACCTGTGAACACACCGTTACAGTAGTCTAGTCTGCTGTTCAGGGTCATATTGACCCGCTCACTCAAAATTAAGCCAAATGAGTCATAAGGATTTATTTTGAAAGTAAACTTTCTTTATGTTTATTCATAGTGTTAAGAAATCTGAATTGACCTCAAAATGGTCTTCATCTTCAGTAACTTACTCTATTCTTACTCTATTTCACTGTCGTGATCAAGGATGTGCTCCAGAGTCATCCTGTTGCTCATGTTGCTCATGTTGCTCCTGTTGCTCATGTTGCTCATGTTGTTCCTGTTGCTCATGTTGCTCATGTTGTTCCTGTTGCTCATGTTGCTCATGTTGTTCCTGTTGCTCATGTTGCTCATGTTGTTCCTGTTGCTCATGTTGCTCATGTTGTTCCTGTTGCTCATGTTGCTCATGTTGTTCCTGTTGCTCATGTTGTCCTACAGGAAGCTGCTGAGTTGTATCTGCAGACTGTAAAGTTGGTAGAAGTCCTAAGCAACCCCTTTGTATGTTTCACCTCCCCTGCTAAGTGTGGGCGAAGTTTTCCCGTAGGAAACAAAAAGGTTCCCGTCAAAAATAATATCTGTATTTCTCGCACAGGTGGGGTAGTTAGAAAGAGTGTGTGCGTCTGAGATTGGGATGAAATGTGTGTGTGTCACTCTCAGTCAGTCTATTATCCTATAGTACCCTATTTATTAGGAGAGACATGAAATAAACCCCTACTTTGATGTTCCCGGGCCAATAAAGGTGTATTTAGGGGGGAAGGAGAAGATGCAGGTTACAAACACATGATTTTTTTTTCACATTGATTTCACCAACTAAGGCAAGCAGAAGAAGTTTACAGAAAAAGTATTTAAATTCATGACTTTATAATCTCTAACGCTTTTCTCCTAAATTTGACATTTAGTCTCAGAAGCATCCAAGTTTTTTCTTGTGAATTTACTACGTCATAATATTGTACATTTTTTGAGTTTATTCTTGAAAATTGTTGGAGCTGCTTTGGGCAATTGTTTCCAAGATTAAAGTGTACATTTAGGAGAAGAAAATAAATAAATAATATATATATATATATATATATATATATATATATATATATATATATATATATATATATATATATATATATATATATATATATATTATTTATTTCTGTTATATATATATATAAATATATACTTTATACATATATATATATATATATATATATATATATATATATATATATATATATATATATATATATATATATAAAACACAATTTATATATTCTCTGAGATGAAAGGGGCAATTTTTGCAGAAGACACACAAGTTTGTGAGACAATCAAGTCATACATTTCCAAGAAAAACAAACTTGGATGTTGTCTAAGATTAAAGTAACTAAAAAGATGGAAAAGGAAAGGAAAAGAAAAAAGCCTCAATATAAAAAAATATCCCAAATTTGCGAGATTAGGAAATCATACATTTATGATAAAAAATAACTAAGAAATTCCTTTAGATTAAAGTGGCGCATTTTCAAGAATAAACTCACAAATGTACAATATCATGATGTAATAAATTCACAAAAGAACTCGGATATTTCTGAGATTAAAGTGGCAAATTTAAGAGTAAAACGTCTGAGATTATAGTCATATATTTAAAATAAATAAATATGTGGAAAATTGAGAGTAAAAATTCACACAGTTGGGAGATTATGAAGACATACATTTACGAGACAAAACCTTTAAATATTGTGGTGCAAAACTACGGAAATTAAAAATAATTGGGACTTTTGTGAAGGAACCACATTGCTTCACTTTGCAGGGTTGGATCAACCTGATCAACGATAGACTTGAGTAGCAACATTGTAAATTGATTTACAATTTCATAATCTCAGAAATGTGTGCTTGTTCTCTTAAATTTGAACCGTAATCTCACAGAATACCTGAGTTTTAATCTCGTAAATGTACGACTTTAATCTGGGAAAGTCTGAGGTTTTTTTCAGCTCTGTAAATATTAGTTGATTGCTTTACCTATAATGGCCTTGATACACTATCGTACTATCTAGCTATGCATGTACCAGCTTTGGTTTCAGTTTTTGCTCTTTGTCTTGTGAAACATTGTTCTTGTTTGTTCCCCTTTCCCTTTTTTCCAGTCTCCTCCAGGAACTCAGATGGAAATGGAAATTCTGAAACCACCGCTGACGGATCAATGCCATGGCCAGGCGATGGCTCTAACCTGGAGTGGGTGACCTGGAACAACTCTCTCCCAAACGATACGGTTTCAATTCACAATGGTGACTCTAATCGCAATTTAATTGATTACGTCTGCAAATACAAGTGTGAGTTGGGCTTTTACACCCCCACCATGGGTTCCTATTGTCACTATCCCAATGGAAGCAAAGTAAGTTCTGGTTCTTGTTTGAGATCCTGGTGAACAAAAACAACTTTGAGATCCTGGAGTGGAAAGAGGGTTCGTCAGGTTCAGTGCCCCAGAATTCAGTCATTACCTGCTCAAAGGGGGATATATATATGTAGGCAAGGACAAATATGGACTTGGGAAGGTTTCTACTAAAGAGAAGCACTTCTACCTGCCATGGAAGGGTAAAGTATATTCGTACAGATCCTACCAGGTCCTGACCACCGGTGATGATATAATCAGCCAGCAGGTCTACGATGTCAGGTACATCACTGATGAGTCTAAAATCTTCCAATATCCTCCAGAGACCATGCGGAAAACATCCGTCAGTAACTATGAAAAAAAAAAAGTGGTGAAAACAGACTCCCTTTCAAAAACGTATCAGGTGGCGCACAAGTGGAACATCTCCGTTTCGGTCCAAGTTGGAAAAGAAATGACCTTCTCAGCCAAGATCCCATTCATTGCCTCCAAAAGTTTTATGTTCAGCACCGAGGTGACGTTCCAGTACTCCAACGGAAAAACGGTGACTGAGGCCATCACCACTGCTGCCTGTGTGCAGATCACAGCCCCCGCCAAACAGCTCCTGCACGGTTAATATGGTGGTGTATAAGTTCAAAGTTGACATCCCGTTCACGGCAAGCCTCAGACGCCACTACGCTAACGGGGAGATCCGCACCATGTCCGTCACCGGGACGTACGACAGCGTTCAGGTTGGAGAAGTCCGGGCCGTGGCGGACCGATGTGAACCTCTAGAGGACTCCAAGCCCTGCACATAAAATACAAAAGGTCCCATACAGTTTATAGTTCATAGTCCAAACACTTTGGTTATTGATTGGAAGATTTCTAACTTCAACAACCAGAGGGCATTGGATGTTTTCAGACTGTAAACTAACACAAACACAAGCTGTCATTGTTTTTTTCTGTTATCAGTAGAGTGTCTGACATAATGCAGCTGAATGTGTTATGCTTTTTTCTTTGCACTTCCAACCTTTGATCAAATCTAGTTCTTCATGAATTTGATCTTAACTATTGTAATCCAGTTCTTATTTCTGTCTCAATAAATGGTTTTGTCTGTAATAAAAATCACAGCATTTTAAAGGGTGTTAACTTGAATGTTTTCAGCCACAGAGTTGAAAAGAGAAAGTTTCCCTGAACTCACCTTGAATCTCATGAACTTGGGTTCATATTCACGAGGTTTTGTGACCTAACGATTACTCTGGAGGCCAATCATGTCCTATAAACTTAATGAAGACATGTTAGTGAAGCTGGTGAAACCTTAGGATTGAAAACATTAGCATGTGCTGCGTGCCATATTCATACACATTGTTTGATGTTCATTTTCCATATCAAACAAAATAAGTTCTAGTGCGCAAATGTACAATATTAAGATTTTGTCCTACATCAATACAGAGTTACACATGTTAATTCAGAATACGATGAGTTGCCCCATCATCGGGTAAGGTGGAAAACAATGAGGTTTAAATTGTTACATTATGTTTTTTAACAAATAAGAACATGTATAAAAGGCTTTCCGAACTCATTAATGCAATCTTTTTTGTTTAGATGTTTCCAATAACAGGGCTTACATCAGTTTTAGTGCATGAAAAAAGAGTAAATAAATAAATCTATTCATGGCAAGAAAGATTGATAATCTCACCAAAATGCAGGTTTAATCACTTGTGACAAATATAGTGATGACAGTAACTTTCTCAACAAATGCTCAGAAATGTATTTTATGGTATTTGAGGTATTGTTGACGTAGCCTTTATCGCCACCTACTGGCCCAGCGAGCGTTTAGAGAGTTCTTTTGTGTCCTAGATATTTTGTCAAAGGTGGTGTGAACAGAATTACGTAGAGGAAAATATCCGTTTAAAAAAAGAAATCAGTCAACTGGTAGACGGGAGCCAAAATGTTCTAACATAAGCCGGTATGGTTGTCATATCAAGTTTAGTAATAATAGTGTTACTTGGGAGCATGCATAGTAGAATGCATTGTAGAGTAGAAGGGTTATTGGAAAACTAACAACATATTGAGAAAACGGGCTTGAACACTGGTCTGCTGGTTGAAAGTCCCGTTGGTTTGACCCTTTTATCTCCCAATGACTTGTCGAGAGGGCAGCATCTTCAAGCGGACACGTTGACATTGCAGTGAGCACTATACATGGCGTAGGAATGACGTGCTAATAAGGTGGAAAGGTTTTCTGTTTGTAGGCAAACAACTGTTGCAGTTCATATGACGGACGTGACTCGAGAAGAAAGAAGTTCAAATATATGTTATTGTAGGTCTGAACAACAAAAAGACCACAAAGAACTTTCTTCATTCATAAAAAGATTTGTCTTTTTTTTTATCTGTTTTCCTCATTATTTTGTTTTTGTATATAATTAAAATCAGAGAGAGATGGAGAGAGGAAACACTTTTAACAACATGTGTCATCCGTTCCATTCAGCCACGTGAGGCTGATGATTCCTCAGTGTCGGGTTTGATGAGTTATAATATTCAAGTTTAACCTGAAACATTGAGCTAATAAATAAAGTACAGTATTAAGGAGAAACCATAATCATAACGTATAAACGTTTTTTTATACTACGAATTCACTAGGACCAGCACCTCATGTGAAGCCTATAGCATCTACGAGTTGATGCACAGGTATGGAAGGTAAACATATTCAGAGCAGTATTATACTCAGCCACCAAGAAGACTCCAACAAAAGACTCCTTTGTCTTCATCCTCCGAGTCTTGAGTCTTGTAAGTATTTCTACATTTAAATGGACGTGTGTGGATCAACTTTGGTGATGCAATGTAATATATGTTAAATATCATGTTTGAGCATTACTGCACTGTTGTGTGGTGAGCAATTAGTGATCCACCACTGCCACCTGCTGGACATCTTAGACATTTCCCATAATTGGTTGTTCAGCCGTGTCAACATTATTTTAATTAGGCGAGTGGTTGTAAATTATTTTGCACAAATTAACTTCATACTACTTACCTACAATTAAAAGAACAAGAACAAGTGGATAAAAGGTCTTTACATGTAGAGAAGCTCTGTGTTAATGTGTTATTACATCAGATATGAGATGTTCTATGTACGGTGTGGGATGATGAATCTGATGAAAGCCACAAGCTGAACCGCGTTGGTCTGAAGGTTCAGTTGTTCTCCATACCAAGTGTTGCTGCAGTTTTGTTTCTTCAGACTTCTTCCCGCCTCCATGCACTCCAGTGAGGTGAAGTTATGTGACAAATACATACACTGGAGGGTTTGTTACCTTATTGAGTAAAACAGAACAAGGAATGGACATAAAGAGAAGCTTCTTCTTATCGAATAAATCAATGAGTTATGTCGAATGAACCTGTTTTCTAAAAGTTCTTCCCAAGTTACTGTCTGACTCCATGGTGAGGAAGTGATGGCAGAATAAAGACTCAAAACAAAAGCACACTTCATAAGGCCACAAGCAGCCGTAACAGAAAATACGTTGTTCTTTATTACGACAAGGCCAGATAGAATCACGTTGTTGATGGTTAACCTATTAAAGAAAACAGAGACACAAGGAAGTATCAGAAGTGGCCGGCCAATAGAGGTCAACGGGGCTTGGCCCAACCCACCTTGAGCAACCCCCCAAAAAAAAAAATTGTCAATATTTGTGTTTTTGAGCTATGGAATATACCAAGTAATATTTGTAAAATAGGATATCTGCGCCAAATATATGCTGTTCCTGCTTGTCCTCCTCTGTTCAAGCAGCTCTGAGCAGCATGTCTGTGATGCTCGTGCACAGCGTGGGTCTCAAGCGATTCTGCCCAAGTAAGACGGGTCTAATACACCGTTTAGCCAATCACTGATTAAAGAAATAAATGAATGACAAACAATTTATCCAATTAGCGCCCTTAAAACTTCCGGGAGGGCTATTCTCATCAAGCCCAACGGTGTGCGTTCCTGTGTTCTCTCAGGGCTCGTGTCTCGTTCTCATCTCGCATGTTCTCGTCACGCCGGTCTCTTGTGTTCTCGCTGGATTCTCTTCTCTCGCAGCAACATTTTAATGTCATGACGATAGAACATCCCAGCACCAGCGCTACTCTTGCAAGATGACTCAACCAGTACGTTATCACGATAGCAAGTTTTTTTTAGAACCACCCTGATAAACCGACGTTATCGCAGTTCAATTACATTATTATCGCAGGCTGTACACTATCTGCTACCAGGTGGCAACTTCCTGTTCTGAAGAGTGAAGTCAAAGCTTCATGTCTTAAAACCTGCATTCTCTCTCCTGGCCACCAGGGGGGTGACTCCTCTGGTTGTATACAAGTTAATGCATCATTTGTTAAAGCTGCATTATCTCTCCTGACCACCAGGCGGTGACTCATCTGGTTGTATAGAAGTGAATGGATCATTTGTTAAAGCTGCATTATCTCCACTGACCACTAGGGGGCGACTCCTCTGGTTGTATAGAAGTCTATGCTTCATGTCTTATAATTTTGTGAAAACAAGTTTCCCTTAAAAAAGACGTCGGACTTAAAACAAACCAGGAAATTGCATGAATCAAAGAATTTTCATTCATTCGATGATTAAATGATCTTTAATCCTCTTTTTGAAATATTGCATGATTATAAAATGTAGTGTAAATTGTCTTTGTAGCAAAAACTAACAGCAACAGAATCAACAGCAGGAGTACGCTGTAACTGTGCAGCACTGAAAGTGACACTTGGAACATATTTGATCTCTGCCTAAACAGATAAACTAATGTACATTCAAGGAAACTCTCACAACCTTCGGGAGCAATGTGAGGTCTTGGTATTTTCCCCGAGGACACTTCGCCATGCGAAGGAGCCGGGGATCGAACCACCGATCTCCTGATAAGGAGACGACACTTCTTACTTGATCGGATATTAAGTTTGCATGTCAGTTTATTTTACGTTATCAATTAAATACTAATGTTTCATAAATTCCTTTTGTTACCGGGTAAATTATGTGTTGTAAGAAAAGAAGAAAGAAATTGTTAAAAGCCAAGTATTTTTATTGTCGTATAAAATGTATCAAGGCATATAAACGATGAAAGAATGTTTATTTTTTGCTCAATACATTGTTATGGGTATTCAACATGCAATTTGTCAGCTATTGTATCTCATTTAACTTCTTCCAACATTCTTTCAGGGACAGGGTGTGGGATCAGGTACAGGTTCACAGTGATCCATCACAGCCAGGATTTTTCCCATTTGGACACCTTTGTAGGTCCCAGAGATGGACGTCATCGTGGTCTTCCCATTGCTGTAGGTGCGGCTGAGGCGTGCAGTGTAAGGGATGTCTGCCCCGTACTTATATCCCACCATACTGACCCCACAGGACTGGTTTGGTGGGACTTTGCACTCAACAGAAACAGTGTGGGTGGTCGACTCAATGTACGTTGTCCCCTTGGTGAACTGGAGGGTTGTCTCCTCGCTAAACTCGATACCTGTGGAGCCAATTATGGGGATTGCAGCAGTGATGCTAGTCTGGATGCCCACTGTGATAGAAAAGCTGGTGTCCCACCTTTGCTCCACTTGGTACGTCTTTGAGAGGGTTGCTGTCCCCGTCACTGTCTGGCATTGGTAGTTGGTGATGGCAGACTTGCGCATGGTCTCTGGAGGATACTCAATGGGTTTAATGCCATCAGTCTTATACTTGACTTCAGACAAGTGCTCACTGTATATGTCTTGGTTAAAGGTCAGGACCTGGTAGTACCTGTACCAATACTCAGAACCTTCCCAGGGAAGGTAGAAGCACTGATCTTTAACATCCACCTTTCCAAGACCATACTCGTTCATCCCAACATATACTTCTTCGGAGCAGGTCTTGACAGAATTCTGAGGCACTGAACCGTAAGAGCCATCCTTCCATTCCATAAACTCAAAGTTGTCTTTGTTCACAAGAATCTCAAATGGCCATAAAAAGCTCTTGTACTCTTTCCCTCCATAGGAGTAGTGGCAGTAAGGATCTATGCTCGGGCTGTAGAAGCCGGCATTGCACCAGAATTGGCAAACATAGTCGAAGCGTCCAACATATTTGTTGTAGATTGAGATTGCTCCTTTGGGGAGAGAGTGGTTAAAGACCTGCCACTCCAGATTGGTTTGATTGATGTTGAGCGAGGAGTACCGGTCCAAAAAATGCTGGTCGAGCTTGTTCTTAATCTCCACAGGAGTTGAAAGAACTTCATTTGTAGATCTGTTAGCAGTGATATTAGGAACCCTGGCCCCCAGACCTGGGTCCAGCAAGAGGACTGTGTCAAAGCAGGAAAGAAAGTTTGAGCATAAATTGAAAAACATCAGTAAAGTATGTTTTATTACTACTGCCTTTTGGAATAAAGATTGTATAGGGGGGAAATATGTGGCAGGCCAACAAACAGTCATCCAATATTCAGCCAATAGTTAACCTCCGTATGTCGTAGCAAGCTAACGTTACCTGATGCTGAGCTAAACATGTTTGCTAACCATCCATTGGTGCCAACATTTAATTTCATATTAAGTGACTCTCCTATCCAGGTGTGTTTTTAAGTGCCCGATAAAGTTTGATCTGGCCAATCTAGTGCCCTACATTTTGAAGGTGTTGTAATAAGTCATTACTTTGTCTGGGCCTTGTGTTATTATAGCCAAAGGTTATGACTAATGGCCCTGCAGAGGTGTGCTTGCCATGTGTTGGTGATGCAGTGGCATGTGCACCAGATGTGTAAGGTTACGCATTATAATAAGGGGAGTAACATTCAGATCGACAGACATTGTATTCATGTTTACTCTCCTGGGACGAGAGAGGTGGACCCCGTGTTTACATCAATGATGCTTTCACTCAAACAGTCAAATGTGATGGACCATGTTCCTTCATGTTACATTTTTTTATATAAATATGTCGGCCATATTGCCCAAAGAATTGTTTTGTTGCTGCTGTTCACGTTCTTCCTGATGCAAATCAAAACATGAACTACAGTTTCTGCTGTTTAGTTTGTCATGTTTTTTTATGTGACGCAAATGGGGTGAAACTGCAATTTGTTGGCAAACCTTGTGTTGCATAATAACAATAAATTATCCTTGAATCCTTGAACGTCACAGTTCACTACCAGTTATCATCTACGTTACTTTTTGATTCAAATTACCATTTTAAGATCTTGTACTTACTCAATTTCCATAAGATAGACATTTTACACATTTTAAAAGACAATGAGCACAGCGGTCATACGAGGAGCTTAAATCAATTTACATATTATAATTTACAATAATTTAGTGTTTTTGTTCCTCTGCATGTTGTGTAAAAGCCTGCTTTAACCTCCTCCAAATGTCCTCATCTGACTTTGTCTGGGCTTTGACTTTGACCATTAAATATTTGGGTAGGAGTACAAATCAATAGGATGCTCTCTTTTTATCAGATTTTGTTTTTGGGAAAACATTTCTTAACTTTCTGAGAATTAGATGAGATGACGTTCACGGGGGCAATGATGGAGAAACCTAGAGGGGGGGAGGGGTAATTGGCAGGAACATCTGAATATTTTGATTATTATTCATGAATGATTTTCACATCTTTACATGACTGTTGTATGTCATACTGCATACAATTCACTGCTGTATTAGGGGATCACAGACCTGTGGTTTACATACTGAATGCTTACATATACTGTTAAAAAATAAATTAAAAAAGAGAGCAAAAGATAACGTTGGTGGAAAGGGTTATTTTGACAGGACAGTTGTAAACTCCATAATATAGACACAGAGATGATTTCAGTACCGAGTGACACAGTTTTTTGACTGAATATCCTTCATAAGACCCCAAAGCTTTGTTTTATTGTCATTTGTTTGTTGCATATTCCTATTCTTTAGGTCCAAATCTTTCCAGGTTTTTTTTAAAGTTTTTTTTGGGGGGGCAAGGTTTTCAAAAGTTTAAATCAATTTAATAGGTATAATTTCAATTATTTTGTGTTTTCTCATGATATTGAAGTGAATTCCTCTTTTGCACTCATATTTTCATAGTTGTTGTCCCTCCACAGTCGGTGTAAAAGCATGCTCTATCCTCATCCAATTTTAAGCAACACATTAATGTTTAGAAACTGTAATGGTTGTTCAGTTTACCAGATTCAGTGTACAAAGCCGACAGGGCCAACAGCAGCAACACCGACAGCTTCATCTGCAGATGAAACACAGAACAGAATCCATGTTACTGAACATCAAACCAACCTTAACATCCTTAATATCCAGCCTTGGTGAAAACATCAGCCCATCATTTGTTTACCAGTGAGACAGTTATAACGTGACTGTTAAAAAGATAACGCACACAGAAAAACAAGACGTTGTTCGTGTAAAAGAGGAGCATCTGTAACTTGTATGTTCATGAATATCAGAACATTTTCATTTCAAGCAATGTGGAAATTACACTTTTTAATTAGGTGAGTGTTTGTGAAATGTATGAGAAATGTATGAGAAGCACTCACCATGAGATAAAAACCTGTCCAATGAGTCCAGGTTTATGTAACTGCCTCACCACTGAATCAAAAACAAATATGCACTCTCACTTTGCCTGGACTGTGACCACTACATATTAGGGTCGAAGTGCAAATCAATAGGATGTTAAAAAAAGGTGTCTGTCTGGATATCCATATCTCTTTTATATCTCCCAGATTTTATTTTATGATTTATGTATACTGAACAACCACGTCATTGAACTTTTTGTTAACAAAGAGAGGAGGATGGACTTTGTCTTTATTAAGTGAACAGCATCTGGTCAGTGAACAGTTTTTTCTGCTTATTGTGTTGTTGTTTTTTCACCCCGCTTAGCTCCCCTCCGGCATCCACTGCCTGCACCCATTGCCGGCGCCAACCTCCACAGAGCTAGCTCGCGAGCTAGGCTAGGCTAGCTCGCGCCGTGGAGGTAGTGGCAGAGCGCTCGCTGCTAGACCCCACCAAGCTGGGTGGCTAGGTGAGAGGACAGCAGGAAGTATTGCTGCTGCTGCTGCTCACTTTTACGGTAGGTAATATCATTCGTTCTGATCGGCTCGGGTTCTTGTGTGTGCAGTGTTTTAGTGCCACAGTTTTGTTGGATTGTTTTTTCATGTCTTGTTATAACTTGAAGCTATTATATTGAGTACTTGGACATTTCTCTATAAAGCAGTGTTCTGATGTACGTTTCTGGGGCTTTTATTGTGAAGGGAAAAACGTAAGGAGAGGAAATGTTCTAGTGAAGTGTGGAATGAGAATAAAAGTGGTTGCCGTCTTGTGAAAACTACGCAGCATCGTGTTGTTGTTTTATTAATAAAGTGAAGTATAGGCGCAAGATAAACCCTTGGCTACATTACTAAATGTGATGGTTCTTGTTGATGTGAACTACATGCATTGTCCGTTAATGACGCAGCATCCCGTCATGCGCGTATTTATGTAAACAATATCAGACGGCACTGAAGGCCCAGGTCAAAAATCCACGGCCCGCCACTGATGAATAGATACTTGACTGCATAGCTTTGCAGTCCACACTGTATTTGGTTTCGGGTCATTTTGGTTAATAATTACATGCAGACAGAAACTAAACCGAAATACATCTGAGATTAAGTTTATTGGTCATCAACTCAACATTTTCTCTGGCAACCAATCAAAAATGTGTGTTGCCATAACAATACAGATGTAGCAATGTTTCAAAGATGTATTAATTTGCAGCAGACACAATATCCCACCAACATGACCTTTCATTGCTTGTAAGCAGAAGTCGTCATCAGCATTACGCTCAATATACACAAGTTATTATAGTACTTCTTAAGAAGGTACTTAGTACATAATATCAGCAGTAACCATAAAACACAACGCACATTGTACCTTGAAGGCAGATATGTAGTGACACGTCTGGATTCAGTCAGTCCGCTCTCACCAAGTATCTAATCACACGGCACAAATTTTATGAATTTTCTTTTCCTATGAAAGCCAGCAAGTCTGTACATTTATGTTTTTTACATGCATACGGTCTTTTCAAAATGAACTGCGGTTACACAAAATATACACAATTTCTCTCTTTAGGTATATCCTCGTTTGTGAGAACACACTTGTACACAAAAGAAGTTCTCACACTCCTTCAGGCTAAACTCTTTTACACTGAGTTTTAGTTGAATTCAGTTTCACAACAACTTAACCATTAGATATTAAAATAACATGATAGATAAACATGATACATAATGTGATATACGTTCAAAAGCATGCGGAAATTTCCCTCAGAATTTTTTTTTTTTCATTTATGCCATGTACAATGGGAAGAATGTATGATGACATGTACTGGGTATGTATGTGTAAGGCTTTGTTTAGGCACACCTTATTTAAATACTCTTTGTTAAATATGGTACATTAGGTTCAAGTTTACTGCAGAAACTTTATACTGTATGTCAACTATCTCAGTCATTCCCAAAGACCGGGTCAGGACCCACATGTGGGTCGCAGGATATTTAAATATGGCCGTCAAATACATCGTCTTTTATCTAACAATTAAATCTGCAGTCCACCGTTGAGCCAAATGAGGGAACCTAAATGTTTTTATTGTTCTGTTAATTATAGTCTTTATTAATACACTTGCCTTGCCTAACAGGGAATTCAGGATGAGGCTGTTTCTTTTCTAAATAAAAGCCTCACAGAGTAACCCGAATATTACTTTCTGTCTTGACGACTTGCATCTTTAAAGGTTCATTCAACCAGGAAACGTATTTCTGTCCAAGTACTTAAAGGTTTAAAAGGTTACTTCCACCCTAATATTATTTTCTCAACAAGTACTTGAGGTTTTTAAATGTTTTATTCAATCAAACAACTAATTTCAGTTAAACTACTTATAGGTTTGAGGGTTTATTCCACTTAAATACTTTGCCTAATGAGTTGATTCATGTCAACTTCCACCTTTGCCAGTTTTACAGTTTAACCTGCAGCTTTTCTAGCAATGCATTTGAGCTCTAAGCTTCTTTATGCAGTTCAGTTTAAAAACATTGCACTGCAAGATTTCTGTATTTTCAGCAAGGCCTTGCAATCATTTCAGCCGTCAGCATTCACATGACTTTTCTGCAGGAAAGGCATTTTCTAGTTTGGTGTCAATAATTAAGTATTTAACATGTTTTCAAGAACACAAAGCTGAGATTTTTCAAAGGTATATCTCTTCATAATGGCTGGTTTACCTGTTCAAGATGTATAAGGTGATGTGGAAATCACAAGAATGTGAATTGGGTCATGATGGTTTGTCATTTTAGAAAAGCTGGGGAAACACTGAACCGCCTTACGAACTCCTGACGGGACAAGCAACGGCATCAGGAACAGGTTGACAGCGCTCTACCAAAGCTGTACCTTCTCGATTATCGACACCGTGATAGGTCCCGGAGATGTACGTCGATGAAGTCTTCCCGTTTCTATATCGGCGAATCAGGCGTGCAGTGAAAGAGATGTTGGCCTTGTACTTCTGCATCACCATTCTGACTTTGCAGTAATGGTTTGGTGGGACTGTGACCTGCAAAGGAAAAGAGTGGGAGGTCTCCTCTGTCTTAGTTTGTCCTCCTGAGAATGTGAATGACACATCACTGCTG
Organism: Taurulus bubalis; assembly: GCF_910589615.1. NCBI lineage: Eukaryota > Metazoa > Chordata > Actinopteri > Perciformes > Cottidae > Taurulus > Taurulus bubalis. The sequence goes on along the minus strand of NC_136596.1, from coordinate 2,018,713 downwards.
ACCTCAACCGTTCCAGACCCGATACTGGGGATTCCTCCTGTGAAGCTTGTTTTGACTCCAATCCCTATGGAACTGCTGATGTCCCACCTACTCTCTCTCTGATGCCTCATTGAGACAGCGGGTGTTTTCACAACTGGACTGCACTCATTGTTGATGACGGTAGTGGTGAACATGGAGTCCGGAGGATACTTAAAGACTCTCGTACCAGTGTTGTATTTGATGTCAGAGATTTCCTCACTGATTACATCTTTTCTGAAGGTCAGGACCTGGTAGGACTTGTAATAATACTCAGAGCCTTTCCAGGGAAGGAAGAAAGCCTGGTGCTTAGTATGTACCTTCCCAAGACCGTACTTATTCTTTCCAACATATACGGTCAAATGGGAACAAGTTTTGACTGAATATTCGGGCACTGATCCGTAGGAGCCGTCCTTCCACTCCAGTAACTCAAAGTCGTCTTTGTTCACCAAGATCTCAAAGTGGGAGACAGTAAACTCTTTGTTACCGTAGGGGTAGTGGCAGTCTCTACCCATGCTGGGATTGTAAAAACCAGCCTCACACTGGTACTTGCAGATGTAGTCAACACGATCCTCATAGGCGTTGTGAATCGAAATAGCTCCATCGGGTATAGAGCCACTCCATGTTTCCCATTTCAGGTTTTGGCTACCATCAAACAAGGTGGAATCTTGAGCCTGTCTCTTTCGTCTCGACATACGAGAAGACAGACGGAATCGATGAGTTACCATCGTTGTGTTGGAGGTGATGGAAGGCGTCCTGTCTCTTGGCGCCAGTTCCTGTATGGAGACTGGGTAAAAGAAAGGGAATAGAGCACATGCACAATGTGCTAGTGTCATTGGTCTGTGTTTTACTTTTAAGCCCCGCCGGACTTATATTGGTCCTTTTTTAGACATTTTAGTTAAACTGTGTAAAATATTACAATAATCATGAGCAAATATATTGATGCTACACATCAAATTAAACAAGAGAACCTGGGCTACAATAATTAGTCAGCCATTTCAACACAACTCAAACACCAACTAAAATAATTATTAAAATATCATAGTCATAATTTTGTCATGAGTCAGCCCACTCTGCATGTTTCTGGAACTAGCAGCCCGTAGCTTGGTGCTATCAGAAGGAACCAGATGGCAAAAAGCAAGATAATTTCACACAGATTCCAAAACTATTCACCAAATCCGAGATATGAAACAAAGAACACAGCCACATAAATCGCTGAGTCAGCAAATTTTGAATTTCTTTTGAAAAAATAGCATATAAAAGAAAAAATGCATTTCCCCCAGTAAATCCATACTGATACAAGTTTATTGAACACCATAAGTCGTATACAAGTGAAACATAAGGTTTGCTACATGAAAAAATTCAAATGACAAATGAAAATATGCGCAAATGTGCCCAAATGAAAATTTTGGAAACCTCGTCTGAATTCTCTCTGTACTTTACCTCTCTAACTTTATCTGTTTCACTTTTTCAAAGTCAAACAATGCAGAGAGACTGTTCACATATTGTGCTATGATTTGGGAGAGCTTCAGGGCTTCTTCTTCTTCGTCGTCTTCGTCGTCTTCTTCGTCTTCGTCTTCTTCTTCTTCTTCTTCTTCTTCTTCTTCTGTCACGGATCCTGCTGCACGCCCCCTTCATCAGCCACTCCCTCCTCGTCAGTCCTCATTTCTTGCACCTGGCCCATCCCTGTCTCACCTGTTGCACATCCCCTCATTAGTCTTTCACTACTTAGGTCCCCTCACTTGCACTTGTCCCCTGCCAGATTGTTTTGTGTTCTTGAACCTAGCTCTCCAGCATTCCTTGTGTGTAACCTGTAGTGACCTGTTTAGTAAACGAATCGTATTCCGTACCTCCGCCTTCCTGAGTTGTGCTTTTGGGTCCTTGGATTATCGGGTCGTTACATTGAATCCCCCCTCTAAGGGACGGCTCCTGACGTCCCAAAGCGATCGCCACGCTGGCGAAGAGGATCTGAGGGAGGCCTAATACTCCTCCGACATCTCCGCCCTCTCCTCATCGGCGGGTGGATTGTCCTGGTCGGAGGACGGCTCCTCCTCGATGTCTGACTCTGCCGATGGAAGAGAGGGGGCAGAGTTCGGCTGGGTAGCCCTCGTGGGCACAGGCCCCTTGGAGGGCTGGTCAGGGTGGCTGCAGTGAAACTCTCTTATGAGAGGGGCATCCAGAATGTGTCGGGCCGGGACCCAGCATCTCTCCTCTGGGCCGTAGCCCTCCCAGTCTACCAGGTATTGTAACCCTCTCCCACGACGGCGGGAACGAAGTAAGCGACGAACCGTGTAGGTAAGACCTCCATCGATGAACCGCGGTGGCGGTGGAGGCTGTACTGCAGGGACCAGTGGACATTCCCGCACCGGCTTGACTCTGGAGATGTGGAATGACGGATGGACCCGCATGGCCCGGGGCAGCTTGAGCCTCACCGCTGCAGGATTGATGACCTTCAGGACCTCGAATGGTCCGATGAACCTGGGTGCCAACTTCTTTGCCTCCACTCGCAAGGGTAGGTCCCTGGTCGACAGCCACACCTTCTGACCAACCTGGTAGGTGGGAGCCTTGGAGCGGCGCCGGTTGGCCGCTGCGGAGTACCGGTTGGCTGAGCTGAGGAGCGCAACTCTGGCCTTGGCCCAGGTACGGTGGCAGCGGCGGACGAAAGCCTGGACCGAGGGGCAGGAAACCTCCTTCTCCAAGGCCGAGAACAATGGAGGTTGAAACCCGTAGGCACACTGGAACGGGGACATTCCAGTGGCAGAGCTGGTCAAGGTGTTGTGAGCATACTCCACCCACAGGAGCTGCTGGGACCAGGATGCTGGAGTTTCGGAGACCAAGCACCGTAGAGCTGTCTCCATCTCCTGGTTCTTGCGCTCCGTCTGGCCATTAGACTGTGGGTGGAATCCCGATGACAGGCTGGCTGTGGCCCCGATTAGTGTGCAGAACTCCCTCCAGAAGACTGACGTGAACTGAGGACCCCGGTCGGAGACTACATCCGTGGGAAGCCCGTGAAGCCGGAAGACATGCAGCAGAACCAGCTCAGCAGTCTCCTTGGCCGAGGGGAGCTTGGGCAGGGGGACAAAGTGGGCCATCTTGCTGAACCGATCTACCACCGTTAGGATGGTGGTATGCTTGTTGGACAGCGGGAGACCGGTCACAAAGTCCAGGGAGATGTGAGACCAGGGCCGATGCGGCACAGACAGAGGTTGCAGGAAACCAGCGGGAGCCTGGTGGGAAGGTTTGTGCCGGTTGCAGACAGGGCAGGCGTTGACGAATTCCCGGGTATCCTTCTCCAGAGTAGCCCACCAGAACCTCTGCTGCAAGGCATCCTTAGTACGCTGGCTCCCAGGATGGCACGTGAGCTTGGAGCTATGGGCCCACTGGAGGACCTCGGACCTCAGGGTCTGGGGAACAAACAGGCGGTCAGGGGGACAGGAGCTCGGCCCGGGCTGGGCCTCCAGGGCAGCCTTGACTCGCTCCTCTACCTCCCAGGTGATAGAGGCAACCAGAACAGGGGCAGACAGGATCTTGTCAGTGCAAGGGGTGGAACCCCCCTTGTCCACAAACTGACGTGACAGGGCGTCCGGCTTGACGTTACAGGTTCCGGGCCGGTAACAGAGGGAAAAGTTAAACCGGGTAAAAAACAGAGACCATCTGGCTTGCCGAGAGTTCAGTCTCCTAGCGGACTGAATGTACTCAAGGTTCTTGTGATCAGTCCAACACAGAAATGGCAGACTGGTCCCCTCAAGCCAGTGACGCCACTCCTCAAGGGCCAGCTTAACGGCAAGCAGCTCTCGGTTCCCCACGTCATAGTTGCTCTCTGCCGGTGAGAGCCGCCTGGAAAAGAAGGCGCATGGGTGGAGCTTCTGGTCGCTGGCAGACCGCTGGGACAGGATGGCCCCCACCCCTACATCGGAGGCGTCCACCTCCACCACAAACTGTCTCTCTGGGTCGGGGTCTTGCAGGATGGGAGCCGACGTAAACCGGGCCTTCAGGTTCTGGAAGGCCTCCTCAGCCGAAGGTGACCACCGAAACTGCACTCTAGATGAGGTAAGTGCCGTGAGTGGGGCAGCCACGGTGCTATAGCTGCGGATAAACCGCCGATAGAAATTGGCGAATCCCAGGAATCGTTGCAGCTGCTTACGCGAGTCAGGGATGGGCCAGGACGTCACCGCTGACACCTTGGCAGGGTCCATCTTCACAATCCCCTGTCCCACGATGTAGCCCAGAAAGGAGACAGAAGAGACGTGAAACTCGCACTTCTCTGCCTTCACAAACAGGGAATTCCTCAGGAGGCGTTGGAGGACCGATTGAACATGGTGGATGTGCTCCTCTCGGGACCTCGAGAAAATGAGAATGTCATCAAGGTAGACAAATACCTGCTTGTTCAGCATGTCTCTCAGCACATCGTTCACCAGTGCCTGGAAGACAGCTGGGGCATTAGTCAGACCGAAGGGCATCACCAGGTACTCATAATGTCCAGTGGGGGTGTTGAAAGCTGTCTTCCACTCGTCCCCCTCTCGGATCCGGACCAAATGATAGGCGTTACGTAGGTCTAACTTGGTGAAGATGGTAGCCCCTCGCAGCAACTCAAAGGCAGAAGAGATGAGTGGGAGTGGGTAGCGGTTCTTGATGGTAATGTTATTGAGGCCCCTGTAGTCAATGCATGGCCTAAGTGACTTGTCCTTCTTCCCTACGAAGAAGAACCCCGCACCTGCAGGTGAAGAAGAGGGACGGATGATCCCAGCCGCTAGGGAGGAACTGATGTACGCCTCCATGGCCTCTCTCTCAGGTGCCGAAAAGGAGTAGAGACGGCCCCTGGGGGGGGGTGGTGCCTGGTTGCAGGTTAATGCAGCAGTCGTAGGGACGATGTGGGGGCAGGGATGCGGCCTTGACTTTACTGAATACCTCCCGAAAGTCATGGTACTCCGTAGGCACTCCTGACAGATCCGACGCAGAGCTGGGGCCAGCTGACTGCGGAACTGCAGCAGCTTGTTTCAGGCAGATCAGATGGCATGATGCACTCCACTCCCTGATGGCCCCTGTGGCCCAGTCGATGTGGGGGTTATGGCGACGGGGCCAGGGGTGTCCCAGGATTAGTGGATGCTGGGGTGACCGCAGGATAAGAAACCGAATGGTCTCCAGGTGGTTACCCGACAGGAGCATACGAACTGGTGCGGTCTGGTGAGTCACAGTCCCCAGTAGGTGGCCGTCCAGAGCGTTAGCAGGAACAGGGCATGGCAGCAGTACCCGCTCGATACCCAGCTGACGGACTAGGTCCTCGTCAATGAAGCTGTCATCAGCACCAGAGTCAATGAACGTAGCTAGGGTCTGTGATCCGTTCACGAGTAGCAGCTGAGCGTGGAAAAGGGGTCTTTGGTTGGGAGAGAGTCTTGTGGTTCGGCTCACCAGTACCTCCCCTGTTACGGGCTCAACCTCCACTGGTTGAGAGGCCAAGGTGAAGCTGGTGGCTGCCGGAGGAGCTCGACGCTGGTTGAAAGCGCGGCGATCTGTCTCCCCCTTGCGTCGCTCCTGTCGCCTTGCCTGGATGCGTCTGTCCACTCGGGAAGTCAATTCTATTAAGCCATCCAAACTGGCAGGCAAATCAAAAGAGATCAGTTCATCTTTAACATACTCCGCTAGCCCAGTCAAGAACACCTCGCACTGTGCTGCCTCGTTCCAGTCGCTAAGGCGTGCTCTTGTTCGAAACTCCAAGGCATAATCTACCACAGTCCGGTCTCCCTGACGCAGCTCCGCTAGTCCCCCGCTTGGATCTGGGCCCTTGGAAACTGCCCCGAAAACCTTGCGAAGCTCTGCCGAAAACAACAGGAACGAAGAGCAGGCCGGCGTGCGTCTCTCCCATTCAGCGGTACCCCACAGTCGCGCTCTGTCAGTCAGGTGGTTGATGGTGAAGGCTACCTTAGCCTCCTCCGAGGCGAAGGTGTGGGGCTGCAGAGAGAACAGGATGGAGCAGTTCGTGATGTATGGGTTGCAGCCCTCAGGTTCTCCAGCGTAGCGCTCCGGGGTACCCACACGAGGCTCGTGTGTTGGCACAGGCGCTGGTGAGACCGGAGGTGGAGAGGCCGGACGTGGAGAGGCAGGAGACGGCGCAGCGGCTACCAGCTGGGTCAGGGCCGTCGTCAGTTGTAGCATCTGGGCGGTCATCGCCGTCATAGCCTGCTCCTGGACTGCTGCAGACTGCCGTGTCTCCGCAGCGAAGCGGACCATCTGCGCCTCGTGCTGCTGGAGGGCATTCTCGATCCTCTCGAACCGGCTTGCTGCAGAAGGTTGTGCTGGGTCCATAATTGGCCAGATTGTAATGTAACGACCCGATAATCCAAGGACCCAAAAGCACAACTCAGGAAGGCGGAGGTACGGAATACGATTCGTTTACTAAACAGGTCACTACAGGTTACACACAAGGAATGCTGGAGAGCTAGGTTCAAGAACACAAAACAATCTGGCAGGGGACAAGTGCAAGTGAGGGGACCTAAGTAGTGAAAGACTAATGAGGGGATGTGCAACAGGTGAGACAGGGATGGGCCAGGTGCAAGAAATGAGGACTGACGAGGAGGGAGTGGCTGATGAAGGGGGCGTGCAGCAGGATCCGTGACATCTTCTTCTTCTTCTTCTTCTTCTTCTTCTTCTTCTTCTTCTTCTTCTTCTTCTTCTTCTTCTTCTTCTTCTTCTTCTTCTTCTTAGTGAAGCAGCATTTCAAGGAGATAATCACCCTGAAAGTGCTTTTTTTATAGGCGGACCTGAAACTTCTATTTTTTGTGTTTCAATCTTTATTTACTCTTAGCCAGTAACATATATACTAATATTTACACATCTGACCAAAAGCTCCTATGGGCTGCCTTTATTATATCACCAAAATAATTAAAATATCCCTTGTGGTTGAAGAGATACACCCTTTTTAATTTGGGTATGTTATTTCGAGCTAAATCCTAAAAACTGCCATGGGGCTTAAAAGGTTAAATGTAAAATATGGATCACAATCATTTACAGTTGGAGAGTTAACCGTCTTTTGGTAATTGTTTGACGCAATATGACGCTTTCGTGATGAAATGATGAAAAGAAAAGAAGTCATGTTTTATTATCGTGCCCATTATGAACTGAAATGAAGCTCTGCCGTCAGTGAAGTTGAAAATACTCTATTTTTGCATGCTTAGGCCTGTTGTCTATAATGACATCTGCCTTTCAGTCCTCTCACGCATTTTGGTACTTTAGTCAGGCTCTGTCTTCAGATGGGCACAACTGTCTGAGAAGATGTAAAATAGGTTACATTTCATTGTTGTAATCTCAAAGGTTTTCTTCATGTACATTTACAATTGTTTATGAAGAGAAACCTGATAAATTCAAATATGTTTATTTACTTTGTTTTTGTTTTTACACACTGTTTTAAGCCTTTATAACATATAATAATGACAAATACTTGCCAGATTTTGAAAGTTACATTTACTCTAAAGAGAAAAGGAGCAAAGTCGTTTTGGAAAAGGACATTTTGTGACAAAAAAACTGACAAAAAGGATGTAAAAGGATGTATATTTATCAACTTCATGGAAGTATATTTATCAACTTCATGGAAGTTGATAAATATATGTGTTCCATATAGTTTTTTCAATGTTATCTGACTCTCCAGATATGAATGAAAGGCAGAATTGTGTTTTTAGAGTTGGTCACGCCTGCCTGAGTGGCTTATATTTGGTTGCATTGCCATTGGAAAAAAAAGAAGATAATTGTGACAATGCAAATTGTGTAGTATTTGCATGTTACTTTTATGGTTAAAAAATGTCAGAAGGGACTATTGGCCCCTGGGCATCTTCACATTATCAAATCTGGCCCTCTTTGAAACAAGTTTGGACACCCCTGGTGTACAGCCTCTCAGTGGAACTAGCTAGTCAACAGTGTCAGTTGTGCCATCAGTTTGATGTCATTAGCTTGAGCATTGTTATGTCATCTTTTTCATCATCTTTATCTTTTATGGAAATATGTCATCGTAGAGCTAAAAGACTTGTTAAGCAGGCTTTCCCAGTCTACATGTATTCAATAAGTAATGAACAAGTCTACTTTTGTTCTTGAGGAGGAAACTTTAAAGAAATACCATTGTTGTGCTGTGAGCTATCCTGGAGAGTGGCTGCAGACAGAGCCGGCAGGACCAGCAGGAACAACACTGACAGCTTCATCTGGAGACAAGATAGAGGCCAAAATCATTAGTACATATTTATTACACTATTACATCCTTTAAAAATAACATGCAGTATATTATCGGCTGTTTTCCACTTTCTGCAGTTACGTAAAGTGTCCTGTCTGCACAGGAGTGATGTGCTTCTTGTCTGTGCTTGTATGTGATGTTTGTGAACTGTAATCTGGCTTCTGAGGTGTTTTGTCTTGTCTGCCTCACATTTCCTTCACCTGCCAATAAGACCTTAAAAAACTGAACTGATCCTTTCTGCAGGCTTTTGAAAATAGGGTCTCTGTGTTAATAATTGGATCTGACCTTTTGGAGATTGATTCTATTATTTTGTCTGATAAACATGATTTTTCATAAACCTGCTGCATGATCAGATTGCTACAGACAACAGTGGCCCCAGCCCTAGTTAGTTACTGTCACGTTTATGTTTGAAAGGCATGACGGCTCGCTCAGCTTGATGATGAGCTCAGCTTGCAAGTCCTGACCATAGACTGCATACAATGCGGACGTAGTCTCAGTGACGGCACCAAGAGGAGAATAGCCACATACCTGATGAGAAAAAAATAAAAAATCCATAATGTGATATGCTCCCAGCTGTTAGCGTTAGCTTGATATCTGAAGTATCTTGTTATCACTAAACCATTTTGTCTCTGTTTAAGCATTGATGATTTCTCAGCAGACCAGAGTTTCTGTCTGAACTGTTATGATTTTGTGATAGTCGTGCACCCAGATGCAGGACACAGAGACACAGACAAGTAAAAGTTCATGTTTACTTACGAGGGGCAAAAGTCCGATGGGCAGTCAGCGGATCGTCAGGCAACTTCCACCAGGCTGAAGAGTCTGACATGTATAACCTGCTTCTGAGATGTTTTCTCTGTTAAGACTAGCTCGCCTCATGATTCCTATCAGTACTGCCAGGATGGTGCCTGCTTTGGTCTGATAAGGTGATTTTTTTTTTTTTTTAAGTGTTCATGTTGGATCATGTTGGATCTCTGTTTTCCCCTCAGGTTGTTTTCCCAAAAAAAAAAGAAAAAAAGAAGTTGTTATGAGTCACAAAAGATGTGTTTCACTTAGTCACAGAGAATGTAGTAGGCCCTTTCCATCGCAGCCATTGAGACACAGGTGTGTTTGATAAATGGCATTTTATAAAACTTAGTTCGGAAACGAAGAACACGCCCGAACACAGCTCATTCAAAATGTCTGTGACCGTAACAATACAGATGTAGCAATTTTTTAAAGGTGTATTAACTTGTTTATTACAAAATGATAACGAAAGAGAAATTAAAAGTACAACATGGGAAATACTGAGAAGATCAGGATTGTGGACCAGAAAAGAGTATTGCAGTCACAATACTAGACGACACGATATCCCACCAACATGAGCTTTCATTGCTTGTAAGCAGAAGTCGTCATCAGCATTACGCTCAATATACACAAGTTATTATAGTACTTCTTAAGAAGGTACTTAGTACATAATATCAGCAGTAACCATGAAACACAACGCACATTGTACCTTGAAGGCAGATATGTAGTGACACGTCTGGATTCAGTCAGTCCGCTCTCACCAAGTATCTAATCACACGGCACAAATTTTATGAATTTTCTTTTCCTATGAAAGCCAGCAGGTCTGTACATTTATGTTTTTTACATGCATACGGTCTTTTCAAAATGAACTGCGGTTACACAAAATATACACAATTTCTCTCTTTAGGTATATCCTCGTTTGTGAGAACACACTTGTACACAAAAGAAGTTCTCACACTCCTTCAGGCTAAACTCTTTTACACTGAGTTTTAGTTGAATTCAGTTTCACAACAACTTAACCATTAGATATTAAAATAACATGATGGATAAACATGATACATAATGTGATATACGTTCAAAAGCATGCGGGAATTTCCCTCAGAATTTTTTTTTTTCATTTATGCCATGTACAATGGGAAGAATGTATGATGGCATGTACTGGGTATGTATGTGTAAGGCTTTGTTTAGGCACACCTTATTTAAATACTCTTTGTTAAATATGGTACATTAGGTTCAAGTTTACTGCAGAAACTTTTTACTGTATGTCAACTATCTCAGTCATTCCCAAAGACCGGGTCAGGACCCACATGTGGGTCGCAGGATATTTAAATATGGCCGTCAAATACATCTACTGAATTTCTTCCATCGTCTTTTATCTAACAATTAAATCTGCCGTCCACCGTTGAGCCAAATGAGGGAACCTAAATGTTTTTATTGTTCTGTTAATTATAGTCTTTATTAATACACTTGCCTTGCCTAACAGGGAATTCAGGATGAGGCTGTTTCTTTTCTAAATAAAAGCCTCACAGAGTAACCCGAATGTTACTTTCTGTCTTGACGACTTGCATCTTTAAAGGTTCATTCAACCAGGAAACGTATTTCTGTCCTAGTACTTAAAGGTTTAAAAGGTTACTTCCACCCTAGTATTATTTTCTCAACAAGTACTTGAGGTTTTTAAATGTTTTATTCAAGCAAACAACTAATTTCAGTTAAACTACTTATAGGTTTGAGGGTTTATTCCACTTAAATACTTTGCCTAATGAGTTGATTCATGTCAACTTCCACCTTTGCCAGTTTTACAGTTTAACCTGCAGCTTTTCTAGCAATGCATTTGAGCTCTAAGCTTCTTTATGCAGTTCAGTTTAAAAACATTGCGCTGCAAGATTTCTGTATTTTCAGCAAGGCCTTGCAATCATTTCAGCCGTCAGCATTCACATGACTTTTCTGCAGGAAAGGCATTTTCTAGTTTGGTGTCAATAATTAAGTATTTAACATGTTTTCAAGAACACAAAGCTGAGATTTTTCAAAGGTATATCTCTTCATAATGGCTGGTTTACCTGTTCAAGATGTATAAGGTGATGTGGAAATCACAAGAATGTGAATTGGGTCATGATGGTTTGTCATTTTAGAAAAGCTGGGGAAACACTGAACCGCCTTACGAACTCCTGACGGGACAAGCAACGGCATCAGGAACAGGTTGACAGCGCTCTACCAAAGCTGTACCTTCTCGATTATCGACACCGTGATAGGTCCCGGAGATGTACGTCGATGAAGTCTTCCCGTTTCTATATCGGCGAATCAGGCGTGCAGTGAAAGAGATGTTGGCCTTGTACTTCTGCATCACCATTCTGACTTTGCAGTAATGGTTTGGTGGGACTGTGACCTGCAAAGGAAAAGAGTGGGAGGTCTCCTCTGTCTTAGTTTGTCCTCCTGAGAATGTGAATGACACATCACTGCTGACCTCAACCGTTCCAGACCCGATACTGGGGATTCCTCCTGTGAAGCTTGTTTTGACTCCAATCCCTATGGAACTGCTGATGTCCCACCTACTCTCTCTCTGATGCCTCATTGAGACAGCGGGTGTTTTCACAACTGGACTGCACTCATTGTTGATGACGGTAGTGGTGAACATGAAGTCCGGAGGATACTTAAAGACTCTCGTACCAGTGTTGTATTTGATGTCAGAGATTTCCTCGCTGATTACATCTTTTCTGAAGGTCAGGACCTGGTAGGACTTGTACTTATACTCTGAACCTTCCCAGGGAAGGAAGAAACCTTTGTCCTCAGTCTTTACCATCCCAAGACCGTACTTATTCTTTCCAACATATATGGTCAAATGGGAACACGTTTTGACTGAATGTTCGGGTACTGACCCACGAGAGCCGTCCTTCCACTCCAGTAACTCAAAGTTGTCTTTGTTCACCAAGATCTCAAACCAGTTAGCTCCATACTCTACGTCACCGATGGGGATGTAGCAATAACTTCCCTTGCTGGGGTTGTAGAAACCAGCAAAACAGGAGTGCTTGCAGACGTAGTCAACACGATCCTCATAGTCGTTGTGAATCGAAATAGCTCCATCGGGTATAGAGCCACTCCATGTTTCCCATCTCAGGTTTTGGCTACCATCAAACAAGGTGGAATCTTGAGCCTGTCTCTTTCGTCTCGACATACGAGAAGACAGACGGAATCGATGAGTTACCATCGTTGTGTTGGAGGTGATGGAAGGCGTCCTGTCTCTTGGCGCCAGTTCCTGTATGGAGACTGGGTAAAAGAAAGGGAATAGGGCACATGCACCTTGTGTTAGTGTCATTAGTCAGCTGTATACTCATTTTTACTATTTAAATGTGGATTACAATCATTTATTACAGTTGGAGAGTTTATTGTCTTTGGTTATTGTTTGACACATTATGACGCTTTGTGATAAAAAGATAAGAAGTGTTGTTTGATTATCGTGACCATTATGAACTGAAATGAAGCTCTGCCGTCAGTTAAGTTGGAAAGACTATACTTTTGCATGCTTGGGCCTGTAGTTTCTATTTGCCATTAACTCCTCTCACGCATGCTCTTTCCTACTTTCCTTACTGTCTTTGTTTGCTACAATCTCTTTTCAAATATGAGTCTAACTTTAGTATGTTTATGTTGCTGTTTGACGCACTCCTCTACCTCCCCATCACCACCCAGTCTTAGCAGAATTACCAGCTTCATCAACTTCATCATTCCATCAGCCTCTTCAGTAACCACCACCAGTGTCTGGATTTACTTTGCTGCTCAGGGACAGACTATATTAGAAATGATGGCACCCATTTGTTTATCAGGCTTGATTTGGGGATTTTAGCTGTCACCATCTGTTTTTTTTGCAACCAGGATGTGAGGTTATCTGGACTGAGGAGGAGTGAGGTGGAGACGCCTCATACATATCTGTTATATAGACTTGTATACAACCAGAGGAGATGCCCCCTGGTGGTCAGGAGAGAGAATGCAGCTTTAACACATGAAGTATAGACTTCTATACAACCAGAGGAGTCGCCCCCTGCTGGTTGGTAGAGAGAATGCAGCTTTAACACATGAAGCATATACTTCTATACAACCAGAGGAGTCGCCCCTTGGTGGTCAGGAGAGAGAATGCAGGTTTTAAGACATGAAGCTTTGACTTCACTCTTCAGAACTGGAGGTTGCTGCCTGATAGCAGATAGTGTACAGCCTCTCAGTGGAACTAGCTAGTCAACATTTCCCAGGACCTCAAGTGGGAGCTGAACATCAGCTCCATCACCAAGAAGGCCCAGAAGAGGATGTTCTTCCTGAGGCAGCTAAAGAAATTCAACCTGCCAAAGACAATGGTGCACTTCTGTACTGCCATCGTCGTCTGGCACGCTGCAGCAGCCTGCCCTTGTCCTTGGCAGTGGCTGCAGCATGTCAGACGACGATCGTCCGCTCTGCTGAGAGGGTGATTGGCTGCAATCTGCCGTCCCTCCAGGACTTGGTTGCTTCCATGACACTGAAGCGAACAAGAAAGATCGTAGCTGACCCTTCTTTTTTTTCTTTGGGGCGGCTGTAGCTCAGGGGGATGAGTGGTCGTCCAGCGACCACAAGGTAGCTGGTTTGATCCCCAGTAGCTCACATGTCGAAGTGTCCCTGAGCAAGACCTCAGGGCTGCCCACTGCTCCCTATCCAGGGATGGGATGCAGAGAAGAATTTCACCAAGGGGATTAAGAAAGGATACTTTCTTCTTCACCCTGGACATAAACTGTTTGAGTCCCTTCCCTCTGGCAGGAGGTTGAGGTCCATCAGGACTAAGACCTCACGCCACACCAACAGCCTCTTCCCGTCGGCAGTCGGGCTCATCAACAGAGCCCGGGTCCCCCACTGACTGACTCTGTCACCCCCAGGACTATTTCTTACCGGTCACTCCCCTGCACATCCCTTCACACTTCATATTTAAATATGCATGTCACTTTAACATTACACTTTACATTACTGTTATCTGTTTGTCTGAGCACTTTCATTTATACTTAATTTAATATCTATTGCACTGTTGATTGTTTATTGTCTCGTCTAATGTCTAGTGTTATGCACTTTCCGCCAAAAAAAATCCTTGTGTAAACATAACTGGCGAATAAATGGTTCTGATTCTGAACAGTGTAATTTGTGTCATCAGTCTGATGTCATTAGCTTGAGTATTTTCATGTCATCTCTTTCATCATCTTCATCTTTTATGGAAATATGTCATCGTAGAGCTAAACGACTTGTTAAGCAGGCTTTCCCAGTCTACATGTATTCAATAAGTAATGAACAAGTCTACTTTTGTTCTTGAGGAGGAAACTTTAAAGAAATACCATTGTTGTGCTGTGAGGTATCCTGGAGAGTGGCTGCAGACAGAGCCGGCAGGACCAGCAGGAACAACACTGACAGCTTCATCTGGAGACAAGATAGAGGCCAAAATCATTAGTACATATTTATTACACTACTACATCCTTTAAAAATAACATGCAGTATATTATCGGCTGTTTTCCACTTTCTGCAGTTACGTAAAGTGTCCTGTCTGCACAGTAGTGATGTGCTTCTTGTCTGTGCTTGTATATGATGTTTGTGAACTGTAATCTGGCTTCTGAGGTGTTTTGTCTTGTCTGCCTCACATTTCCTTCACCTGCCAATAAGACCTTAAAAAACTGAACTGATCCTATCTGCAGGCTTTTGAAAATAGGGTATCTGTGTTAATAATTGGATCTGACCTTTTGGAGATTGATTCTATTATTTTGTCTGATAAACATGATATTTCATAAACCTGCTGCATGATCAGATTGCTACAGATAACAGTGGTTGCTGATGAGCTCAGCTTGCAAGTCTTGACCATAGACCAGGCGGCAACAATGCTTCTTTGGTTGTATAGAAGTCTATGTTTCATATGTTAAAGATACATTCTCTCTACTGACTACCAGGGGGCAATTCCTCTGGTTGTATAGATGTCTATATAAAATGACTCTACTTCTCTCTTGACTTATTCCCTCAGTAAACATCGTAAACATTCAAAGAGACCATAAAGAAGGGGATGCTTTCGGGGCGGGGCTACACAATGATTGACAGGTCGACACCAGAGACTATCTACATTACTCATCCTTATTCCATATATGGTCACTTCCACTCACTGCTTGCAATAAACCAAGATGGCGACAGCCAAAATTCCAAACTCAAGGCTTCAAAACTGCAGTCCACAAACCAATGAGATGACGTCACAACAACTTTGCCCACTTCATATATACTTTATAATATCAGTGGCTCTCAACTGGTCTGGCTGCGGGACCCACCATCACCCCTGAATGATGATGACCCAAATTAAGGAAAAATGTTCAACTTTTCAAATTGATTTAATGAAAAGATGGTGCAGTTTAAACTTGAGATGAGTACAGAATATCACAGTATGCACGGGAACCAGTGAGAAATATTCCCTTTTATAGTCGATTAAAAAGCAAAAAGTCAATCTTAATATCACTAGGTAATACAACATACATAACAATTCAGTAACTTCAGCCTTTTTAAACAGACTCAACAGCTTTCATGCACAAACATGAAGGAAAAAAGTCAAACTACTGAGAAATAGTTAAAAAAAGACTCAAATGATGTCAATTGAAAAAAATTGCATAGTGTGATATGCTGTTAGCATTAGCTTGATTTCTGAAGGATCTTGTTATCACTAAACCATTTTGTCTCTGTTTGAGCATTGATGATTTCTCAGCAGACCAGAGTTTCTGTCTGAAATGTTATGATTTTGTGATAGTCGTGCACCCAGATGCAGGACACAGAGACACAGACAAGTAAAAGTTCATGTTTACTTACGAGGGGCAAAAGTCCGATGGGCAGTCAGCGGATCGTCAGGCAACTTCCACCAGGCTGAAGAGTCTGACATGTATAACCTGCTTCTGAGATGTTTTCTCTGTTAAGACTAGCTCGCCTCATGATTCCTATCAGTACTGCCAGGATGGTGCCTGCTTTGGTCTGATAAGGTCAGTTTTTGTTTTTTTAAGTGTTCATGTTGGATCATGTTGGATCTCTGTTTTCCCCTCAGGTTGTTTTCCCAAAAAAAAAAGAAAAAAAGAAGTTGTTTTGAGTTACAAAAGATGTGTTTCACTTAGTCACAGAGAATGTAGTAGGCCCTTTCCATCGCAGCCATTGAGACACAGGTGTGATTGATAAATGGCATTTTATAAAACTTAGTTCGGGAACGAAGAACACGCCCGAACACAGCTCATTCCCCGTTCACTACACAATGAGTCCGTTAACTTCCTTTTCAACTCAGTTCCTTTCCTACACGAGCAAAATGATGATGAGTTTAGAACCTTCTTAACAAAGGTAGATCTGGGATTGATTCTAGTACCATGAATCAATCCCAGATCTTTTGTTTTATTATCTCTAATTAACCAGCAAATCTTTGGCTTACAAGAGCATATAAGTACATTGTTTATGCTCAAAACACAATTTGACCATAAATATTAACATAACCATGAAGTATGAACAAGATGTCTCGAAAAAGACTCCGATTGAGCTTTCCACGTTATGGAAAATATGAATTTTGTTAGCATTAGCTTGATGCTACATACGATTAGCCTACCTTTCTATAAAGCTTACAACTACAGAATTCGCCAAAACCGCCAATTCGCTTGTCGGGCAAAGCATCAGAAACTTCCCATCCATATTTCATCCAGAAAAAAAAAAAAATTCTGCCAAAAAAAATGAAATATGACTTTTTTAAACAGTGTCTAAATGATGGCTTTCGCTTCCGCCTGCAGACGTGTTTTGGGAGGCATTCAAGGCCCAGCAAGAAAATGTGGGGATTTCTAGTGTCAGCAGATCTGATACTACGGTTCACAAAATGTGGTACTTGGCTTATTTTAAGTGGCATTTTAAAAGTATGTCAGTCTCATTTGGATGGCTTTAGACGGCTCCCATAGGCTGCTACGATTAAAAGGAAGGGGTTTAGACTCAAATCTGACTTTGTATGAGGGAAATATGATGCATGTTGTGTAAAGTTAATATCCATAAGAGAATATTGAATGTTATGTTTTTTCTTTACACATATACAAGTAATATAACAAAGGTTACTGTAATGTTACTTTAAATTATTCAAATAGCCTTTGTGGTTGAGGAGTTAGCCCAGTTGTGGTATGGATATGACCTCCTTCCAATTGTTTTGTTCTAACAGTAAATAATCTGTAAAGATACTTAACTTTAGAACACTAGCGGTAAAAATAGTAACACCATCACTAACATCGGGTATATTTCACCCGATATAATGTACCTGATAAAATATACTTCTCGTCAAAATATATTAAAATCCAACAATACGAGGAAAGTTGTCATAAAACGATAAACAGGTATCATGGGGTGACCCTAAAAAAAGACTCAAAATTGGGTGAAAAATTTGGGAATCGTCAATAAAACATGATTAAAAATATAAATAATGGAGCTATGAACTTGTGTTAAGGGCTGCAGTTAAGACGTAAGGGCTGCAGAGGGCAGCAGAGGTAAGGGCAGCAGAGGTAAGGGCAGCAGAGGTAAGGGCAGCAGAGGGCAGCAGAGGGCAGCAGAGGTAAGGGCAGCAGAGGGCAGCAGAGGGCAGCAGAGGGTTGCAACAGACTGAACTGAAGCTCAACGACGAGGGTTTGGACATAACATGTTGGATTCTGTCTTTTCACTGCCGTTTAGAATAAATCCTTTACATAAATGTTTAGACAGAGTATATGTGCGTATTTATATTGTTTTCTTCAATTGTCATAGGTTAGATTTTTTTAAATTGAAATACCTAAATAAATATCAATGAATGATTTAATCACAGTGGTTTTTATGTGAGAACATTAACATTACAAACTATTTTATTTGGCAGCCTTTAATTTAAATGAATAAACTCAAGATCAAACTAACAATGAATAACAGAATTTTAACAGAATTAAAATAAAAAATGTAATTACATTTTTACTTAAAAATGTACATAAATAACATAATTAGTTTCAGATTATATATTTTGATTCAATACAGCAATTTTAACATTGCACTGAAGCACAGCATTGTCATTGTAGGAGTTTCAATGTAACACAAATAAAAGCATGCATGTGTCGGCCATTTTGGAGTTTCAATAAACAAAATAAAAGCATGCATGTGTCGGCCATGTTGGAGTTTCAATAAACAAAATAAAAGCATGCATGTGTCGGCCATGTTGGAGTTTCAATAAACAAAATAAAAGCATGCATGTGTCGGCCATGTTGGAGTTTCAATTAAGCGAAATAAAAGCATGCACGTGTCGGCCATTTTGAAGTTATAATGCAACACAAATAAAAGCATGCACATGTCGACCATGTTGGAGTTATAATGAAACAAAATAAAAGCATGCATGTGTCGGCCATGTTGGAGTTGTAATGAAACAAAATAAAAGTATGCACGTGTCGGCCATGTTGGAGTTTCAATAAACAAAATAAAAGCATGCATGTGTCGGCCATGTTGGAGTTTCAATTAAGCGAAATAAAAGCATGCATGTGTCGGCCATGTTGGAGTTGTAATGAAACAAAATAAAAGTATGCACGTGTCGGCCATGTTGGAGTTTCAATAAACAAAATAAAAGCATGCATGTGTCGGCCATGTTGGAGTTTCAATAAACAAAATAAAAGCATGCATGTGTCGGCCATGTTGGAGTTTCAATTAAGCGAAATAAAAGCATGCACGTGTCGGCCATGTTGGAGGGAACACATTGAGGTTAACAGGACACTCCGTTGGTCCACTGAAATGGTTTCTCTCTGCAGTTTCACTGCAGCTCTCAATGGCACTTAACCGGAGATGAATAAAACATAGACTCCCATCTTTCTCTCTTTCCATCTATCTATATCTGCCCGTCTCTTTGTGTCTCTCTCACACACACACACACACACACACACACACACACACACACACACACACACACACACACACACACACACACACTCACACACACACAAACACACACACTCACACACACCAGAAACATTAGATATAACAGTAAACATTTGACTGATCTATCAATATTTTTACTTTAATTACCGTAAGTACATTTAGCTGAATAAATACTTTAAATGCAGGACATTTACTTTCACAGTGTGGTACTAGTACTTTTACTGCAATAAACGATTGAAATACTTCTATAAATCAGTCACTGATGAACTCAAAAAAGGTTGCAACGCCACAGAGATCTCAGATGCAACTGTAAACACAAATAAATCGGATTAGTCAAAAGGCCGCAGGTCACGCTCCGCGCCGTCTGCAGAGCACATTCTGCAGACGGCGTCCAACAGAAGGTCAGAGGGAGGGAGTTTTAGGCGAGCCTGCACTTTGCTGTGCCCTTGAAGGTCCCGCCGGGCTTCATTTCGGCTGAGTGAGCTGTTCCGTTTCAGGGGCGGGTGGAAGGATGGATGGATGGATAGAAGGATGGATGGAAGGATGGGTGGTCGGCCGGCCTCCGCTCAGGGTGACGGCGGTCGGGGCGCGCGGCTCATTAAAGGCAGCTGGACTACCAGGCCGTGCATGTTTTAATGAGCTACCGACAGCAACGAGGAGCTCCGTGCCCGAAGCTCACCGAGGTTAAGCTTTGTGTCCGTCACTCACACGCAGATATGAAGTGCTACATGGTTTGTATGTTTGTGTACGTGCAGAAAGCTGTTCCAGTGGATTCATGACGCGGGGAGTCGTGTAATGTGTGGTCTTCATGTGCTTTTGTACACGTTTTGTTTCACGACTATGGAGGCAGCTTTAATGGTCAGAGGAAAGTTCATCATGTGTGCAGTATTTGAGCCAGAAACAGATTTCCCTATCGGGACAATAAAGTACATCATATCATATTTTATGTCCCCAAAAATGTTTTAAATATCAATGCCAGACGTAAAATATTCTCTTTCCGGTTTATTACATTACAGTTTTTTCTGTTGTACTAGTTGTAGTAAGAAAATAGTGTAAATACATCATTTAGCATAATAATAGCATAATATTTGCAATTTAAACAATTACATTGTTATATTAATAGTAATGTTTAATGATATTGTATCCTTTCTTTAGTCTGAACATGTATTTATTGTGGCAATATTAGGAGTTAACTAACTGAGCTGTTTTATTTATAGCGCCCATACCTGAAAGAACAAAGCTGCTGCAGTTCCTTTGGCGAGGGAGGAAGTTCTGCACGGAAATGTCAGATAATTTGGACTGTGACCCTGTTGTGTGCATAGCATACAAAACAAATGTCTATGTCTATGTCTTTCTTTTCAAGTGACCCAATATAATGAATCCTCTTCTGTGAGAGAAGAGCACGCTGCTTCCTGCAGAGCCGGATCGGTTCCATGGAGCTGAGGTGCGGATCGCACGCCCGGCTGAGCACACGGGACGGTCAGCGCTCGTTGTCGTATCAGAGGAGCGAAGCTGCCGTGTTCGCCATGAAAGATGCATGCGCATTATCTCGGAGCGCATTTGCATCCCGGAGCCTCATCTCACCTGGCATCTCACGGCAGCGGCCTCTCTGTGCGGCTGCGTGTGCACACAGGGCGACTGAGACTGGAGGGTCACGAGCTCTCTCCACCGAGCAACCAGCGAGTCCATTAGGGGCCATTAGTGCCGTCCAAGTGATGGAAAGATGCACCTGTCCTCTCTTTAACTTTCTGTTTTTGTTCTACACACAGCTCGGGGTTGGTTAATCTCACATGGCCTCTCGCCGTTCAACATAACATGGGGAAGATCTGGAGATCCAGGTTTAATTAGAAAAAAAGGCAATCTGGTTCAGGGTATATATAAATACTGTGAGTCTCAAAGTCTAGCTAGCATCCTCTCGCTGTGTTGGTATAGAAGTCTATGCTTCATGTGTTAGAGCTGCATTCTCTCTCCTGACCACCGGGGGGGGGGGGGGGGGGGGGGGGGGGGGCGACTCCTCTGGTTGTATAGAAGTCTATGCTTCATGTGTTAAAGCTATAAGGTGATTGACAGGTCGACACCAGAGACGCATACGGCTTCTCTACCACAACACCATTCCTACGGCGTCCAAATCTGATCACATCAGTTCACTGGTTGCAAAAAAAAAAATGGCGACTGCCAAAATGCCCAACTCAAGGCTTCAAACCTGTAGTCCGCACAGTCTGACCAACAAGAGTTTGG
Organism: Taurulus bubalis; assembly: GCF_910589615.1. Lineage (NCBI taxonomy): Eukaryota > Metazoa > Chordata > Actinopteri > Perciformes > Cottidae > Taurulus > Taurulus bubalis. The sequence goes on along the minus strand of NC_136596.1, from coordinate 1,997,550 downwards.
GGCTTTATACATTTCAAGCTGACGACTGAAACTCGTAGCAACAGAAAACGTCCTTTAATCCAGACGCTCCACCAGACGACGCCTGGCTTTATTGTAATCTCCGTGGCTCTTGTTGTCTCCTTGTGTCATCTCCTTGTGTCGTTTCCTTTGCCGCTACCTCTTCCCAGTCGGGCCCTCCTGTGTCTCCTCTCATGGAGGTAATGAACGCCGACCCGCTGTCGCCCTCCGGGCCTCGATCTGCCCACTCGCTGCCCGGCGCGCCCTCTGACTCATCCTCACGCCGATGTGTCTGTCACTGTTTATGCTAATAACCTGAACAATATGCTAATTAAGCGCCGTTGAATATTCATCGACCTGTTGGAAGACATTCGGGATGACAGCCGGGGAGCTGAGACTCGATGTCATTGGAGGAAACAAGGTGGGACTAAACTTTGTGACGGCTCTGCCGAAACTTCCCTTCAGGATTCCTCACCAGGTGGCCCGGAGGCAGATAACTGAGGTCGCAGGTTTGATTCCCGGAGAGAGTAAGCAGAGAGCTGTGTTCCCTTAAGCCCCGCTGGGCCCCACGGGACCTATATAGGTCCTTTTTTAAAATTTTAATTAAACTGTGTAAAACATTACAATAATCATGAACAAATATATTGATGCTACACATCAAATTAAACAAGAGAACCTGGGCTACAATAATTAGTCAGCCATTTCAACACAACTCAAACACCAACTAAAATAATTATTAAAATAAAATAGTTATAATTTTGTCACGAGTCAGCCCACTCTGCATGTTTCCGGAACTAGCAGCCCGTAGCTTGGTGCTATCAGAAAAAGACAAATAACAAAAAGCAAGACAATTCCACACAGATTCCAAATCTATTCACCAAATCCCTCTGCTGCAAAGCATCACTGAGATACGAACCAAAGAACACAGCAACATAAATCGCTGAGTCAGCACATTTTAAAATTTTATTTATTTTTGTTGAAAAAATGCATTTCCCCCAGTAAATCCACACTGATGCAAGTTTATTTAACACCATAAGTCATATGAAAATGAAATATAAGGTTTGCTACATGAAAAAATTCAAATGCCACAGATGCGCGAAAATATGCGCAAATGTGCCGAAATGCAAATTTTGGAAACCTCGCCTGAATTCTCTCTGTACTTTACCCAATCTGACTTTGTTCTGCTTCACTTTTTCAAGTGAAAACAGTGCAGAGAGACTGTTCACATATTGTGCTCTGATTTGGGAGAGCCTCAGGGCTTCTTCTTCTTCTTCTTCTTCTTCTTCTTCTTCTTCTTCTTCTTCTTCTTCTTCTTCTTCTTCTTCTTCTTCTTCTTCTTCTTCTTCTTAGTGAAGCATCATTTCAAGGAGATAATCATCCTGAAAATGCTTTTTTTTATAGGCAGACCTGGAACTTCTATTTGTTCTGTGTTTCAATCTTTATTTACTCTTAGCCAGCAACATATATACTAATATTTACACATCTGACCAAAAGCTCACAAGGGTTGCCTTTATTATAACACCAGAATTATCCAAATAGCCCTTGTGGTTGCAGAGATACACCCTTTTTAGTTTGGGTATGCTATTTCGAGCTAAATCCTAAAAAAGGCCTTGGAGCTTAAAAGGTTAAGAAGTCAACTCAAGACGACTCATGAAAGGTTTCATATTCATAAGCTCTTCAGGATGGTGGTTTTTAGAAACGCTATTGGCTTGGATGTGTTTTTGAACATGCATGGTCCCAAGAGGATAATTCCCAATTGCTTTGATAATTGCCTCACTTTTCCTCCACCAGCAGGTTCAAGCCTTTTACTTATCCCGTGAACCATCAGCATCCAACAGATGGACGAGCACCAAATGTTCCACAAGACATTCATGTTCCCCGCAGGATGAATTTTTTTTCAACCTTCACGTGTTGGGGTGATTTTCACCCGCCGTTAGTGATAGAGGGTGAAAACATTTCGATGGGTTTTAACATTGAAGGAGACTTTTCCTTCACAAGACAAGACTCACATGTCCCAGAGGACCAAAGAACAAGTTCATAGCTCCTTTATTTATATTTGTAGTCATGTTTTATTGACGATTCCCTAATTTTTCACACAATTTTGAGCATTTTTTCAGGATCTCCTTATGATACCTGTTTATCCTTTCATGAGAAGTTCTATAGGGTAAAATAAAAGAAGAGTACTTCAACTTGCTTATTGTTGTATTTTAATATATTTTGATGAGAAGTATATTTTATCAGGTACATTATATCGGGTGAAAAATACCCAACGTTAGTGATAGTGTGACTTTTTTAACGTTAGTGTTCTAGGGTTAAGAACTACTACAATAAATATGTTTAGTATGAAGCATGAAGAGTAAATGTAGAGAGAGAATAGACCCAAAGATGGGAGGAGAATGGAGGTGGAGACGGAGTGGAGGATGGAGGTGGAGACGAGGTGGAGGATGGAGGTGGAGACAGGGTGGAGGTGGAGGATGGAGGTGGAGGATGGAGGTGGAGGATGGAGGTGGAGACGGGGTGGAAGATGGAGTGGAGCATGGAGGTGGAGGATGGAGGTGGAGACGGAGTGGAGGATGGTCAGGTGGAGACGGAGTGGAGGATGGAGGTGGAGACAGGGTAGAGGTGGAGACAGGGTGGAGGTTGAGGATGGAGGTGGAGACCGGGTGGAGGTGGAGGATGGAGGTGGAGGATGGAGGTGGAGACGAGGTGGAGGATGGAGGTGGAGACAGGGTGGAGGTGGAGGATGGAGGTGGAGGATGGAGGTGGAGGATGGAGGTGGAGACGGGGTGGAAGATGGAGTGGAGGATGGAGGTGGAGACCGGATGGAGGTGGAGGATGGAGGTGGAGACGGAGTGGAGGATGGAGGTGGAGACGGAGTGGAGGATGGTCAGGTGGAGACGGAGTGGAGGATGGAGGTGGAGACAGGGTAGAGGTGGAGACAGGGTGGAGGTTGAGGATGGAGGTGGAGACCGGGTGGAGGTGGAGGATGGAGGTGGAGGATGGAGGTGGAGGATGGAGTTGGAGACGGAGTGGAGGATGGTCAGGTGGAGACGGAGTGGAGGATGGAGGTGGAGACAGGGTGGAGGATGGAGTGGAGGATGGAGGTGGAGACAGGGTGGAGGATGGAGTGGAGGATGGAGGTGGAGACGGGGTGGAAGATGGAGTGGAGGACGGAGGTGGAGACCGGATGGAGGTGGAGAATGGAGGATGGAGGTGGAGACGGAGTGGAGGTGGAGACAGGGTGGAGGATGGAGTGGAGGGTGGAGGTGGAGACGGAGACGGAGTGGAGGATGGTCAGGTGGAGACGGAGTGGAGGATGGAGGTGGAGACAGGGTGGAGGATGGAGGTGGAGACGGGGTGGAGGATGGAGGTGGAGACGGGGTGGAAGATGGAGTGGAGGATGGAGGTGGAGACCGGATGGAGGTGGAGGATGGAGGTGGAGACGGAGTGGAGGATGGAGGTGGAGACGGAGTGGAGGATGGTCAGGTGGAGACGGAGTGGAGGATGGAGGTGGAGACGGGGTGGAAGATGGAGTGGAGGATGGAGGTGGAGACCGGATGGAGGTGGAGGATGGAGGTGGAGACGGAGTGGAGGATGGAGGTGGAGACGGAGTGGAGGATGGTCAGCTGCTCTCGGCTCCAATAAAAGCCTCTTCGAACAGAGATGCTCTCTGCGCGCTTCAGTGGAGACGAGCGAGAATATTCTTTGAAAAAGCCTTTTTTCTTTCCCTGAAAGTGGGGTCAGAGCGTCAGAGAGAGGACCAAACCATCAAATAGAGATCTTTGTGATTCATAATTCATAATGCTGTTGCCACTGCAGGGGGGATGATATATGTTGTTCTGGACGGAGAGAATTTCACGACATGTTTCTGAGATACCAGTAAAAAAGAAAGATAACCGACAGTTAAAAACAGCAGATCACTGGCACCAAGAACATATTTTCTGCATTACAAGTTCTCTACAATTAAATGTTTAAATATGCAAATGGGGTAGTCGCTTATTAAGTGCTAATTTCCATTCGTTTCCAGAACATAAATGTGAACTTTGAATGAAGTCAGGTTCAAAACTCTTGTTTCATGTTGTTTTTACAGAAGGGATTTATGACATCTGTATCACTTTATAAATCATGAAAATACATATTTTCTCCATGTTTTTATTAATAAATGTAGTATAAACGAGGCTCTGAATACTGTGTGAACAAACGCCTCTGCATAAACCCTCAGAATATATGTAGGAATGGAAGACTAAAGTGTGGTGATGTAAAAGCTCCTGAAGTGGAGATTTCTGGAGACGTTTTGTAGGAAAACAATAAAATTAGATATTAAAGAAGAAATTGCCATGAAACTTTATTTGGACTCGTTTAAAGATGATGAAGAAACTTCCATCATCATTTCAATGGCCATGAAGGTACAAGATGAGTTCATACAGATGTTGGGTAATTACTGAAAGAATCATTATGTGTTTTGTTCCTAAATGAACAAACGTCTTATTGAATGATTAATGAAGGTAATCAGTGATTTCATGGTGCGTTATCTTTAGTAATAGCAAAGGAATGTATACTAGTGAGCTTTAATATTTGACTCGTTGAACTGCTCCAGCCTGAAGAGCAGTTCATGCGTCTTTATGAAATCACATTACACGCCTTAAACCGCTGGAGACAGAAGTCAAACAAAGTGAGAACAGAAGCCGGAGTCTGAAGACGGGTCCTTTCCTGTGTTTGGTCTGCCGACCAGGGGATCAGGATCCGGTTCGAATGGATCCAGACTGCGACCTCTGCTGCCCGGCCGATGACGCAAAGGGTCGGTAACACGAGGATGACTCCACGGCTTTCATCAACATTGGGGTTTGTGTGGGAGAGGGGGGCTAACGCGGTATTCCCCCTTCAAGGAGATCCATCACCGAGGGCCTTCACGCCGTCCGGGAGTCTGACCTTTCACAGATGAAAGGATAACAAAGCCGCCTCCGCCTCCAACGCTGGAATCCCCAGACTAAATACGAGGCCAACAGTCGACACCTGCAGGATCCGAAGAGGAAGTCTCTGCTGACGTCCGAAGTGCTCGGAGCCGTCCGTCCAACCGGGACTTCGGCGGCTTCCTGGCGTCGACTCCAGAACCCCGACGCCGTCTGAGTGCCGTCTGAGTTTAGCTGTGGTCTTGATTTTCACTGTAGAATTAAAGTCCTGCTCCTCTGTGGAACCAGAATACAATGACATCTATACATCCAACAGTTCAAGTGTTACCAATGTGGTACAAAATGAGCTGAGGATCCACGTGAGACACGTTTATTTTGGGGAAAATACTAACTGAGACATGTAGAGTTTTTGATGAAATATCACAATTTTAAGCTTCAATTTGTTTGTTTTTTCCAGATAGAAGCCGCCTTAAGCTTACTCTGATACACGTGCACCTTGATTGTCCTCACATCGTATATCGCGTACAAATTTTGAAAAGCGGAACATCAGCTGTCACTTTTTTTTGCATCAAAACATGTTTTTCTCAGCGTGTTCCAGCGGTGGAGGACATGTTGGACCGTGTGATCTCAGACTCTCTCTTCCACTCTCTAAAAGGTAAACACATATATTATATTCAGATAGTTTTAAAGGAATACTTCAGTTACTGGCCCAGGAACGAAGACTCAAAACGTATAAATAACATTTAATTTAAATGCCTGAACACACCTTTAGAGGTTTCCTTTGTGACCTCTTTTCTCATACTATGTATTTATTTCTCCTTCTCGTCGTGACATTTAACTCGATCAGAAACATGAACCAGCAGCAGTTAACCTCTTCAACGGGAAGAACCACTAACTATGAATGTAAATGCTTGACTGGAATAATAAAGAGGATTGTGGTCTGCAGGGACAGGAAGTGGAGCCGTGATTCAGTGCGTCAGGAGTGACTGAACGCCAGAAGCTGCAGGACTCATCTCTGAAAAAAACAGTTTTAATGAGACGCGTCCGCGTCGCACATCATGCTGCATGTCTCTGATTCACCCAACAGATCCACGTGAATCTGCTTTGAACGGACATTTGAAAGCATTGTTTTCATTCATCATGGAGCCAATTGTGATGCGGTTGTATAGAACCTTCTATTTTCCACACATAAATAGATTTCTGCCACTGTGAAGCCGAGTACCGTCGCCGTTTAGGTGCTTTAGAAACAGGAAGTCTTAAAAAATCTACATTTGAGTAAATATTTTGCAGCCAAATCAAATAGTTTTCAGGATATCCAACCTTTGTTTCTTTAAAATGCATTTAATACTACCGTAAAAGTCGGGTTACAAGCCGCTCCATCATCCGGTGGGTGTCCCTGCTGTAGCAAGCTAGCTCCCCGCTGCTGCTGCTACTGCCCGCGTCCCCTCTGCCCGAGTCGGGTGTCGAGCTGGGGCTGGTCCCGCTACCTTCGGTGGTTGTCGTGGAGCTAGCGGAGAGCTAGCGGAGAGCTAGCGGAGAGCTAGCAGGAGCGCTAGTTGGCTACAGCGGGGAGCTAGCGGGGACACTGACCGAAGGTAGTGGCGAAGTGGAGTTTAGCTTATTTATATCTCTTAGTTACACTCGTTTGTCTTCTTGATCTTCAGTTAATTTAGGTAGTGCACCCTCTGGTGGTGAGGAGAATAAAGCAGCTCAGAGAGAATAGACGCTCCCTTCATGCTCGTAGCGGCGCCAAGGGAGAGTACAGGCAAAGTGGTTTTAACTGTAGTTTAAATAAGATGCTTTAATCAGACCGGGTCTTTTCTTTTAACTATATCACAGTGTTTCAGTTTGAAATCATGTGATTGTGTCGTGATTTCCTCATCATCTTGGAAAAACAAAATGGATGCCTTTTGGAGTAAATCTTAAACTGCAGATACGTCTGAAAATGGTCTTATGAACGTGAATACAATTCAAATTTAGGACGACAGTAAAATACCCAGACAGGCCGACTAAAGGGAAGCAAAGTTTAGATTAGAGCGGTGATGGTCTTCATGGTTTGAAGGCTGGCAGCTCATCAGCTCCGTATCTCTCTGATTGAAGTGAAGTCTCCTCAAAGAGGTTTATGGCTCCCCGGCCTCCAGGACTTCAGCCCCGCAGCGACACAAATCAGAGAGTTTAGTGCTCCATCAAGGACGTACGGGGGCAACGCTCTCATCCCCGGCCAGCTCGTCTGATGGATGGAGCACAAACGGTTATTGCTGCGATTACGGAAGAAGAAGCCGGTCTCTGCAGCAAAAGATTTGACGGGATATCCGTCTTATGAGTTTGAGTTTTCCTAAAACCAAATGATTACAGAGCATGGCCCTCTGGCCAAGTGTTGGCGTCCCAACACAGACTCACGGAGGTTTGGGAAATAATACCCACAATGCAATCTATGGGTCTACACGAGCAGAACAACTTTTTCTTCAGGATGACATTACGTTAAAAGTTAGGTGTGGCTAACAGGTGAGTGGATGAGGTGGGTGTGGCTAACAGGTGAGCTGATGAGGTGGGTGTGGCTAACAGGTGAGTGGTAGAGCTGATGAGGTGGGTGTGGCTAACAGGTGAGCTGATGAGGTGGGTGTGGCTAACAGGTGAGTGGATGAGGTGGGTGTGGCTAACAGGTGAGCTGATGAGGTGGGTGTGGCTAACAGGTGAGCTGATGATGTGGGTGTGGCTAACAGGTGAGAGTAATAGAGCAATGTATTTCATTCAGATTTTCATTTGTAAATTATTTTAAAATCCATGTAATGGTTCCCCACACTTCCAAATGATGGACTACCATATGTTGGTTCTTTCCATAAAATCCCAATGAAATACAATTTAATCTGTGGTTATACCACAAGAGGTTAATACTTATGCATGCACTGTATATTTTTATTTAACTTTTTCCCTTCTTCCTTGTGTTGTCTTGGGGTCAAAATGACCCGTGTACGAGTGTATATGTATGTGTGTTGACGGGTCATTTTGACCCCAAGACAACACACGTATTTGTTTGAATAGAAGTACAGAAACCCTAACAATTAAAACGTTACATTCCCAGCTGTCATGATGACTCCATCGCTCGGCTGCATGAATGTTTCAGAGCTCCTCCGGCTTGTTGTGCTGGTGGTGCGGCTGTAAACAGACTTCCTGCAGAAAGCCTGGGGGAGGTGGAACCATGTTCTGGTTGATGTTCTGACCGACAGAACAAGCGCTCCGCTCGGCGGTGCGTTGAACGCCCGGCAGCATGTGAGCGATACGCGAGGAGCAGCCGTGGCGTCTGGTGGGTATCATGACGCCGCGTCACATTAAGGATTCTGCGGCTCCTCGCTGCCAGTCAGGCTCAGGAAGCGGAGTGGAACAAACGCTGGAAAGGAAAGGAGACGAAAGAGGAGTAGAAACCCCGGCGCTTGGTCATTTTGACCCTGGGGACAAGAGTTAGGGTTGGGGAGACGAACACTCTTACGGGGGTCATTTTGACCCCAAGACACCGGGAGTTCAACAACAGCACTAGCTTAGTTGTTTCAACCCAAACCACAAACTTGTCCTAAACAAAGCTAAGGAGTTTTGTTCAACTAAATTGTTTCTTGTGAAGACGGAGGTTTATTTTGAAAAGACTGTATGAATGTAACGAGCAATTCACGGAAACGCAGGTAACTTTTTTTACAGATATATAAACCATCGTATGAGGACACGTTGTCAGGATACATCATGTAAGAAGTTAATGTTTTATTTGTGTATATCTTTAGTTTTTCTAGCATTTCTGATGAAGCATCCTATTGTCAGTATTAATATTGAGCTTCACTGCTGCACTGAAGTGTTTCATTATTTGGAATATGTTGCATATACCTTTTCCTACTCTCGTTCTTTTGGAGCGGAGTGTTATTTATTAAAAAGCTGTCGGAGCTCCGTCGGACAGTGAACGCATCGTGTGTATCGGCCTCACCGCGCTGACCCGCTGCCTGACCTTGCCGGGTGGAGACGGTCCTCACTGTAAGAGAATCCATCGGCCCGATGTAGGGATCAATGCTAAGTGGTGACTTACACTGAGGCCCTGTTGGTCTTATTGAGCGATGCCATTGGACGGGCAGAGGGGGGAGGAGGAGGAAGAGGGGGAGGAAGAGGAAGGGCGATGAAGAGAACACAGAGCTGCTGATTCATCTCAATATACATTTATCATTTAAAAGAATACATAAACCACAGCTTCCACTCTTTGAATTTACATTTAAAATGGAACTAAACCACTAGAT
>NC_136596.1:1953372-1980872 GCF_910589615.1 Taurulus bubalis | reverse complement strand
TAGATAGATAAATAGGTAGGTAGATAAATAGGTAAATATGTAGATAGATAAATAGGTAGATAGATAAATAGGTAGATAGATAAATAGGTAGGTAGATAAATAGGTAGATAGATAAATAGGTAGGTAGATAAATAGGTAAATATGTAGATAGATAAATAGGTAGATAGATAAATAGGTAGATAGATAAATAGGTAGATAGATAAATAGGTAGATAGATAAATAGGTAGGTAGATAAATAGGTAAATATGTAGATAGATAAATAGGTAGGTAGATAAATAGGTAAATATGTAGATAGATAAATAGGTAGATAGATAAATAGGTAGATAGATAAATAGGTAGGTAGATAAATAGGTAGATAGATAAATAGGTAGATAGATAAATAGGTAGATAGATAAATAGGTAGGTAGATAAATAGGTAAATATGTAGATAGATAAATAGGTAGGTAGATAAATAGGTAAATATGTAGATAGATAAATAGGTAGATAGATAAATAGGTAAATAGATAAATAGGTAGGTAGATAAATAGGTAGATAGATAAATAGGTAGGTAGATAAATAGGTAAATATGTAGGTAGATAAATAGGTAGGTAGATAAATAGGTAGGTAGACAGACAGACATACAGAGGTAGATCAATATTTAGGTAGGTAGGTATAAATAGATAGATATATCTATTTAAATGTCTCTTAGTTGCTTTGTGTGTCTTTGTAGTTTGTTGCCGCTCTTTGCGGTGTCAAGCGTCTCTTTTTGTCTCTTTGACGCCACTTTGGTGTCTTTCCAGTCTTTCCAGTCTTTCCAGTCTTCCCAGTCTTTTTGTAGTTGTGTTAAGAGGTTTTGTGTCTCTTTTGAAGTTATGTGTTACTTATTTATTGTTTTGGTGTTTTTGTAGTATTCTTGTCTTTGATTATTTTTGGTGCTTTTTGTAGATTCTTATAGTGTCTTTGTGTCTCTTTGCAGCCATTTTGACAAAAAAGAGGATTTATATATGTACTAATATTTGCACTTCATTCTCGTTACTCGGCTTGATTTATCGCGTAAAAGTCTGAACAGATAAAAAATCCATTAGCAGTATTTTCAGTAATTGCTGCTGGCAGGAGGAAACGGTTTTGGAGCTCGTAAAACTTTAAAGCGACATCATTATCTCTCCTCCGTCTTCCTCCACCTTTCATTGACCTCTTTTCTCTTTTCTTCTTGTTTCTTATTGTCTCCTCACATCCATCCTTGTCTCATTTGTCTTCCTCTTCTTCTCTTTCTTTACCAACTCTCTTCCTGTGTCTTTTCTCCTCTTCATCATCTTTTTTCCTCTTCCTCTTCCCTTCTCCTTGGCCTTTTTCCATCTCTACTTCCTCCTTGGTTTTCCCTCTTTCCCTCTATTCTCTCATAAGCGACCTTCTTCACTCCTTCTTTCTTCTCCTTCTCTTAACTCTCCACTTGCTCCATCTCATCTCCAACCCTTGTTTTGTATTTTCTCTCTTTCCACTTTCGTCTCACCTTCCTCCTCTCTTCTTATTCTCCTCCTTCGTCTGCATCCCCCTCCTCCTCTTCCTCCTTCCTGCAGGCTGTTGATGGAGAGGATTTCGAATGTCAGCCGGGACAGTGGTCATCGCAGGAGGAATTCTGGCTACATTCATCTTACTGACCATCGTCGCTGTACTGTGTTTATGTAGGTTACAGGTAGGACTGTTTTTTTTAAAGTTTTACCAAAAAAGTACATTCATTGATGAGAGCTACCAAATAAATAATAATCCAAGTACAATGAGACCTTAACAGGATGAAGAGTCCACAGCGATGCTATGTAGAACTACTTAGTAGTGCTTTGACCTAAATGCTAATATGCTAAAGCTAAGCATGTTTATTCATTTGTGTTTTCCTTCAAAAGTCCAGCAACAGTTTTGTTTTTTTTCAAAATCCGTCTTCACAGGAAACAACTCCGTTAGGGAAAGGAAACAAAGGTACTTGGTTAGGGTCAGGAATAGATTTTAATTTGGGTTAAAAGCACTGAGGAAGAGCTGTTACTGACGTACGCAAGTTAAGTGAAATAAAACATCAGCGTTGACTTCTGGTTTCTCACGGAGAGCGAACAGGAGTCCACCGCCTGGAAGATTTCTGTTCGGACCCAGTCTTTATACTTCTCTAAACGGGCCAGCACCAAGAGAGATATTTCGGCAACACAACTAGCTGCTTAGGTTTAGAAAAGGAAAGACATGGTTTAGATTAAAAGAACTCAGGCCGCCTATACGTCATTTAAAAATAAGTCAAGGTGGACTTTTGGTTTCACACGGCACAAGAACACCGATCACCTGGTGAAAGTCCAGTGTTTGGTAAAGACGTCGTACTGCAGAGAGACGCTGTGCCGCCGGCCGGGGTTCTGCACCAACAGCACTCATTCAAACTGATTCTCAAGCTTCTTATTGCAGATGAGTATTCGGTACTTCACTTCACATCAGTAGAGAGAACAGCTGGAGCTGCACATCTTTCTTTTCTTTATCTCAAAATGAACATTCAGATGGAATAAAACTCTTCCTTCTTAATTTGGAAACCAAGCGCACAAAGCCTATTCTCTGTATAAACACCCTATGAGTACCTGTATAGTCACAAAACGTCCAAAATTCTTTTTCTTCTTTTGCCGGCAGACATTTCTGACTCCTGAGTCCTCCATGGTCCGCACACATTTCTTAGCTGATGAACATTTTGGTACCCAGCATGCCCAAATCGGCCAATGTTTTGCCATTAAATAAGTTTTTTTTTTCTCCATTTTTGAACCGAAGCGACACAGTTTTTGGATTGAACTCCTTCTCAACATGCCAATGCTTCGTTTTATTTGCGAATTTTGTTACAAAAAGATGTCTTATTAGTATGTGGGTTGTTTTAAGGCCCTGAACCAGACAGTTTGAAAAACTCGTGAACCGCTCAAGGAGGCATTTTTGGGGAATCTGGCTGCTGGATGTTCATAGTTATGCTCAAAATATGGTATAAAAGTATTTTTTTTGAAAAAGTGATTTATTTTCAAAATATTTATTTTTTGCAAAAAGATTCTGAAAAAAATGATATAAAATAACACAAACATTGGAACGAATTTGGGGTTCATACGACTACTTGAACACGGGAAGAAAGAGCAGTGCCCCCCAGATGGTTTACGAAAGGTTAAACTGTAACATGAGGGCAACACGTATGATTACATAGTAAGCTGCTAATACAATAAATGCTGCTCTCTCTGCTCGGCTTCCCTCAGATAAGTGTGAGTGTTGATGAGTCTGAGTGTTTGTGTCACCCGGGACACGAACACCGGTCTTCTGGGTGAAAGTCCAGTGTGTGCCGTATTGCCAACGCATTGCAAATATCCACATATGTTGTGACCATTAAGAAGCATCGTAACCGTGAAGCTCTCTTCCTGTTATTTTACCGCTCCAGTATTACTGCTGCAAGAGGGAGGAGTCTGAGAAGGGGGAAGAGGAGGAGCCAGAGCTCGCCAGCATGTCTCCATCCCGGCCCCTGGCTCTGACCGCTCCCCCGACGCCTCCGACGCCGCAGCGCTACTGCGACGAACCGGACGACTACCCGCCCACCTTCCTCACCGAGGCCAACGGGCCGGCCAGCTACTCCCCCACGCCGCCGCCGCGCAGGTGCCAGCGCTCGCACGCCTTCTGCCCGTCCTGCGCCCGCTGCTCGCTGCCCTTCTACCTGCAGCACCCGGAGAGGCTGTGCAACGGCGGCCGCAGGATCAGCTACAGGACTGTGCAGCAGCAGGACCTGGAGCTGCCCATAGACCTGGCCAGCTTCTACCAGAAGCTCAACCTCATCCGCTCCGTCACCATGAAGGAGGTGGTCAGCCACAGCGTCAGCACCGACGTCTAGGAGCCGCCGGGGCGGAGGTAAAGGTGCACCGACGCACCCAATCAACATGCTGTGGATGCAGCGTTGATACGGTGTACGGAGGCACTACAACTCCCAAGGGCTTCTGGGTAATACAACACATCATCTGGCAGCCATACTGGAGGTCTGCAGCTCTGGAGCAACTTCTACAGCCGAATGCGTCTGTTTCTGACAGATCTGACTTGTTCTTTGCCAGTTTTGACATAAAAACTGATCATTTTGCGACCAATAGGTCAGATTTTGTCTTTAGAAAAGTAGCTTGTTAGCTACTTAGCTAGTATGTGTGTGTCTTAAAGTATATCCAAGACAATTTACAGTTTGGAATTGTCAGAAAATTAAACACAGATTTTGTTTGTTTGACTGCACCACAAAACGAGACAGAAGTGGAAGTAAAAATCCCAAATCAATAAGTCTGGTTTCTTAAATGAAGCTAATGGCTGGCTAGGTAGCTAGCTGACTCTGGAGTCTCTTTTAAAGGATGAGTCTGGTTTTATTGTCAATAAATCCCATGTATTGACCAAAACCAACACTGCATGTACCAGCAGTAACAGGTACCATGAAATATGATCTTTTCGGTACTGATTTGGGCCACTTTCAAATGTGGTCTAAGTTGCAACCTCAGTCTGATGGGAAATGTTAAACTCTCGTGCCAGAGGCTTTAAACAATCTCACGGTGAGGAAACTAGACCGTACACAAGTATCAAACTGACGGGGAACGGGGTTTGTGTCCAGAAGTCCATCAGTCTGACTATTAAAAGATTAAATTACAAGCCTGCACGACTGTAAGTCGGTTGATATTCTGCATGAAAACAGATGAGGCCAATGCGCTAATTAAATAAGCAACTGGGCTCACTTTGTGCATTTAAAAGTATCTTTCATGCAAACTCACTTTAAATGAGCGTTGAGCAGCCTAATGAGTCACGCTCATGAATATCATCATTTCTGTCCTAATTGGCGAGGCCAAGAGGCCAGGGGAGAAGAGGAGCGTAAACCAAGAAGGACAATCTATCCGGACATTAATTAAAACGAGACGGACTAAAACCAACTAAATTATCGTTCATTCCCTTTGGGTTTCGTGACCTCTTGGTCGGGTCAGGGCTGCACGGCGGTGTGGTGGCCTCACAGCAAGAAGGGCCGGGGTTCCATTCCCGGGCTAGACGGGCTTTCTTTGCTGGGTTTTGCACGTTCTCCCCGTGTCAGCGTGGGTCGGTTCTCCCGGTTCTCCTCCCACAGTCCAAAGACGTGCAGCGTTTGTTCATTAAAGACTCCAATGTGTCCGTTGGTGTGGCTGCGAGTGTGAATGGTCGTCTGTCAATGAGTCAGCTCTGGGATTAGCTCCAAAAAACAAACTCATGTCATGTACATGCATGTACCAATGGATTGTATTTCGTGACCATGTCAGGACCTACCATGATACTGGGCTGGATATCGGCCGCATTTAATATATGTTCTTCTTTCTCTGAGCCACAGAGCTTCTTTAAAACCCTCGTGTTGTCTTGGGGTCAAAATGACCCGTGTACGAGTGTATGTGTATGTGTGTTGATGGGTCATTTTGACCCCAAGACAACACAAGTCAATGAGCCTCACTGTTGTTCATTTGGACTCAAATGAGAAACACCGTCAGAAAGTATCGGGACACATGTTGGTTTTGGTCTTTTCATGGGATTCATTAGTAAGAAACTGTAGAATAACTCCTTTAAGAGGGTTTTCAAGAAGCTCCTGAGTCAGGAGCTTCTCTTTAGAGACACAACCCGTTCTCCAGGTGGTTCTCTGCCCCAGTGCTGACCATTACAGTGTAAATGTGTACTTTTACTGTGTACTTATAAAAAACTACTCGACTGAGACTCGATTATGCACGGACCAAAAGCCAAGGTGATGTTCACGCGTACGATTGGTTTTCTGTGTGTTTCCTCTTGTTCTGCCTGGTTACCGGCTGAGCTCCAATCTGCCAAACTCAAACACCGGGAGAGGTGTGAGCTGCTGCTAAGGTTGAAAAGCAATGCACCTGGCTGGTGTCATAGGGTCAAAAACGTATTTATGCACATTAAATATCGATTTGAGAGCATTCATTATGAATTTGCACACAACGGTAAGATTTTCAAGACTGATTCCTGCACTTAAAGTATCAGAGGGGCACAGTGTTGTGGTATTTTTCACATTAACTCTGCGCAATATGGACTTGTTAAAATCAGGATTTACTTTGAATTGTTCACATCTACAAGTTTAATCTGCAATATCCAGAATGCTGGCTAGATGTCAGTTGTTCATAATCATTTTAATTGTATTATTACTGTAATAAATAACATTTTTGATTAGGGACATCTTTCTAAAACACATTATTGATGTGAAAATTACTAATTAAATCACCTTCATTTTTTGAATTAACTGCTTGACAAGTTGAAAGTCCCAAAAAAACAACATACATATATCTATATATATCTGTGTAAATTTAAATCTTGTCTGCAGAAATTCAGCTCTTGAGTGAGACAAAGATGGAAGGATGTTTTAAATGTAATTAGTATCAGCCAATATTGGGATTTTAAAATGTGTTTTAAAAAAGTATACAAAGTAAAATATTGCAGACGTTAATGGAGCTTCTGTTTGTGTTCACTTGTGTAGATTTGTCAGCACAGCATTGTGTTTCTATTGTGTGTCCGTGGTTCAGACGGCAGCCGGTCGTTCTGTCGGTGTTTCAGTGTGTGACTTCCTGTTTGTCTGCGGAGCCGCGGTGCAGAAAACTAATCGCATTTCAAAGGGCTTTTCTGAAGCATTCAATGATCCGATGACTGTGATCTCTGCAAGGCGTGCACTTCCTGTTGAAGACACCGTTCTGCACCAACGGGACTCATCGAGCATTTAAAACTGATTCGTACGCTTCTGATTGATGGCACAGTAGATGAGTGTTTGGTACTTCACTTCACATCAGTAGAGGACACAGCTGGAGCTGCACATCATTCTTTTTCTCAAAATGAACATTCAGATGGAAAAAAAAGAAAGCAAATGTACACTGTAACTTGAGGGCAACATGTATGATGAAATAGTACGCTGCTAATACAATAAAACGCTGTTTATTCTGGTCGGCGTCCCTCGGACAATGAGTCTGTGTGTTCTTTGCGATGTCATGTGTGATGTTGTCCGTGTGGGTTTCTCATGAAAGTGAAAGTGTTAACCCATGGTGCTCTTTGTACACGGAGTGTGAGTCTGGATTAAAGAGCAGAACCTGCAGAGCTTTAAAACCCCTTTGTTTGGATGAATGGGTGTTGGAGGGAAGGAGAGTCACCAGGAAAACATGTCGGCACTGTACGTTTCCATTGAATGACGACGTTTTTACATTTTATCACTGCAAAAGAGTGATATGTATATATATATATATATATATATATATATATATATATATATATATATATATATATATATATGGTAGGTCCTCGAGCAACTGTTATTTTGAAAGTATGCGTGGTATATTGACAAGTATAAGACAGTAACATAAGAAAGTCCACTAAGGATTGGTCTAACCAACACAGGACTTTCATCCAGGTGACCTGTGTTTGTGTTTCGTGTGAAACTGAACGCAAACCTTTACTTCACACGTTACATTACATTGTAATTACGTTGTTACGCTACGTTGTTACGCTACGTTGTTACGCTACGTTGTTACGCTACGTTGTTACGCTACGTTGTTACGCTACTATATTAAATTGTTATGTTACCATGTTGCGTTACCGTGTTACATTACCGTGTTACGTGCTTCATTGAGTTGTTACATTACTGTGTTACGTTCCCTTGCTACATTGCCGTGTTACATTACCGTGTTTTCTTACCTTGTTACATTACAGTGTTATATTACTGTGTTACGTTAACTTGTTACGTTAAAACATTGAGTTGCTACATTAGCGTGTTACGTTACCTTGTTACATTAGCGTGTTACGTTAACTTGCTACGTTACTACATTGAGTTGTTACATTACCGTGTTACGTTAACTTGTTACGTTGCTACATTGAGTAGCTACGTTAACTTGTAGCGTTACCGTGTTACATTACCGTCTTTCGTTACCGTGTTACATTACCATGTGACATTACCGTGTTACATCACCGTGTTACACTACCATGTGACATTATCGTGTTACATCACCGTGTTACATCACCGTGTTACATTACCGTGTTACATCACCGTGTTACATTACCATGTGACATTACCGTGTTACATCACCATGTTACATTACCGTGTTACATCACCGTGTTACATTACCGTCTTTCGTTACCGTGTTACATTACCGTGTTACATTACCGTGTTACATTACCGTGTTACATCACCGTGTTACGTTACCGTGTTGCATTACCGTGTTGCATTACCGTGTTACATCACCGTGTTACATCACCGTGTTACGTTACCGTGTTACATCACCGTGTTACATCACCGTGTTACGTTATTGTGTTACATCACCGTGTTACATTACTGTGTGACGTTACCGTGTTACATCACTGTGTTACATTACCGTGTTACATCACCGTGTTACGTTACTGTGTTACGTTACTGTGTTACGTTACTGTGTTACATTACCGTGTTACATCACCGTGTTACATCACCGTGTTACATTACCGTGTTACATCACCGTGTTACATCACCGTGTTACATTACCGTGTTACATCACCGTGTTACATCACCGTGTTACATTACCGTGTTACATCACCGTGTTACATTACCGTGTTACATCACCGTGTTACGTTACTGTGTTACGTTACTGTGTTACGTTACTGTGTTACGTTACTGTGTTACGTTACTGTGTTACATCACCGTGTTACATTACCGTGTTACATTACCGCGTTACATCACCGCGTTACATCACCGTGTTACATCACTGTGTTACATTGCCGTCTTACGTTACCTTGTTGCATTCCGTTAACTTGTTGCGTTACTACATTAAGGTGTTACGCTGCTCAGTTGCATTACTACATTACATTGTTGAATTACGTTGTTGTTGTTACGTCAAGTTGCTACATTTAGTTACATTACGTTGTTATGAACTTTGTTGTGTAACATTGTTACTTCATTTGGATACAAGTATTTTTTTATTGTGAAACCTTTTGTTTAACGCTTTTTTTTTTGCTTTTTTACGCGTGTCATGTCATGCTACAGCAAAATCAGATTCTCAGAACAAGTACTCGTATAAAGAGTGAGAGAGTCGGGCTGGATGGACTGGTAAAAAAGTCAACCGTTGACACAATCTTTTACTAAAACATAAACAGAAAGTTTTTGTTTGAATTAGTTTAATTGCAGTTCAACACGTATGTGACGGTTTACGTTGGCTTCTTAGTTTAATACGATAACTTAATTGCCGAAAACAAATTTAACGTATTTTAACCCAAACGCACTTTCATCATGACCATACTCTTGTCGCATCGGTTGAATACACAACGTTAAGTGCAACATGAATCTGTTCAGGCTGGGGACGGAGCTGCAGGTTCTACGCTTTATTTTTAGTTTTTTTAGATTTTTCAAGTTTTTTCTGTTGTGAGGAAACTGCTGCAGTCGTTGATGTGCCTCTGTCATTAGACACTGAAGTTCAGGAGCTGAGCGGCTGGAAGCTGACCAGCAGGGGGCGTCAGCTGCTTCATGACAGGATGCCTGACTGCTTGCTGTTGGTCTAATTCCTCCTGGAAGAACCAGTCTGTCCTGATGCTTTATAGTTTCAAGAAGAAAACTCAAGATTGCAATTTACCTCACTATGTGTTATTAATCTTATTTCATGTATTTATGTTGTGAGTACCCTTTGTTACCTCCGTTTGAATGCATTAATAATAAATGTCATGAATACATGTTCTCATATAGTCAATCATATATATATATATATATATATATATATATATATATATATATATATATATATATATATATATATATATATATATATATATATATATATATAGAGGGGTTGTCTTTCTTTAAACCAATCGCCATCGTCTGACTGCAGCTGCAACGGGTTCTTGGTCGCCTCTCTCTCCATGATGGCCCTTCTCCCCTGATTGGGCTCAGTTTGCCGACCGGCTCCAGGACGGGTCCCAGTTGTTCTAAACTTCTGCCATTGAAGAATCATGGAGGCCACTGTTTTTGCTCTTATGTAAACTTCTTCTTCTTTGGTTTTTAACTAATAGTGGTTGGCATCCAAAATGTGTTTTTTTTCTCTCGACATCAATGCTGTTCATTATTATTATTGCCCAAAAGGCTAAAAACTCCACCTAACCCTTAAAAGCTTAAAAGCCTTCCTCCTCCTCATCACCACAGGTGGCCTCCAATCAAGGTGAAGCAGCATCTCAGAGGCGATCAAGAGAAAAGGGGCGGCGCCGGAGCTCAATTACAAGCGCCAAAGCAAACAGTCTGCATACTTGCGTCAATGTGATATTTCACTTTTTTTCTTTTTGTCCTCATGGGGAATTTAATTTAGTTCAATGAGGGAAATAATGAATTTAAACAACTTTAAAAAGCTGCAACATAACCAAATGTTCAGAAAGGCAAGGGGTCAGAATACTTTCTGAATAATATAATCTAATATGTAGGTATTTTATGGTGACTTATCGCACTTTTTCATTCCTCTTTTTTCATTTGTTAATAAGGAGAAATGTGCAAAATCATCAAATTGACACAAAAAGGACAAAGGGGCCAATATCTTCATTTGAACTGTTATTTAATTGAAATACAAGTCAGTACCATTAGGTTTTCCGTTTATTATCAACAGTACAGAATGTCCATACGTAGGTTTTGTACAAAGAGGTATCAGTTATATAAAAACACCGTACACAATAGTTATAAATGAGACATACATGTACACGTCTGAATACATTTCAACCGTACTTCAAGTGTCAGGACTCTTGTGTGTTTGTATTAACTCTCCTCCGTCACGCACACGGACCAGAAGGGGCGGCAGGCGGCCGGTGAACGACCGCCGGCGGCACCAGGAGCGTCACGATTAATGAAAATGTGCTCTGACTAATAAATACGCTTCCATGTCCTGCAGGCGTGCCGGCACGGCGCCAAGCGGGGTGGAATGGAAATATTCACTTTTTACATGCCAGACACCAAACGGAAACACAGTTAAATAATATCCCATAAGCAGTATCTGTATTAAATATTCTAGTCATGCAGTATATTCGGTTGAGAAATAATTTAATGGATTTCTTTTCAACAAGGGCGAGCTGCTAACTGATCGTGATGGAGGTCAGCTGATACAAACTGGCTTTCTGGTTGAGATACAGTATTATGGTAATAATAATTCTTCATCATGTTATACTGAAGTCTCGGCATAATATTGGAGACTGTCGGGAAAAGATTCAAGAACGATTTATTTCTTATATTCAGCCCAGTCACCATGAACATTTTTTGTCATTTTATATTGCAGCAATTTGGGAATTCCGTCAGAGGAGATGACGTAATTCCAGTCCAGTTTTATCGATGTGAAACCAAAAGTAAACGCTGGCGACATAATGTTGTTACGCTAGTTACGTAAGAAAGTCATTATTTATTTACGTTGTTCCCTGTTCTGTTGACATGTTACATTGTTTCCTGTTGCGTTGTTACATTTATATGTTGTTCCTTGTTGCTTTGTTACATTGGTCCATTGTTTCTTGTTGCGTTGTTACATTGTTACTCATTCCATTGTTTCTTGTTGCGTTGTTACATTGTTCTATTGTTTTGTGTTGTGTTGGTACATTGTTCTATTGTTTCTTGTTCTATTGTTTCTTGTTGCTTTGTTACATTGTTACTCATTCCTTTGTTTCTTGTTCTATTGTTTCTTGTTGCGTTGTTACATTGTTCCTCATTCCTTTGTTTCTTGTTCTATTGTTTCTTGTTGCTTTGTTACATTGTTACTCATTCCTTTGTTTCTTGTTCTATTGTTTCTTGTTGCGTTGTTACATTGTTACTCATTCCTTTGTTTCTTGTTCTATTGTTTCTTGTTGCTTTGTTACATTGTTACTCATTCCTTTGTTTCTTGTTCTATTGTTTCTTGTTGCGTTGTTACATTGTTACTCATTCCTTTGTTTCTTGTTGCGTTGTTACACTGTTCTATTGTTTTGTGTTGTGTTGGTACATTGTTCTATTGTTTCTTGTTCTATTGTTTCTTGTTCTATTGTTTCTTGTTGCGTTGTTACATTGTTCCTTGTAGTGTTATTACATTGGTTACACATTGACTATATGATATATATGATAACAACATCAGCAACAACAACACAATTGTGGATTTCTGCAAGCGTTGTACAAGGCTGATATGAAACATTTCATGAAGTGTATCTTTGGTTCGGAAACGTTGACATTCAACGTATTCATGATTTGCAGAAACGTACAATAGCAAAACATTTTACTGGCGACTGGGTTGTAATATCTTCGTCTATTTTGACGCTAGACAGAAATCTTCTTCACACAAAAAATAAATGATCAAAAATTGGAGCTGTGGAGAAGTTCCCCTCACGGTAAGAATGTTCAAGTGAATTTGCAAGTTAATCCATTTCATAGGAGGAAGCTCTGGACTTCATTGTTCACAGTAACTGTAGTACCACGTTTACATAAACGTACTCATTGGTTTCCTCGTGCTGGAGCTGGAGTCGGGGTGGAGCGGAGGTGGTGGTGGAGTCCCGGACTAGGAGGTCGGAGGTCGCAAGGCGCGGCAGGAGTGGCAGCAGGCCTTGCTGTAGTACCAGTGGCTGCACAGGTTGACCTTCAGCGCCAGCATGCAGTTGGTGGAGGGACGGTCCTGGCAGCTCTCATCTGGGACACGGATCACGAAACATTTAAACCTGAACCCACAACCAGGTTGAGATGTCTTTAATGCCAAAGCAGTATCTTCCTCATAGCTCCCTTTGAGAAATATGACCATGTTTTTATAGCAAGCCTTTTTCAGTCATCAAAAAAAAGAGAAATTTCAGTTCTTTCCACCATTGCAGGTGTGTGTTAGCGTGCTATACATGGGTAGAACACATAGCGTGAACATTTAATGCTTCATATCTATTTTATTTAATTTTGTATTTTTTTGTTATGCTTTCTAGTTGTTGCATGTTTGGTTGAGTGACCGTGTTAACTGGTCACCATCCCACACACATGTTGGGGGTTTTGTTAACTATTGCACTGTAATTTCACTGTGATTATTTTTGTGTCTGCGAGTTAACAGTAAATTCTTCGAATTTTCTTTCATTGTTAACAGTTGATTTGTGGCTGAAGTAATCCGGGTGTTTTTAAATGTTAGATTAAAAATGAAGGAAACGGTGTGTGTGTCAGTGCTTGTACAGCTGTCTTTGTGAGGACCATTTTGAGTTTTGGACCTTCAGAGTGAGGACATGTCTTGAAAGAGAGATCATTTTCGCTGGTGCTCACTTTGGGCCGGCCCTTCAGAGGCCTGTTTGAGGGTTTACATTTGGTTCAGGTGAGGGTTGGGGTCAGGCTTTAGTTGTGATGATCAAGGGGCATGCATTATGTTAATGTCCTCACAAAGTACAATGTTGAGCGTGTCTGTGTGTGTTTGTTCCTGTCTTCCTGCATTCGTGGGGTCCAACAAATCGTGGGGACCGAAAAGCTGTCCCCACAAAGTGAACGGTATAAAGGAGTTGTAGAGGCTCCCCGATGCCCCTGACTGTAAACTCTGGAGGCCGAGCGGCGGGTGTTACCTGGCGGCTCGGTGGGGCACGGCTGCAGAGAGCAGGTCTGCTTGGGCACCGGCTTGGTGAGGGGGTCACAGCCTCGGACCAGCTCCCTGCCCTGGTAACACTTGACGTCCCTCATCCTCACACCCACGCCACACGTCTTGGTGCACTGCGGACACACGGGACCAGAAACAAAGCCGTTGGTCGGATCCCGGTCGACGAGCTGGAGCGCGTTGTGGTGGTGAGGTGTGTGTGCTGTGCGGACCTCACCTCTGACCAGGGGGTGGTGTACCATTTGAAGCACGGCCTCTCAAAGCAGGTGTTCTCCTCTTCGGGCTTCTCGCTGCCGCCGCACGCCTCGTCGTCAAAGTTCTGGAACTTTCCACCGGTGATGCCGACACACAGGAGGAGCCTTCGCTTCACGCCGCGACCGCAGGTCGTGTTGCACTACGGACAAAACCAGAAGATGTAGACGCTGACGCTGGCGCCACGCTGGCTACGTTACGTTGTTGCGTCAGAGAGTCAGCTTTTCTTTTCTTTATTTACATTGCGACATTGCTACGTTGTTGCTTGTGATGATGACATGTTACATTGTTACATCATTACTTAGTATGATGACATGTTGCATTGTTACGTTGTTACTTGTGATGATGACATGTTACATTGTTACATCATTACTTAGTATGATGACATGTTACATTGTTACATCATTACTTAGTATGATGACATGTTACATTGTTGCATCATTACTTAGTATGATGACATGCTACATTGTTACATCAATACTTAGTATGATGACATGTTGCATTGTTACGTTGTTACTTGTGATGATGACATGTTACATTGTTACATCATTACTTAGTATGATGACATGTTACATTGTTACATCATTACTTAGTATGATGACATGTTACATTGTTGCATCATTACTTAGTATGATGACATGCTACATTGTTACATCAATACTTAGTATGATGACATGTTGCATTGTTACGTTGTTACTTGTGATGATGACATGTTACATTGTTACATCATTACTTAGAATGATGACATGTTACATTGTTGCATCATTACTTAGTATGATGACATGTTGCATTGTTACGTTGTTACTTGTGATGATGACATGTTACATTGTTACATCATTACTTAGTATGATGACATGTTACATTGTTACATCATTACTTAGTATGATGACATGTTGCATTGTTACGTTGTTACTTGTGATGATGACATGTTACATTGTTGCATCATTACTTAGTATGATGACATGTTGCATTGTTACGTTGTTACTTGTGATGATGACATGTTACATTGTTACATCATTACTTAGTATGATGACATGTTACATTGTTACATCATTACTTAGTATGATGACATGTTACATTGTTGCATCATTACTTAGTATGATGACATGCTACATTGTTACATCAATACTTAGTATGATGACATGTTACATTGTTGCATCATTACTTAGTATGATGACATGCTACATTGTTACATCAATACTTAGTATGATGACATGTTACATTGTTACATCAATACTTAGTATGATGACATGTTACATTGTTACGTTGTTACTTGAGATGATGACATGTTACATTGTTGCATCATTACTTAGTATGATGATATATTACATTGTTGATTGTTTCTTTTTACGTTGTTATAGCGGAAGACTTTCTCCCATAACTGATGAATAAGCAATAACATCTGATAAAAACTGTCTATTCTGTTTGAGATGAAGTATAATTAAAATAATAATTCCACTGTAATATAGAACAGACAACATTAAGCAACCAGATGAATGAATGCACACATGTGAGCGTGGTGTCGGGGCCTCACCCTCTCCCAGTCTTGGCTCAGCCAGTGTGGAGCACAGTCTCTCTCCCCACAGGGGTGGATGGCCAGCGGCTTGTCCTCCGCCGAGCACTGGTTCTCGGGCACCACGCGGCCCTCCGGCGCCTTGCAGTACACGTGCCGCGTCGTCTTCCCCTGGCCGCACAACCCCGAGCACTGAGACAACGGAGGTGCCAAAGGTCAAGACCGGATGATTCACGATCAGCAAAGAGTGCATTCCCGCTCTCATTGTCGACTTCTCCGGCCAAGTCTGGTCACGAAAGCTCAGAGTCAAAACGCTGAAGTCAGATCAGGTCGCATGGCGTGAAGTGAGTCACGTAGCAACGCGTCAGAGGAAGTCCTGTCGCATTCAGTTCAAATCTGATCGTTCCACTGAAGTCAAAGCTTCCTAAAAACCTCCTGTTCTTCATACCAAGTGGTATGGAAGCCCACGTTCGCATAACTTAGCTGTGATAATAAATAAATATTTCTGAGATAAAAAGTCATAATTCTGAGATAGAAAATCGAAATTCTGAGATAAAAAGTGGTAAATTATGAAATTTAGTGGCTTCAGTGGCTTCTTTTTTTCTACCTTTTTTCTACCTTTTTTTCTACGGATACAACGAGAAGGGAGTAAAACCACCGAGATCTCAAGAATCGTGCTAATTGGCCTCCAGCTGTTCGCCGTTGGATCACGGTCACCACGGTCGGTGAAGTCACGTAGCAAAAGTCACCACAGTGAGAAACAACCTCTTTTTTTAAAAGAAGCATAATACTACAAACAGGGCTGTTACATTGATTCAGATGGACGTAATCAAATGGTAAATAAAAAGAACGTTAGAATTACAAACGTACGTGTGCTCACAGCTTGTAATTTTCTAAGCAACAATAACTATTCCAGACGTTTTACTTTGTGCAAAGGGAGCGTTCACACCGTCCATGTTTGTGCCTGGTCGGACGCCACCGTTGTAAATAATGAGACCAGACTGCCTTTGAGTGGAACATCAGGAACTACACTCGTCTGTGCAAGACAATAAAACCCATGAATTCACACTGCGGCTCTGAAGTGAAAACAGCTGCTTTGTTTTGGAACAAATCGATCAAACTGCAACATGTTAGGAGGGAATAAAACCTTTTGTAAAAAAGCATAAATCCTTAAAATGACTGAGGGGTGAAGACACTCACGGGCCCCCACTCGGATACGGTCCAGAGGCGCTCGCAGGGCGGACCCGTGCAGTTTTTGCTGTTTGGTGGTTTGGCCGGCGGGTCACAGGGTCGGGTCTCGTCGGAGCAGCGGACGTCCCGGGTCACCTGGGCTCTGCGGCCACATTTAGCCGGACACTGGATCCCGGAGGGAAGAAGCAGAGAGACGAAGACGTCAATACGAGTGACGCTGAAGCAGCAGCGCTCCGTAGTCGTAGCCCTTTAAGCCCTAACCCTAATAACCCTAATAACCCTAACCCCTAATCATATGTATTGTTTGAGTTGTGTTTAAAGGTTGTACATCGGGATTATATATTATTGTAGCCCTGATTTTTATGTTTAATTTGATACCTAACATGTTTGTTTTTTTGGAGGGGAGGGATTTATACCATGATTTTTTCTTGATTTTCCTGATATAAAAGGGCCCAACAGGTAAAAGTCTTTGAATCAAAAGAAGCTGCAGAACAAACAGATCTTGAGAGACTGATGTGATATTGATCAACTTTTTCTTTATTCTTTATATTCATCTTATTCTTTGCATGAACCATTAGGTTCATTAATCTTATTTCTGTTTTACTTTCTCATCTTCGACCTGCCCCGCCCAAAACAACAGTTTCAGCTGTTAGAAAGAAGTTTGAGTTTTCAGGTGAGAAAGTAACCATTTAGATGCCGGAGTATGAGATCAGTTTATTCAAATAAGGCCTGTTTGTAATGTGAGCCGTGAGACCAAAGAGCATCGAGTTCGGCTACGTCACCGTCGCCATCTTGGAATACTTTTTTTTTTCCTCCAACCAATGAATCAGTCAGCATGACGCGTGTCTCACGCTGTGACTGTCAGAGAAACAAAGAACCGACAGTCGACCCGTTACAGGGTTCCTACGCTCATGGAAAACCTGGAAACGTCATGGAGTTTTACAAGGGTTAATTCCAGGCCTGGAAAAGTCCTTAAAATCCCCAAAGTTTAGTAAAAGTCATGTAAATGTGTTGGTCAACATGTGTATGAACCCGCTAACTCCGGACCGCATCGTTCCGGTGGACGTCCCGTACCTCCGTCCACTCGGCCACCTCCCACTGGGGCCCGCAGGCCGGGCTCTTGCAGGGCCGCCTCTCCACGGGTCTCTCCAGCTCGGCCGTGGAGCAGAGGTCGCTGTAGACGGAGCTGTCCAGGCCCGGCGACAGCATCTTCCAGCAGCGGACCTGGCGGAACTGGAAGCCCTCTCCGCAGGTCCTGGAGCACTCGCTCCAGCTGCTCGCCTCCCACCTGAAACACCACAGCGGCTCAGATCTCCTGTGGGCCTCCAGTCTGAAGGACCCCCGCCCCCCCGGTCAGATGCTCCCCTGTACCTGGGCGGGCATTCCCTCCCGATGCAGAAGTGGTGCACCGGCTCCGGTCGGGTCAGAGCGTCGCAGTACATGTCGTGCACCTCCACGCCGTCGTACCGGATGCACGTGACGAAGGACTTGGAGATTCCTGGATTGTGAGCAAGAAACAATAAAGTGAAGGCAAAACCAGAAAACCAGACTTTATAGAAACGAGTACAATAGAAACACAGGAAACTAAAAGCCAGCGTGCTTTAAGGAAAGGAAGAGTTGAAGGAGACTTGAAGGAGACGTGAAAGAGATGTGAAGGAGGCATGAAGGAGACATGAAGGAAGCATGAAGGAGGCGTGAAGGAGACACGAAGGAGATGCGAAGGAGGCGTGAAGGAAGACATGAAAGAGACATGAAGGAAGACATGAAGGAGACATGAAGGAGACATGAAGGAGACATGAAGGAAGACATGAAGGAAGACACGAAGGAGACATGAAGGAGACATGAAGGAGACATGAAGGAAGACATGAAGGAAGACATGAAGGAGACATGAAGGAAGACATGAAGGAGACATGAAGGAAGACATGAAGGAGGCATGAAGGAGACATGAAGGAGACGTGAAGGAGACATGAAGGAGACATGAAGGAGACATGAAGGAGACATGAAGGAAGACATGAAGGAAGACATGAAGGAGACATGAAGGAAGACATGAAGGAGACATGAAGGAGACATGAAGGAAGACATGAAGGAAGACATGAAGGAGACATGAAGGAGACATGAAGGAGACATGAAGGAAGACATGAAGGAGACGTGAAGGAGGCATGAAGGAGACATGAAGGAGACATGAAGGAAGACATGAAGGAAGACGTGAAGGAGGCATGAAGGAGACATGAAGGAGACATGAAGGAAGACATGAAGGAGACGTGAAGGAGGCATGAA
Source organism: Taurulus bubalis (assembly GCF_910589615.1). Lineage (NCBI taxonomy): Eukaryota > Metazoa > Chordata > Actinopteri > Perciformes > Cottidae > Taurulus > Taurulus bubalis. The sequence goes on along the minus strand of NC_136596.1, from coordinate 1,962,089 downwards.
GGAGACATGAAGGAGACATGAAGGAAGACATGAAGGAAGACGTGAAGGAGGCATGACGGAGACATGAAGGAAGCATGAAGGAGGCGTGAAGGAGACACGAAGGAGATGCGAAGGAAGACGTGAAGGAGACGTGAAGGAGACGTGAAGGAGACGTGAAGGAAGACATGAAGGAGACGCGAAGAAGTCGCAAAGGAGACGTGAAGGAGGCGTGAAGGAAGACATGAAGGAGGCGTGAAGGAGGCGTGAAGGAGACACGAAGGAGATGCGAAGGAAGACGTGAAGGAGACGTGAAGGAGACATGAAGGAAGACATGAAGGAGACATGAAGGAAGACATGAAGGAGACATGAAGGAGACATGAAGGAAGACATGAAGGAGACATGAAGGAGACATGAAGGAAGACATGAAGGAGACATGAAGGAGACATGAAGAAGACGTGAAGGAGGCGTGAAGGACTAAAGGGTCCCTGGCGCTCAGAGACACTACCACCTTAGTCCACAGGGGGCGCCAGACTCAAGAATACAGAATATTTCAAATGAAATGGAATGCAGTCAATATTAATGTAATCATCATTTGTGTTTGACAACAATCAGGTGAGCGATTGTGTGTGTGTGTGTGTGTGTGTGTGTGTGTGTGTGTGTGTGTGTGTGTGTGTGTGTGTGTGTGTGTGTGTGTGTGTACCTATAGAGCAGGTCATGCTGCAGGGCTCCTGAGAGGAGAGTTTCCAGCGGTACATGTCAGCGACACTCAGCTTCAGGTTCTTCTGGTAGATCCTTTGATTCCCCCTGTCAACACACACACACACACACACACACACACACACACACACACACACACACACACACACACACACACACACACACAGCGACATGCTGTGAATGCAATATTTCCTCTCATGATGGATCCACACATCACTCATATCTCCTCACCACATGGAGTTACAGTCATGTGCACATTCTTGTCATAACGCTGGTGGCTCACTCTTCCTCCTCCTCCTCTACCTCCACCTTCTCTACCTCCTCCTCCTCCTCCTCCTCTTCCTCCTCTACCTCCTCTTCCTCCTTCTCCTCGTTTCCTCTGTGTCTCTCAGAGGAGAGGGCGTGTCGTCCTCTGTTTTATGGCCGCTGGCTGCAGAACTGTTGAAGCTAACACGAATAATAAATATGATGAATGGACAGTCTACCTGTCTACCTGTCTACCTGTCTGTCTACCTGTCTGTCTACCTGTCTGTCTACCTGTCTGTCTACCTGTCTACCTGTCTGTCTACCTGTCTACCTGTCTACCTGTCTGTCTACCTGTCTGTCTGCCTGTCTGTCTGTCTACCTGTCTGTCTGTCTGCCTGTCTGTCTGTCTACCTGTCTACCTGTCTGTCTGTCTGTCTGTCTACCTCTCTGTGTCTCTCTCTCTCTGTCTCTCTCTCTCTCTCTCTCTCTCTCTCTCTCTCTCTCTCTGTCTCTCTGTCTCTGTCTCTCTCTCTCTCTCTCTCTCTCTGTCTCTCTGTCTCTGTCTCTCTCTCTCTCTCTCTCTCTCTCTCTCTCTCTGTCTCTCTGTCTCTCTCTCTCTCTCTCTCTCTCTCTCTCTCTCTCTCTCTCTCTCTGTCTCTCTCTCTCTCTCTCTCTCTCTCTCTCTGTCTCTCTCTCTCTCTCTCTCTCTCTCTCTCTCTGTCTCTCTCTCTTTCTCTCTCTCTCTGTCTCTCTCTCTCTCTCTCTCTCTCTCTCTGTCTCTGTCTCTCTCTCTCTCTCTCTCTCTCTCTCTCTCTCTCTCTCTCTCTGGCTTCGTCTCTGAGTGCTTCTTGTTGAAGTCCAGCAGAGTCTGAGCATTCAGGTCCCGAAGAGTGGACCTCTGCTGGAGATCAACTAAAAGTACTTGATGCTCTTTTTACCTGGTTCTGTGTGGTTCTGTGGGCTCACCTGGTTCTGTTGGAGCGGCCGGAGCTCCTCCCCCCGCTCTGCACGGTTTTATTCTGGAAGGCGCCGTCTCCGCTGTCGTTGCGCCGGCGGCCCAGGCTGAACTCCAGCGTGCCGTTGTCCGCCTCCGCCGAGTACAGGCCGCCCCCCTCCGCCAGCAGCTGATTGGTGGAGATGTTGACGAGCAGCTCGTCGGGGCCCATCCGGCCGTCCAGCAGGACCCTCCAGATGAGGTTCGGGGAGTCCGGCCCCGGGTCCAGGGGCCCGGCAGCGGGGCCGGGGGCCGCGGTGCTGTTGCCTTCTGGCGGGACGTTAACGACACATTAAGCTTTACTGTGTGCTTTGGATTCTCATTGTTAGTTTAAATACTACATTTTATCACTTTTTACTGTTTACACCCAGATTTCACTAAATGCTTGCTCATGACATTTGGTTTAAAGTCATGAAGCCCACTGGTCAGAATGAGTATGACCCCTGCAGAAGAACACACGGGTACCTAATAATCTGGTACCTCGGCCCGAGAAGCACCCTGAATGTTGTGGGACATTGTGACAAGAGAACTTAATTACATCATTTACAGGAAATATGAGAGGAGAAGGAAAACAGGAGGAGGAAGACGAGGAGATGAAGTCAGCGCTCTGCACGGTGACATCATCCTCGTCCTCCATCCCGTCTCCCGTCTCATGGCGAGCTGAGAGCTGCAGGAAGGCCGTTGCCTCATGTTGGGGATGCGCACGTTTTAAAAAGAAGAAGAAGAAGAAAAAACAGGAAAACTCTGAATTTTGCCGCTGATCCGCTTTATGTGTCTGTGGCACCGATAGGGCCATCTCACACACACACACACACACACACACACACACACACACACACACACACACACACACACACACACACACACACACACACACAGAAAGAGAGAGCGAGATGTACAATCTGACCTATTTGTGTGATCTACTAACGGAGATCTTTCTCTTTCTCTTGGTTCCACTCGTCTTTTCAGATTATAATATGAAGGGATCCGATTGGTCGAGGTGGCCTCAGGCCGCATGTCATCACGCAGAGGTTTGTAGTATTTCTCACGGGATTATTAATTTTTTTCGGGCGTTTTCCAGCAACACGAGTCAGTTTCCTTTCAAAATAAATGTCGGTCTTCACAGGAAACAGCTAAGTCAGCTTTAAGAGGAGATCATATTTTGGGTTAGTCAGCGTAGATTTCTTAACGGCTCATTCACAATGAAACTATAAAGTACTGATGCTGCAGGATGGAAGAGGAACCGGGACGTGATCTATTATTCATTATCATTGTTAGTCTTCATTATCAGAATTTAGTGAAATGTGTTTTTCTATTGTTTTTTCAGCTGCTCCTATATCATAAATGTATCATCATAAACGTATCATGAACGTATCATAAACGTATCATAAATGTATCATCATAAATGTATCATAAATGTATCATAAATGTATCATAAACGTATCATAAATGTATCATCATAAATGTATCATAAACGTATCATAAATGTATCATAAATGTATCATCATAAATGTATCATCACAAATGTATCATAAACGTATCATAAATGTATCATCATAAATGTATCATGAACGTATCATAAATGTACCATCATAAATGTATCATAAATGTATCATAAACGTATCATAAATGTATCATAAATGTATCATAAACGTATCATAAATGTATCATCATAAATGTATGATCATAAACGTATCATCATAAACGTATCATAAATGTATCATAAATGTATCATCATAAATGTATGATCATAAACGTATCATCATAAACGTGTCATAAATGTATCATAAACGTGTCATAAATGTATCATCATAAATGTAACATAAACATGTCAAAAATGTATCATCATAAACGTGTCATAAATGCATCATCATAAATATATCATAAATGTATCATAAATGCATCATCATAAACGTGTCATAAATGTATCATAAATGTATCATAAACGCATCATAAACGCATCATAAACATCTCATAAACGCATCATAAACGCATCATAAACGTGTCATAAACGCATCATAAACGCATCATAAACGCATCATATCATCACCTCTGGCGTCCTGCCCAGTGAGCGTTGCCGCGGCATCCTGGTCGCACTCGATGGCGGCCGTGTCCTCGTACACCTCGTTGGTCTCTTGGCCGTTCTGGTCGTCGCCGCCCCCCGGCTCCGGCCGGCCCTCGGGGGCCGCCTGGTCGTAAACGCTGCCGTTCGGGGCCAGCGGGGCCCCGCCCACCTCCGCCGAAACCTCTCCGGCAGAGGTGTCGGCCCCGGTGTAGACGGGAGGCGGCGGGACGGGCGGCAGGGAGTCTCGCAGGACGGTGTACTCGTAGGTAATGTACGGCGGGCGGCCGCTCTGGTTCCACACCTGAGGGAGAGAGAGTCACTCTATACTGGTTCCACACCTGAGGGAGAGAGAGTCGCTCTATACTGGTTCCACACCTGAGGGAGAGAGAGTCGCTCTATACTGGTTCCACACCTGAGGGAGAGAGAGTCGCTCTATACTGGTTCCACACCTGAGGGAGAGAGAGTCGCTCTATACTGGTTCCACACCTGAGGGAGAGAGAGTCGCTCTATACTGGTTCCACACCTGAGGGAGAGAGAGTCGCTCTATACTGGTTCCACACCTGAGGGAGAGAGAGTCGCTCTATACTGGTTCCACACCTGAGGGAGAGAGAGTCGCTCTATACTGGTTCCACACCTGAGGGAGAGAGAGTCGCTCTATACTGGTTCCACACCTGAGGGAGAGAGAGTCACTCTATACTGGTTCCACACCTGAGAGGAGAGAGAGTCGCTCTATACTGGTTCCACACCTGAGAGGAGACTGTTAATGCGTGCTAATTATTGGATGCCTGGTGTCGCCTCCAGAAGAACTCAGTTCAACAACTTCTCTCGTTCTCTATATTTATTTACTAAATGATCACAAGCAAAGTACTCAGCGCTGCAATTGCAAAAGCAGTGAGTGGTCCAGCAACACGCAGGTTGGGTCCAGAACCACTGCCCCCAAACGGAAGTGGGGCCTTTCATACACAGGTTATCGTCACAGGTTGGTCTCGCCTCGTCCTCACATCTGATTGGCTCTATCCTGTCAAGAGGAGGAGAATCCCGTGTTCTCATCTTTTCTCACAAGACTGGACCACAACGACCCGTCTGCTTCACTAATGTCAACATACTGATAAACAGGTGTGAGTGTTGAAGTGCAGGCGTGTGACTGACTTCCCTTGAGAACTGGACCTTTCATAGACACAACCAACTCCAGCTGATAGCTGTGTTATACTGACCTCGCTGACCTGAACTTTAATAGACATGAAGAGTAATGGAAAATATCTGCAGAATATAAGGATTTATATTATCAAGAGAGAGTCGCTCTATACTGGTTCCACACCTGAGGGAGAGAGAGTCGCTCTATACTGGTTTCAGACCTGAGAGGAGAGAGAGTCGCTCTGTACTGGTTTCAGACCTGAGAGGAGAGAGAGTCGCTCTGTACTGGTTCCACACCTGAGGGAGAGAGAGTCGCTCTATACTGGTTCCACACCTGAGGGAGAGAGAGTCGCTCTATACTGGTTCCACACCTGAGGGAGAGAGAGTCGCTCTATACTGGTTCCACACCTGAGGGAGAGAGAGTCGCTCTATACTGGTTCCACACCTGAGGGAGAGAGAGTCGCTCTATACTGGTTTCAGACCTGAGAGGAGAGAGAGTCGCTCTGTACTGGTTCCACACCTGAGGGAGAGAGAGTCGCTCTATACTGGTTCCACACCTGAGGGAGAGAGAGTCGCTCTATACTGGTTCCACACCTGGTTCTATACGCTCTATACTGGTTCCACACGGGGGCGGGAAGAGGAAGAGCCTAAGCGAGGGAGGCAGGTGGGTGGAGGAGGAGCTTAAGCGAGGGAGGCGGGACCTACCAGGATGTTGATGGCCTGGTCGACGGGGCCTTTGGCGACGACGTATTCGATGCCTGTCTCGTACACGTCCATGGGCCGGCGGTACTTGAACACGGCGCCGGCGGCGTGGAAGTTCTGCGGGCTGTCCAGCTTGTAGGCGCCGTTGAAGAAGAAGTTGCCCGCCTGGTCGGTAACGGCTGCAGGGAGGAAGAGGAAAGCAAGAGACCAGGTCAGATGGTGTGAACCAGGGATGTGAGGAGCATGAGGAGCGTGTGAGGAAGACGAGGAAGGACCCACCGAGAACATCGGCAGACTTCTTCCTCTCGATGATCTGGATGTCCCATGATCCTTCAGGGATCTGAGTGATGAAAGAGTAACCTGGACGAGAGGAAGGAGGTTGCTTTTCATTTTAAATGTTCATCCCTATAATTATATATATGCATGTAGTACCTGTGGGCTCACCCAGGGTCGTGGCTCCCCGGCGGAGGTTCCCGGTGACTCTGCTGCAGCTGCTGCCGTCTCCCTGACAGACGCCACACTTATCCAACGTGTTGGAGGAAAACAGAACGCCGTCGCACCCGATTGGCTGAGCGGCACAGCAGGAAGTGGAAGTAGGGAGGAGGGATTACATAATCACTACATCTTCAACGGAGATAAGATGGCCGTGAATTTGTGTATGTCTGAAAGAGCCTCATTTCTGTCTCTGATCAATATTATTTTATTGTTTTTAATAATTCATGTTTTGTTGTCTAGCGTCATGTTTTAACGTTGAGATCTTTGGTCAGAAATGCATCCACGTTAAAGGGAATGTCCGCCATCTTTAATGTGGATGTCCAATGAGTTCACAGCTTTAGTGAGTTCCAATAACTCATTTCAGAAAAGGTAGAATATCCATGGAGAGTCACAGAGGAGCAACCAGGAAGGGGACGAGGTAAAAGAAGCAGCTGACTCACCTCACACTTACCGTCCACGCAGACGCCGCGGTAGCTGCCGTACTTGCAGGACGTCCCGTCGCGCGCCACCACCATCAGCTGCCGCTGGCCGTCGGTGGTGGTGCAGTGGAGGTCGCAGGGGTTACTGGAGATGTGAACGTAGTCGTCTGGAGAGCAACACAGGTCCTCTTACAACCAGTGACACGGGAACCGGTGTTCCCATACACCTCCATGGGAACACCGGTTCCCACAGTGGCCGTGTTGAGATGCATGTATGGATAAATGGTATATCTTTTGAACGGAAGAAGTATGAGTCATTTTGGGGTAAAGCAAGCAAGTCATGCTTGTATGTAAGCTGAAACAAATTGGAAATTTGAATCCTCTTAACTTGAATTATCAAGTTGCACACACGTGGTTGAGTTATTTTAACTTGTTTGTTCGACGAGGTTGAACTGATAATGTAACACAATTCTTTGTTTTAAGTCGGCGGATGAAGTTTAAACAACAACGGACCAAAAGTTATTGTTCGTTAGAAACAGGCTTTAAACCCACAGACTGTGTTACAGTTATAAAGAAGACGTTTAAAGGACGCTGCTGTTTCCCACAGCGCAGCCCTCGACCCCTCCGGTGTGTTCAACGTTCAACCCTTCAGACACTGAGGTCATTTTCTCCATTTTACATAATTTCTTAAATTTATCTTTTAAAGGCATATAAGATACATACCCATGTGTTATATCTAAAATTGCAGAACAATCTCAGCTCTCTGTATGACGAGGCACCATTGTCATAAGGCAACAGTGTAAAGAAACACAGACATTTTACAACAACAAAAATCTAAAATGCATATCTCTTGTGAAAACATAACTTTACTCATGTGGTCGAATTGTTTTGGTGATGGACATTGGTTTGCCAAAGGTCTTAGGTTCACAGAAGCAGTGGAATATATGAATAAAATGGTAGATACATGTAAATAAATGTCTAAAACCACATGTTTTATTATCGTTCTTTGAGTAGAAATGTGGTACCGGGATACAGAGGTTTCCACTGGTAGTTCCTCCCGTTGTACAGCTGGGAGTTGAAGGACCAGCACTGCTCCTCTCTGAAGCTCCTCCCACTGGCGGGACATTCCTGCAGAGACAGACCATTAAAAGCAGGTCTCTTTCACACTTGTTAAGACTCCGTTTTTACAGTGCGTTACCCAAATAAATTCTCCTTTAAGCGTTTATTTGTGCAGGGACGGTTCCCCCGAGCTCGCTGGCTCCCGAGCCCCGCCCGGCTTCACTTTCAAACGGCCACATGCCGTCACGCCCGGAGGCCGCCGGCATCCAACCACGGGCCTCCTGCCGTCAGCCGGCCAGGAGGCCCGTGTTTGTTTTAATAAAAGATGTGAAATGAAGTGATGAGAACTTGGACTCACCTCGGTGTTGCAGAGATGATATTTCTTTGCCGTTCCCGTACAGGTCATGTTGTCTTTCCCGGCTGCAACTTTCTTTCTTTGGAAAGAAAACAAGCATTTTGGAGAAGTAACAGCATATTTATTAAAAAATAAAATAGAAGTTGTTATGATCTGTCAGCTGAGTTTAAAGCGTTCCAATCTACTGGATTAATCCATCATTTTGTAAAACATTTGGCTGTCAAGTTCAGAATAATATCTGTTCAACGTCTAAGCGTGTGAACGAGGACGTGTGTGTGTGTGTGTGTGTGTGTGTGTGTGTGTGTGTGTGTGTGTGTGTGTGTGTGTGTGTCTGTGTGTGTGTGTGTGTGTGTGTACACGCGGTTTTCAGTACATTGTGAGGACTCATCTCCTTCTGAGGACAGGGAGCTGGTCCCCACATGGTTAGACTTTAGTTACACTGTGTAGTAATAGAGCCGTTGGAGAAACACTTATGTTGCACTCTTTTTGAGAGTTAGATGAGATTATCGATGACTGGTATCCATCTTATTTCTCAAAGTGTCGAACTAGTCC
>NC_136596.1:1928372-1948372 GCF_910589615.1 Taurulus bubalis | reverse complement strand
TACGTTAACAACACGTTACAATGTAAACCGTGACTGTTTCATTACGTTAACAACAAGTTACAATGTAGACTGTGACTGTTTCACATTGTTAACAACAAGTTATAATGTAAACTGTGACTGTTTCACATTGTTAACAATACGTTACAATGTAAACTGTGACTGTTTCACATTGTTAACAATACGTTACAATGTAAACTGTGACTGTTTCATTACGTTAACAACATGTTACAATGTAAACTGTGACTGTGTCATTACGTTAACAACACGTTACAATGTAAACTGTGACTGTTTAATTACGTTAACAACATGTTACAATGTAAACTGTGACTGTGTCATTACATTAACCACATGTTACAAGAATGAAGAAACAAATTTTGGGAAATTCATTTTGAACAAATTTTGGGAAATTCACTGACATTTATCACTCTCACGTCGTGTGCATTCAGTTTGGAGCTGGAGTCGGGACATGTTTAACCTAGCTTAGCATAACGGCTGGAAACAGGGGAAACCAGCTGGCATCGTACATGCAGTTCCACAAACTCCTGCCTGACTCCCGTTATTGCCTTCATTGTATTAGAGTTGTGTCTTGTGGGTACATATCTATCAATATATCTATATCTACATGTATATATATATATATATATATATATATATATATATATATATATATATATATATATATATATATATATATATATATAGGTAGGTATTTGAGTGCGCTAGGTATGTAGGTATTTATGTAGGTAGGTATTTGAGTGCGCTGGCAGTCCGCTGCCGGCTGGCGCTGGCAGGTGGAGGGCGACACAGACGGGCTGTTGAGAGGCCGCAGGTGTCGGAGACGGGGAGTTGGACGGCGGAGGCGCCCGTGTGGAAGCTAAACAAGCCCCAATGTGCTGGAAGGACCAAGGTAAGTTTCCGAGGACTCCACACAGGTAGGCCTTTGTTTGGCCCCTCAGACTATAAGGAAACGTAGATGTCTGTATGTAAAGGCTGACATGAACGGGCACAGACACTCAGGAAAAGGAGTGTACCAATTCAGCGGCTCAATGAATCTGTTAAACGTTGAACCTAAAGCGTGCGTTCAGAGTGTAAAACACACCGAGCCGTCTGCAAAGCATCCTGCAGCATAATTACATTTTATTTTCGTCGATTTGTGTGTGCCAAAAACATAACTGTGTTACATTGATAACTACACCATTCATGCCACTGGGGGAACACAGAAGGTGGGTTCCACACAGCAGAAGCTGTGACACTAGAGTCCCTATTATGGTGGCCATCGTCTGTACACTGAACTGACGCCGAGAGGGGAAACCTGCAGCTCGCTCTGCTGAGGGACCAAGAAGCTGCGTATGTTATCATATTTTGCAAATATTTGAGTGTTTGCAAGTATACTGAGTTTACAAATGGAAAGTAGAGACGTTATGTCGTGGTGCTTTTCTGCAGGCGAAAAGTGTTTAATACTCAAAAGAGTGGAGTTTAAAACTAACAAATTATAATAAAAAAATACATTCTTAAAAACGTTTCTCATGAAGTTCTTTTAACACTGCTTGTTTTAAGACTTTCAGACTATAGACACACATACGTGTATTCATACATACACCCACAGTCAGCTGGATCTTACAATCACATGACAAGGAAACATAAAATGTACAGTGGGAATTCTTTGAAACTAGAAAAAACACAAATCCACTTAAATATCCAAAACTTCAGGGAAACGCTCTTCGCTGCAACAACGTCTGAAGCAGCGAATGCCGGTGAATGATTCCTGGAGGCTCCGCTGCTGCAGACACACACACACACACACACACACACACACACACACACACACACACACACCAGACACAGACGGAGCCTCTAGGAAAGGGTTCACAGAACGTCCCGTGTCCTCAGGTCCAGTTAGGCGGCCTTGTTAAAATAAGCAAGCAGCTCGTCTCGCCCTGTTTGCTCGTCTGGCTTTCTCTGGCACTAAATATTGGTGACAGGTGTCTTAAGGCCGGCGCAGCAGCACCTGGACTTCATTATCCAACCAGACGCAGCTGGAGCCCGGCCAGCTGCCAAACACACACACACACACACACACACACACACACACACACACACACACACACACACACACACAGGATACGGACACTCAGTCAGACACAGCTGCACATGTGTATACTCTCAGCCAGTGGCGTGACTGAGCACACACACACACACACACACACACACACACACGCACACACACACACACACACACACACACGGTGCATGCTCCTGCTGAAGCCACGTGCATGTACAGGTATGCAAATGGTTTTGCGTGTAAAATAAATTACGTGGAAATAAACTGCATTGTCAAAGCGTGCGTTGCATTACAGGACTTTCACCCAGCGTTCCTCCCTTAGCGTCCCGTGTGGAACACTTAAATAACGTAAATGAACGTGCTTATTTTAAGCCAAGCCGTGATGTTTCACTAAAACATAACCCAGTAGTTACAGTTCCCAGCGTTAACCATAACGTAATAATTGAAAATGTAGTTTAGTTTTACGGGAACGTCATTTTTTAAGTAGACACGGTTGCATGTGTCAAAATAAAGTACGTAAGTGCCACAGATTAATTTGCCAATGTTGAGAAAAACTTTCAAATGGAATAATTTGCTTGATTAAAAAAAACTCAATTAATTTGGAGTTGATGAAAGAGCTGCCGTCTGCGTTGGAATGAAACGTCATTGCGTTTAAAACTAAAGTTACGGGAAACGAAACCACTTCGTCGGGTTCAGGAACAAACATCCTGGTCGGGTTTAAAATAACGACGCACAGTTCGGTTTAGCAACCGAAGCAACAACGCGTCATGAAACCACAACGCGTCTGGTCCTCTGGTTGGAAGTCCTGTTTGATTGACCCACGTCTTTTTTAATATTATAAAGTACGTCACTTGCTCTGACTGTCCCTGAGTCACATGGACACATTTAATCTGTGTATCCACCACCAATAAGGCTCCTAGTTGACTTCCCATTGGCATTATTTTGGTCCTGCAATGAAACCCAAAGCTTGTATTTTGGGACCGTTCCACTGAAGTATGACGACCCGCCCGCCGCCTCTTCCTCGTCCAGACGGGGTCTTCCTCCTTCCTCCTCCACTTTGTGGTCGTTTCCCAGCCGGCCGGGCAGCAGCACAGGCCCAGAGGACAAAAGTAAACACCGTGCCTTCCCCACCCTGAAGGCCCCCCGGGGCCCCTGGCCTCGCCGTCTTGTTTTTGTAGCGCTGGCAGCCTCCGCAGACAGACAGCAGTAGTCTGTCCCCCGAGAGGCTGGACCGGAGCAGTGAGACCGATACATCAGACCGATACTGGACGTTTATGATCTAGCGCTGGAGATCAGCCGGCCACCTGTGATATGAATATCATGCGATCTCAATGAAAACGCCTCAGCAGGTTTAAAATAGTGTCCAAATAAAATCAATGATTCAATAAGCCGCTTAGTTCCTTTATGCAAAACATCCGCTGGGTTTCACGCTTTTATGTAATTGTAAGTTCAATATATTTGGGTTTTTAACAAAACCTCAACATTTGAATGGATCAATAACTGAAAAAGAAGAAGTTGAACCATTGAGCTTGCAAAGAATACTGGACCCCAACTAGACCCAAACTAAACCCCAAACTAGACCCAAACTAGACCCAAACTAAACCCCAAACTAGACCCAAACTAGACCCCAAACTAGACCCAAACTAGACCCAAACTAGACCCAAACTAGACACTAAACCAGACCCAAAACCAGACCCCAAACTAGACCCCAAACTAGACCCCAAACTAGACCCCAAACCAGACCCCAAACTAGACCCCAAACTAGACCCCAAACCAGACCCCAAACCAGACCCCAAACTAGATCCCAAACTAGACCCCAAACTAGACCCCAAACCAGACCCCAAAACCAGACCCCAAACTAGACCCCAAACTAGACCCCAAACCAGACCCCAAACCAGACCCCAAACTAGACCCCAAACTAGACCCAAACCAGACCCCAAACTAGACCCAAACCAGACCCCAAACTAGACCCCAAACTAGACCCAAACTAGACCCAAACTAGACCCCAAACTAGACCCCAAACCAGACCCCAAACTAGACCCAAACCAGACCCCAAACTAGACCCCAAACTAGACCCAAACTAGACCCCAAACTAGACCCCAAACCAGACCCCAAACTAGACCCAAACCAGACCCCAAACTAGACCCAAACCAGACCCCAAACTAGACCCCAAACTAGACCCAAACTAGACCCAAACTAGACCCCAAACTAGACCCCAAACTAGACCCCAAACCAGACCCCAAACTAGACCCAAACTAGACCCCAAACTAGACCCCAAACTAGACCCCAAACCAGACCCCAAACTAGACCCCAAACTAGACCCCAAACCAGACCCCAAACCAGACCCCAAACCAGACCCCAAACTAGACCCAAACTAGACCCAAACTAGACCCAAACTAGACCCCAAACTAGACCCCAAACCAGACCCCAAACTAGACCCAAACTAGACCCAAACTAGACCCCAAACTAGACCCCAAACTAGACCCCAAACCAGACCCCAAACTAGACCCAAACTAGACCCCAAACTAGACCCCAAACCAGACCCCAAACTAGACCCAAACTAGACCCAAACTAGACCCCAAACCAGACCCCAAACTAGACCCCAAACTAGACGCCAAACCAGACCCCAAACCAGACCCCAAACCAGACCCCAAACTAGACCCAAACTAGACCCAAACTAGACCCCAAACTAGACCCCAAACCAGACCCCAAACTAGACCCAAACTAGACCCAAACTAGACCCAAACTAGACCCAAACTAGACCCCAAACTAGACCCCAAACTAGACCCAAACTAGACCCAAACTAGACCCCAAACTAGACCCCAAACAACTCCATTGACCTTCTTTTGGGTCATTAAATACTACGCAACCACCTCTGACTGTTGCTTGTCACCTGGATGCATTTCATTTTTGTGTCCACCACAAATAAGCATCCTAATTGACATTATGTTTGTCCTCAGCATAAAAAATACACAATTCCCTTGACACAAAAAGAAATTTCAAGGACGCTTTGGCATGTGGACCGGAGAAGCCAGCGGTCGACTGCCTGAGCCGCTCCTCAGAGTTCCAAAGGGTCTTCTTATGTTGACCACAGTTACTCAATACAACGCTGACGCATTTGCACGGGGATGATGGGAGATCGTCTGCACGACTTGACCAGCATTGAACAGATAGAGACTAAAAACGCAATTAGGAAAGACGGGAAATGTTCCAGATTTAACGTTAAACCCTGGAACAGTTTCAGAGAGATAACTTTGTTATTTGATTTGTACAAAAGCCCCTGCATTGCTTTAATATTTGCTTACTGCTTATTGTCTGACCACCTGAGTTGGGTTATGTAATGGTAATGGTCAAAGTCCAAAGCGATGGATTTCAATATCGTGCTTTGTCAGTCGGAACCCCACAGGTACGCAGTTATATATCATATGGAACAGTCCAAAGCAGCTATTTGAGAGCCTGAAAAACATTGCCATCTTTTGCATCGTTACTTGTTTAACGATCGGTCAATTATCAAAATCTTGATCGTGATTTTTCTGTGAATCAACTGATCTAATCTAATTAGTCGCAGCTCTATTGCGTGAGGAATGTCTAGTCTGTTACGGTGAGAAACCCAACAGTAAAAACTCTTCTTCATCTGGGTCACATTCGGGGAGTGGAGGCCAGACTCATCCCAAACTCTCCAGTGCACATGCTAAGGGGAAAAGGGGTCGAGGCTGTGCTCGGCCTCTTGCATACAAGAAAAAGAGAAAAAAAGACAAAGCGAGCCAACAGACAGACTAGGAGATGAAGGAGGGAGGGTGATGGAGAAGAGACGGAGGACGACTGAGAAGTCTGAGAAGTTGAGGACCGCTCACACGTGAACTCTGACATATGTATTGACTCAGTTCCTCCGCGTTACGTTCACTCGCAATGAAACAAGCTGGAATGGACCGGTTCTGCTGGAGGAGAGAGTATTAATATGTGTATTTAGTCAAAACACCTGTTTGGAACAGACTGCACCACCTTTGCATGTTATCAGCCAGTTGAACATCGGTGGCCATCAGCCCACCGGCAGTTATTATTTACTTACGTGGATCGCTGATGAGAGAACACGAAGAGGACGCCGACCCCTAATGGCGGTAGTAATTATGACGGGAGACAGGGAGGAAGTCGGGTTTACGGAGGATGAAAAGCGGAAAAAGTTCGCATTGGGTTTGCGGCGATGGAGGAAGCAAACAAACAGAGGACTTTCACCCAGGAGACCACCGTTGACCTAAAGTCAACGTTCACTTATTTGAACATACTTTTCTACACACTTATTTGAACCCAATCCAATCTTTTCCTCAACATGACCAAGTAGTTGTGTTGCCTCTTAGTTCTTTTTTTCTCTTCCACAAAGTGGGCGTGTCCAACACGTTGACCCTCGAGCGTCTTTATGGGATTCATAGGAACGACAACGTAAACCCGTCTGCTCATGCAGATTTAATTCATTTAATTTAGTTTCAACTTTGACGTAAATATATTTTCAACCTTCAAATCTAAAGATCTGAGCCTGAGCTTCGACACAGTCATCTGAAGGGGCTGCGGACTTTAATATTCACATAAATGTGCTCAATGAAAGTAGTTTTAACACAATCAGGAGAAAGTTGAGCACATTTTCATCCTACAGTTCTACAGTCTACAGTTTGACAAGTAGCACTGGCACCAATGTTACCTCTACCTCGCCAGTCTCCCAACAGCTGACAAGTTTCCAGACAAACTCTGGCCTCTCCAGGCACAGACACACACACACACACACACACACACACACACACACACACACACACGCATGCATGCATGCCTGCACAAAAGCACACACACTCCCCAAAGCGAGTCAGCATTATTTAGTGGATTTGTTTTGGTCTGGTGCAAAACACAAGTCTCATTGGCTCTGGTGCACCTCGTAAATACACACACACACACACACACACACACACACACACACACACACACACACACACACACACACACACACACACACACACACACACACACACACACACACACAACAGCACACGCAAAGATGCCAACATACACCATGAACCCACACAAAACACACAACTAAGTACACAAACTTACAGAAACTCTTAACACACACACACACACACACACACACACACACACACACACACACACACAGAGGAGGAAGTTTCAGATATTTACTCACTCACCTCGCCTGCAGCAGTCCAAGGGCTTCTCGGTCTGTGTTGAGGATGCCGCTCACTGTGTGTGTGTGTGTGTGTGTGTGTGTGTGTTTGAGTGTGAGTGTGTGTGCGTGTGTGTGTGAGAGAGTGTGAGTGTATGTGTGTGTGTGTATGTGTGTGTGTTAGCGTGTCAGCGACAGTGGTGGTGTGTTGGTGAGTGCTGCTGTCGCTGAGCAGTGAAGAGGGAGAGACAGACAGAGGGGAAGGAAAGGGAGGGAGGTAAGGTGTGCTCTCCCTGCATCCCTCTCCTCCTCTCCTCCTCCCCTCCTCCTCCCCTCCTCCTCTCCTCCTCCCCTCCTCTTCCTCCTCCTCCCCTCCTCTCCGGTCAGCAGGAGCTGCAGAGGGAGAAGTGTGGGAGGATCACTCTCGGCTTTCCCTCTCTCTCCCCGTTTGTTTTCTCTACATCAGAGTTCATGAGCATCTCAAGCAGCTCCAATGAAAACTCTACCTTCTTGTGTGTGTGTGTGTGTGTGTGTGTGTGTGTGTGTGTGTGTGTGTGTGTGTGTGTGTGTGTGTGTGTGTGTGTGTGTGTGTGTGTGTGACATCAGCGTCTGCAAGAAGCCCGCTCGCTCATTTTTAAAGTCATTAAATCAACGATTGTTAAATCATGAAGTCTGAATAATGTGTTGTGTCCACTTTTCATTTTTCAACATGAATAAAAAAGTAATAATTATGAGGATTCCCACTTAATGCACAACGAAGTTAGACACAACGGGTTTCTAACTTAGCTTAGATCTTAGCATGTTGGGCATAAAGTCAACATGCAGATGCTGCAGTTGGTTGTGTTGACTAAACCTAACCTTTGGTTTAGTTGTCTAAACCTAACTGTTGGTTTAGTTGACTAAACCTAACTGTTGGTTTAGTTAACTAAACCTAACTGTTGGTTTAGTTGACTAAACCTAACTGTTGGTTTAGTTAACTAAACCTAACTGTTGGTTTAGTTAACTAAACCAACAGTTAGGTTTAGTCAACTAAACCTAACCTTTGGTTTAGTTGACTAAACCTAACTGTTGGTTTAGTTGTCTAAACCTAACTGTTGATGTTGTTGACTAAACTTAACTTTAGTTGTTAACATAATGTCGTCCTAAAAAAACAGACAAGTTGTGTATCTGTCCATGAAACCGACCGATTGCATTTCTTGAGTATTTCATGAACTGCAGTGAGACTTTGTTGAAATGTTCTGAAACAAGTGGTCACATGACTAGTTTGAGTGTGTGTGTTTAAACACACACTTCAGCAGTCTGTTGAGGTCTACGGTTTCTCTCTGGGTGGAATGCTCCTTTAGGAGACGGTGAACCCGGGAATCCCTCTTTCTCCGAAACACGCTGAGAAACGGAGGAAAGCCAAAACCAGATGGAGGAGGAGCGGCGCTTCAGACGGAGGAATGAGAGGCGAGGACGGACGAGTGAATGATGAGAGGAGGACGAGCAGACGTCTGAGGACCACCGTGTCTGCCCACCATGTCGTCTTCCCCTCCGTTTCCTCATCTGTCTCCCTCCCTCCTGCTTTATTACAGTTTCTCCTTCTCCCTCGTCACGTTGTTTTTTCTCCATCTTCGTCCCACACCTCCCTCTCTCCTCTCGATGTGTTTCTTTCACTGCTCTGTTTCCACAGCTGTCTCTTCCCAGGGTTGCATTTGTTACTTTCTTCATCTCTTTGTTTAATTCATGTGAGCTGCTCAGTTGGGATTGTATCCTTTAAAATGCTTCATGCACTAGTTTGAATCCTTACACACATGCATCATGCAAACAGTTCTCCTCCGCCTGCTGCCGGTGTGTCTGACGGACGCTTTAGTCGCCAGATTCATAAGCTGATAGGCAACGTTTAGGACGGCTGGCAGACCCGAGCACTGAGTCCCATTGCAGCCACCACCTTGAGTGCTGCACCAGGTCTCCCACGGGTGTGTGTGTGTGTGTGTGTGTGTGTGTGTGTGTGTGTGTGTGTGTGTGTGTGCCCAAAGCCTGTAGTCATTAGTGTTGGCGCATGCAGACAAAAGAGCAATTATAGGCGTTATATGCACAACTGCAGAAAGAAGGGGGGAAATAAAGGAAACGTTGCCCACTTCAGCTGCAGTCTAAAAATGTGTGAAAACACTTGACTAAACCTAACTGTTGGTTTAGTTGTCTAAACCTAACTGTTGGTTTAGTTAACTAAACCTAACTGTTGGTTTAGTTGTCTAAACCTAACTGTAGGTTTAATTGTCTAAACCTAACTGTTGGTTTAGTTGACTAAACCTAACTGTTGGTTTAATTGTCTAAACCTAACTGTTGGTTTAGTTAACTAAACCTAACTGTTGGTTTAGTTGTCTAAACCTAACTGTTGGTTTAGTTGTCTAAATCTAACTGTTGGTTTAATTGTCTAAACCTAACTGTTGGTTTAGTTGACTAAACCTAGCTGTTGGTTTAGTCAACTAAACCTAACTGTTGGTGTTGTTGTCTAAACCTAACTGTTGGTTTAATTGTCTAAACCTAACTGTTGGTTTAGTTAACTAAACCTAACTGTTGGTTTAGTTGTCTAAACCTAACTGTTGGTTTAGTTGTCTAAATCTAACTGTTGGTTTAATTGTCTAAACCTAACTGTTGGTTTAGTTAACTAAACCTAACTGTTGGTTTAGTTAACTAAACCTAACTGTTGGTGTTGTTGTCTAAACCTAACTGTTGGTGTTGTTGTCTAAACCTAACTGTTGGTGTTGTTGTCTAAACCTAACTGTTGGTTTAGTTGTCTAAACCTAACTGTTGGTGTTGTTGTCTAAACCTAACTGTTGGTGTTGTTGTCTAAACCTAACTGGTCATTTTGTTTGGTCAACTTAAATGTTGGTTTTGTTGCCTACCCTTAAGTCATTAGTGTTGGCGCATGCAGAAAAAAGAGCAATTAAAGGCTTTATGAACATAACCGCACAAAGAAGGGGGAAACCGCTACCCACTTCATCTGCAGTCTGAAATGTGTGAGACAAAACATTCTTCTTCCTGAAAACAAATGGATGGAAAACCTGTAGTAAAACAAGCAGATTTTGGGGGCAGTAGACCTTTAGCTCCTCCCCCCTCGTTCTCTGTAATGTAACACCAGCACACTTTATTTTCTAAGTCAATTCACCTGCTTCCACTCATCAGGATGCACCATTAGCTTCCTTTATGTCTGTCGCCATCTTGTTTTTTTAGGAACCAGAGTGAAAATGTTGGATGAGATTTCACTCCCCGGTGTGCAAAAACCTTAAGACTTAGACTGAATGAAAAGAAGAGCTGAGGAGATGTTGAACTAAACACTCAGTCACTGTGCGCTCTGGCTGCTGGTTACACGCTTCTTTTATTGTCTTGAATTTTGTTTTGTTTTTGTCTGTTGGAAAGACATTCAGACATTTTCCTGGGAAACGGGCAGCTTCCCAAAAGTATTAACAGTGGAAGTCAGAAGCTTGAGCCAGGTGGAATTATGCAATGCAGACTGTTTCTGATATCAGAACCAGGCGGTAACCTCCGGTTCTAACGACTGAAGCAAAAGGTCCAGCAGGGGGCGACTCCTCTGGTTGTATAGAAGTCTATGCTTCATGTGTTGAAGCTGCATTCTCTCTCCAGACCACCAGGGGCGACTCCTCTGGTTGTATAGAAGTATATGCTTCATGTGTTAAAGCTGCATTCTCTCTAGTGACCACCAGGGGGACTCCGCTGGTTGTATAGAAGTCTATGCTTCATGTGTTAAAGCTGCATTCTCTCTCCTGACCACCAGGGGGTGACTCCTCTGGTTGTATAGAAGTCTATGCTTCATGTGTTAAAGCTGTATTCTCTCTCCTGACCACCAGGGGGTGACTCCTCTGGTTGTATAGAAGTATATGCTTCATGTGTTAAAGCTGCATTCTCTCTCCAGACCACCAGGGGCGACTCCTCTGGTTGTATAGAAGTATATGCTTCATGTGTTAAAGCTGCATTCTCTCTAGTGACCACCAGGGGGACTCCGCTGGTTGTATAGAAGTATATGCTTCATGTGTTAAAGCTGCATTCTCTCTCCTGACCACCAGGGGGTGACTCCTCTGGTTGTATAGAAGCCTATGCTTCATGTGTTAAAGCTGCATTCTCTTTCCTGACCACCAGGGGGTGACACCTCTGGTTGTATAGAAGTCTTCATGTGTTCAAGCTGCATTCTCTCTCCTGACCACAAGGGGGCGACTCCTCTGGTTGTATAGAAGCCTATGCTTCATGTGTTAAAGCTGCATTCTCTCTCCTGACCACCAGGGGGTGACTCCTCTGGTTGTATAGAAGTCTATATAAATGACTCTACTTCTCTTGATGTATTCCCTCAGTAAACATTGTAAACATGAGTTTATGTCTCAATCTCTAGTTTCAAGTCTTCTTCAATACAGCATGATGTTCATTTCGTAAATTATGGTCATTTAGAGTCAAACAGACCATGAAGCAGGGGATGCTTCAGGGGCGGGGCTACAGGTGATTGACAGGTCGACACCAGAGACGCAAACAACGTCTAATTGAGAAGAGATATTAAACCTAAATTCCTCCAGCATCCCTTCAAGGAAAAACTGAACATATTGCTGTTCTGTTCTGTTCCACCTTAAATGACCCACTGGCCGGTGGGTTGAGTTTACGCCCTGTGAATAAGTTTGTAGATGTGATTGTTAAATTAAACTTTACCTTAAAACACATGATCTCTGTTGTGGACAGCTGTGTTCTGTCTGATAGTTTCATCCTTCAAACGACGACATGCAGAGAAACAACAACACGGCTTTAGCTTTTAATTAAAGTTTGATGAAAGAGAAGAACGGCCAAAAGTCTCTGGAAGGGAAACTGCAGGAAAAAAATATATAATTTCCTGCTTATTAAATGAAAAAGAGCAAGTGTCTTTTTTTTTTTCGGAACTTAAATCAGAACAAAGAATGACAGTAAAATAACAACGATGACCATTTACTGTCACGGTGAAAACACCAGCAGTATGAACCAGTATAGACTAGATCTGAATACATCAAGTTTCGTCTTGTTTGAGTTTGAAATGATTCTTCATTCTCAGCATTTATCTGTATGTTCCTCTGCATTAAGCTTGAATTACAGCCAGACGGCTGTATATATATATATATATATATATATATATATATATATATATATATATATATATATATATATATATATATATATATATATATCATTGTTATTATTATAATTGTTATTTTTTTTTGTATTCTTATCATATCGATTTGTTTCATGTATATTATATTATTATTACATAGTATATATATATATATATATATATATATATATATATATATATATATATATATATATATATATATATATATATATATATATATATGTATGATAATAATATATAATAAAATTATTGTTAATATTACGTGTTAATCTTTTTTTTGTTATATTTGAGTTTGATCTTCTGGCATGGATTGGTTTTATTGTTTCATGTATTGTTCTCATCAGGTTTACATTGTTTACACTTTAAAGCTGCTGTATGAATAAAGTTATTATTATTCAGGTTCCCAGGCAGAGGGCGCTGTTTGTGTCCGAGTCTCGACTCAGGTTACCGAAGCACTCGGAGAATCTGAGGTGTGTGCGTGTGTGTGTGTGTGTGTGTGTGTGTGTGTGTGTGTGTGTGTGTGTGTGTGTGTGTGTGTGTGTGTGTGTGTGTGTGTGTGCCTCAGCCACACTGCACCCTTTGTGTGGCTGCCTCGGCCCTTGAGCAGCTGCAGCAGCTGAGAGCAGCTGCTCAAGTCTCTCTGAACAACTGTGAGCTGCGCTTCACGTCTCCATGACGACTGAACATCCCATATCCATATTCTGAACGCAGCGTTTTCATTATTAGTCATAAGCATCCGGCGCTCCATCACAGCCAGAGCAGCACAGAGGGACTCGACCCAGAACCAGCAGAGACCAGTCCACCTTGGACAGACCCAGATCCTCCTCTTCCTCCTCCTGCTCCTCCTCCTCCTCCTCCTCCTCCTCCTCCTCCTCCTCCTCCTCCTCCTCCTCCTCCTCTTCCTCCTCCTGCTCCTCCGGGATCAGAGCTTCTCCTCAACACCCTATTGAGGACACCACCTGACATTGCAGATTAAAATCATAAATCTTAAATCATAATGGTTCAGTCCCAACATCATAAGACTGTTTTCAGTGTTTTGATGTTTTTTTTTAATATCTGCTCCATGAAACAGAAACTGAGCCCTAAAGTGAGAGAAAGAGTTCCTTTCCACCTCAAAGGTCCCTGAGCCCGATGACCTTTGACCCCGGCTGTAAATAGTCCGTGTCTCTGCGGCACGCCGGCCGCGCCCGCCGCCCCTCCCATGATGCACCGGTATGCAAACAGCTGCCCCCGAGGGCCCTTTAAACCTTAAAGGGCCAGACTGGGCAGCTGGGAGAGCGACGCATCCTGTAGCTTCACCACTCGACTCTCAGCGAGCGCCGGAGCGCCTGAGTCCTCGCCTCCACCATGGGCGCCTTCATCGCCAAGATGCTGCTGCCCACCGTCAGCAGCCTGGTGTTCCTGCCCACGGCCAGCGTGGCGGCCAAGAGGGGCTTCCACATGGAGGCCATGGTCTACTTCTTCACCATGTTCTTCACCGCGGTGAGCTTCTCTTCTTCTTCTTCTGCAACTCTTTTCTAGTGAGTTGATCGTCAAATACCAGCAATTCTTTTCTAGAAAACATGAGAGCTCTCATGTTTTCCAGAAAAGAATTGTTCGTATTTGACGATTTCGGTCGACAAGAAATAATTCATATTTAGAGATTTTAATGAGTTCTGTAGCGTTTTATCCTTCATCTCTGATTGAATATGTGATGCTGTTAAAACCCTATGGGGTCTATGGCAGATGTTGCTATAAAGACTGCTGTGTGTCATCTTCATTTACTCTTAACCAGTAACATATAGACTGATATTTACACATCTGAACACACAACTCACACTATGCTCTTTTATTACAACACCAACATGATTCAAATAGTCCTAGTGGTTACAGAGATACACCTTTTTTAGTTTGGGGATGACATTTTGGAGCAGGGGCTGAAAAATAGGTTTTTAATTAAATAAACAAAAAATGATAAATATCCTCTTTCTTTTTCTTATGTAGCCCTTTAAGCCATAACCATAACCCCTAATCCTATTTATTGTGTGAGTTGTGTTTAGAGGTTGTACATGGGGATTATATATTATTGTAGCCCTGATTTTTATGTTTAATTTGATACCTAACATGTTCTTTATGTGTTTTTTGTGGGATTTATACCATGTTTTTTTTCTTGATTTGTACCTTGTGACCTGCTATAAAAGGGTCCCCTAGGACTCAACAGGTTTATTTAGATGACAAAATGTCATTGAGGCATCGGGATATAGGCAGACAAGACATTTATACAAACACAGACTCATAAAGTGCCGAACTGTAGTTTTATGACGACGTACGAGAGCAAACCCTCACAGATGCTTTAGGAGCTCACTAAACGAAACCTTTACGTTTTTCTCTCAATGCCGACAGTGTGTTCCTTATCGCTCTCTGAGAGGAGACTGGAGATGAGCTGATGATCACCCACATTCTCTGCTTTATGAAATGAAAACAGAGAACTTTACATATCTTCTCTCTGTAGATCTACCACGCCTGTGACGGGCCGGGCCTCTCCATCCTGTGCTTCATGAGGTACGACGTCCTGGAGTACTTCAGCGTCTACGGCACGGCTCTCTCCATGTGGGTCACGCTGATAGGTGGGTCCTGGTTTCAGACCAGTTAGTCCTCATGCGGACGTGGACCAGTACGGCTCCCAGTCCACAAGGCTGGCTCTGTCTTTCTGAAAATGTGCTACTTACGACTGTTTTTTTTTGTTTGTGTCTAAATGCAAACTACAAAAGCACCCAAAATCACTTACTGAGTATAATAATAATAATTATTATTATTATTATTATTATTATTATTATTATCATTGTTATTATTATTATTAATGTTATTGTTATTATTATTTGTTGGTATTTAACAACTACACTTCACAGGGTTAAAAGCCACCAGCTCTCTGACTGCAGCAGTTGCTGATAACACATGTTGTGTCTCTGAGTTCAGCTCACATGTGCTCGGCCGTACACACACACACACACACACACACACACACACACACACACACACACGTGTGAATACAGTTGCTCTTGAAGCCCCTGAGGTTTTGCATCAAGGGCTTTAAATCCCGTGCTGGGAGCCGACTGCTGCGACAGCTGACTCCTCTGATTGGTCCGCCCTCTTTTGGATTGCAAAATATATAAATATATAAATAGTTGGACATGTGTGACACGGTCATATGCCATTGATATATCTATTAAATAGAGATTGCATGACGTTTCTCCTCATCGATGAGTCAGGAGTCTATCCAGCTGCTGTCAACATGATATTCATAACAGTAGGTTATTATTTATATAAATAGAATGAGCCATTCTGACGCGAATGTAAATAAAAGCAGTTTTTCACGCAGCCTGTCTCTTGGTCTCAGCTCTGGGCGACTTCGATGAGCCGCAGCGCTCCAGCGTGACCATGTTCGGAGTGCTGACCATCGCCGTGAGGACCTACCAGGACCGCTGGGGCTACGGCATCTACTCTGGACCCATCGGGTCCGCGGTCTTCATCATCACCGTCAAATGGGTGAGTTGGCGTTGAAGCTCGGGTTCGTGAAACCAGCAAGAGGATGCAAGACTTTAAAAGAGGATTCAGCCTAAAAACCAAGCCAAATGTCGCCAACTCTTTCCCAATGAAAGAAGCTAGCAGCGCTAGCACCAAAACTCCCTAAAGGGTGCGAGAATGTTGTCAAATGAACGTGTACGACAGGTAGGCAGACAGACAGGTAGCCCGTCCAGTCATGTATTGATTCAAATGTTACTTAAAGAGACACGTACCGACCAGAAAGAGTCAAAATGACCTCGAAGAGACATGAAATAACTACAAAGAGACATGAAAAGACTACAAAGAGACTCACAACAACTATGAAAAGGGGGGGGAAAACAACCACAAAGAGATACGACATTCCTACAAAGAGACAAGACGCCTATAAAGAAACATAAAATGAGTACAGAGAGACACAAACCAGCTGGAAAACAAACACAAAGAGACACAAAGTAACTACAAAGAGACACAAAGTAACTACACAGAGACACAAAGTAACTACAAAGAGATACAAAATAACAACAAAGAGACACAAAGTAACTACAAAGAGACACAAAGTAACTACAAAGAGACACAAAGTAACTACAAAGAGACACAAAGTAACTACAAAGAGACACAAAGTAACTACAAAGAGATACAAAATAACAACAAAGAGACACAAAGTAACTACAAAGAGACACAAAGTAACTACACAGAGACACAAAGTAACTACAAAGAGATACAAAATAACAACAAAGAGACACAAAGTAACTACAAAGAGACACAAAGTAACTACAAAGAGACACAAAGTAACTACAAAGAGACACAAAATAACTACAAAGAGATACAAAATAACTACAAAGAGACACAAAGTAACTACTTTAATTAATTGATTGATCAAAAACATAACATTCTTCTGCGTTTCCCCCCGTTCTATTTCCTTCTTCTCTCCTCCTCCTCCACCGGGCTTCTCCTCCCTTTGACCCCTCCTCTGTCCTCTCGCCATCACATGGGTCAAACCCCCTCCTGATTGGCCGTGTGTCTGAACCCGTCTCCAGCTGCAGCAGATGAAGCAGCTGCGGGCGGTGTACCCGGACAAGGCGGTGTACACGCAGCAGGTCGGGCCGGGCTGCTGCTTCGGCGCTCTCGCTCTGATGCTGCGCTTCTACTTCGAGGTGACCGCCATCATGTCTGCATGTGTTCTGCATCGCTGTACAAATATATGGTATATTATATATTATGTATCGTGTCCCCTGCAGGAGTGGGACTACGCCTACGTGCACAGCTTCTACCACCTGTCTCTGGCCGTGTCCTTCGTCCTGCTGCTGCCGAAGAAGAACCGCTACGCCGGCACGGGACGGAACGCCGCCAAGCTCAGCTGCCTCGCCCTCTGCTGCTGCGTACGTCACCTTGATTCTCTCAACATGAGGACAGGGGAGACTGCATGGACTGGATGGATAGGGAACGCTTTGCTATTATGTTGTGTCTCTTGGTAGCAATTGAGTGTTTCTTTGTCGTGGTTTTTTATGTATCTTTATGGCTATTTTGTCTTTTTGTGGTTATTTTTATGGTTATTTTGTGTGTCTTTGTGATTATTTTGTCTTTCTTCACGGTTGTTTTGTGTCTCTTTGTGGTTGTTTTGTATCTCTTTGTAGTAATTGAGTGTTTCTTTGTTGGGTTTTATTATGTATCTTTATGGTTGTTTTGTGTTTATTTGTGTTTATTTTGTGTCTCTTTGTGGTTATGTTGTGTATCTTTATGATTATGATATGTCTCTTTATGGTTTTTGTGTGTGTCTTTGTGGTTATTGTGTGTTTCTTTATGGCTATTTTGTGTCACTTTATGGTTGTTTTGTTTCTCTTGAGTGTCTCTTTGTGGTCGTTGTGTCTCTTTGTAGAAATGTTGTATCTCTTTGTGGTTGGTTTTTGCCCTTTTTCATAGTTGTTGTGAGTCTCTTAGTGGTCTTTTCACGTCTCTTTGAAGTCCTTTTGAGTCGTATTATTTGAAAGTGACCGGGTAACAAAACAGCATCGTCCCCCGTGAATCTCTTGTGTCCTAAACGTGTGCCTCCCCTCCCTCTCTACAGTCCATTTCCCCCGGGTCTTCTAAAGAGAAGACGGACAAGTCGCTGAAGAAGAAGAAGAAGAAGATGTCTCGCGCCGTGTGGACGATCCCCACTGAGCTGTGGACGCGGCGCTGCAGCACCCCCATCCTGCCCGTGTGCAACCCGACGCCCTCCACGCCGATCAAGGGGACGAGCCTGGAGGGCGGCGGGTCGTCCACGCCCATCCTGCCCGTGTGCAACCCGACGCCCTCCACGCCCGTCAAGGGGACGAGCGTGGAGGGCGGGGGTTTGTCCACGCCCATCCTGCCCGTGTGCAACTCCCCGCCGTCCACGCCCGTCAAGGGGACGAGCGTCAGTCGCCTCAAAGAGATGAACGGCTGGAAGTGAAGCCGGAAGCGCGACACGTCAGCCGGTCTGACGTGAGGAGGACCTCGTCCTGAGGAACTGGGGCGCCGACGGCGGCTCGGGGGAAACTCACCAAATAACTGTCAGACACATATTGATAAACGTGTACGTGGCTGTTAAGTTCATCTCCTTCTGCAGGAAACCGACCGCCGTGTGGACGTTCCAAACATTTTTTGGCTGGTAGAATATTTAAGGTCGGCAGCGGGCTTCAGGATTCCGTTAGCCGCTGTAGCTTTTAGCAGGTAGAGGAACAAAAGGTACGCCACGACGTGCGGCCGGCAAATTTAAGGATGGGAACAAGCCGGTGCCCTGGAAGACCCGACAGGAACACAGCGTCTGGAGGCCCGAGGACGGCAGCGGAGACGAGCCAGTAAAAGTGACTGGGGAAGATTCATGGGAAGAACAAACAGGCAGATGGTTTAACTCTCCAGAAAATATAAATTGTCTTTAGAAATGTTCCTCGGGGGAGACCCTTCGTCTGCCCCTCCTCCTCCTCCTCTTTCTCTTTCCCGTCTCTCTCAGATAAAGGAACCGTTTACGAGATGTTCCAAGACTGTAAAGCACATTTTTAACGGGCTTTATGCGCGTCCTCGTGGTGCCAACCGTGTCAGGTGGAGCATCTGATCGGCAGGTTTTACCACTGTTAGTTACTATTTATTGCAGGACAGAAGATTGTATATTCACTGTCGTTGTGTTGGTTTCTTTTTCTTTATTTCATCACTTTGTATTATTTCAAAAATAAAATGGCGTGACCTTGTTTTGACCTTGTCTTCCAGCCGCGTCATCATCGTAATGCGTCGACATTTACTCTGCGGGAGCCGACCAATTGACCGAAAAAAACTGCCACATAGTTCACGGCCCGCTCCGGTCTGGCGAACGCCAACCCGGTTCCAGACCCGCGTCTCCCGTTCCACTCGTGCGTCGGCGTACGTCACGTCCCCCGAACACGACCCAAAGGCTACAAACGTGGTCCGCGTGTCTCAGACAAAACAGTCTGCGGCCAAAACGTGAATGAACCTCCCCTCCCTCCACCACCGGGGGAATGTCTTGAGCCTCCCGTGCCCAGAGAAAGGGGTTTTTGTCTGGGCAGACTACCACCCGGCTGGCTGCGCCTCGCCGACCCTGACAGGACGGTAACGCGAGCCTTTTATTGCACGAGTGTGAAACACTTTTCAGCTCCTTTACGACCGCCGTCTGTCCCGCACGGCTCTGCTGAGGGGGCTGCAGCACACACATCACACACACACACACACACACACACACACACACATCACACACACACACACACATTCAGAACTGAATCAATACACGTGTGAAGACTTTCTTCTGGCCTTAACAGTGCACTCACCAGAATGAATTACACTAGATTCAAAACCTGTCCTCTCTTTTACCGTTACGGCCCGTGGTCCCCACAAGAACCCAAACACAGAATCACACACACACACACACACATCGAGACTGTCGACGCAACAAGCGTTTGATTGACACGAGTGTGAAGCGCGGTCGTCTCCTCCGTGGTTGTCTGCACCTCCTCATTCCACGGCGGCGGGGAATTTCAGTGGGTATTTGGAAATATAATAAAGAAACACATCTGAACAAATATATATATATATCACTTCTGCACCAAAAAAGAGAT
>NC_136596.1:1905872-1920872 GCF_910589615.1 Taurulus bubalis | reverse complement strand
CAAGATCAATGTGTGTGAATTAAAAATACCATTTGAACAAAGGAGCTATAATGTGCATATGACTCGTGACTCCACACATCAAACCCCCTAAAAGCTCGCTGACCTTTTGACCTCGTAGGTCCGGCAGCCGGGCTTCACCTCGGCCGCTCTGCTGAAGGCCTGCAGGGCCTCCAGGAAAAGGCCTCGGTCAAACAAACACTGGCCCTGAGACGACAGGAAGCAGCCAGGTGTGTTTAGACTCTGGGATGTTGATGAAGGGTGTGAATCAGGACATGTAGTATCTACCTTCATTTACCTAAATAAAAAGGCACAAATAATCAGAATCCATCGGTTTTTAACCCCAAAAAGTGGTCCAGATTCTCTGGATTTACCTTTTCTTTTACCCACTGGACTGAATAGATAATGGAAATATATATTCAGATGAACAGTTGAGAAATGATGAGGAGGCAAAGAAACACACGAGTCATAAAACCGTTGTAAAAACTCGTAAAAACAAAAGTCTGCCAGAGACTAAAGGCTGTGAATCACCTGCCCTTAAAGGGACAGTACGTTAGGTCAGAGGAGGTCAGGTGATGCTTCTGCAAGTGAAAGGTCATTCACCTGAGAACCTTTTAAATCACATGTATAGGTGTAAGGATCACAGAATGGTAAAACAATAAAGATGTAAACTGCAGCCGTGAGCAGAGGAGAACCTGCAGGAAGTAGACGAAGGCCAGGCGGGCGCCGCCGGCTGCGGGCTCCAGGACCCAGGCCCGCCTGTAGCACGCCGCCGCCGACTGGAAGTCGCACAGCTGCAGGTAGGCCTCCGCCTGGCTCTGGTGCAGCCGGGCCTGAGGACACACAGCGGC
Source organism: Taurulus bubalis (assembly GCF_910589615.1). Taxonomy (NCBI): domain Eukaryota; kingdom Metazoa; phylum Chordata; class Actinopteri; order Perciformes; family Cottidae; genus Taurulus; species Taurulus bubalis. The sequence continues at coordinate 1,920,024 of NC_136596.1, read as the reverse complement.
CCAGGAAGCTGATCAGGGTTCTACTTCCTGCCTCACAGACAGACGCTTCATCTTCCCGCAGTCTGCCTGTATGGTAATATAACGGTCTACACCACCGTTGTGTTGCGCTTCCCCGTGTTGCATAATGAAAATAAATGGCCCCTTGAATCCATGAATCATTGAATTCATGAACCCTTGAATAATTGAATCCTTGCCCTAAATAAAACACCTCATAACAATCAGTGCTTTTCAACATGGCTCCTTTCCCCTTGAATCCTTGAATCATTGAATCCTTGAATCTTTGAATCCATGAATCCATGAATCACGGAATCCATGAATCATTGAATTCATGAACCCTTGAATAATTGAATCCTTGACTTAAATAAAACACCTCATGACAATCAGTACATTTCAATGTGGCTCCTTTCCCTTGAATCCTTGAATCCTTGAATCCTTGACTCCTTGAATCCATGAATCTAAAAAAAACACCTCACAACAATCAGTACATTTCCACATGTCTCCTTTTCCCCTGTATCCTTGTATCCTTGAATCCCTGAATCCTTGAATCCCTGAATCCTTGAATCCCTGAATCCTTGAGTCTAAATAAAACACCTCTCAGTGCTTCACCTGCTCTGGCTGCAGGTTGATGGCCTTGGAGAAGCAGACCACGGCCTTCTCATACTGGGACGTTCCCATTGCCTCTTTCCCATTGGAGCAACTGCAGAGAGAAACACCGTCAGCATTATCCACACCTGAAAAGAGATATTCGATCTTTGCTTCTCTTGAGAAAAAACTATATTTCAGAAAGATACGCGACAATGAACAGCGATGCTAAAGTAGAAAATGCATATTTCTTTGGGAGTGTTTCCTCACTGTTGAGCCGCCTTGCTCTGGAGGATGAGGCTCATCTGGAGATCGGGTCTTTGGGCCGGTTTCGCTCCCGGCGCCAGGAAGATCCTACTGGAGCTGAAAAGCCGCCTTAAGGGTCTTCTGCTCCGGGCCTCGTCCTCCTGCTGGTGGGTCAGACCACAGAGACGTAAACATTTAGACCTGCTACATATAGGAGGACTATTTTGTGTCAGTTTAAGTTGATTCCTCCAATCAGAGCGCAGTCTGTACTGCATCCATAGCTCCTTACAGTACATTAACAACTGTGTGGATGGTTTTAGGGAAACCAACACGTAGCCAATTCCCATGTTACCAAAGAGAGCTGCAAGAATTGGGGAAACAATCGGATTAAAACAACCGCCAAGCGATTTATCAACGCACATGCGTGACGATGTTGTGATCTAGTGATCTTAAAACGGCACAGATCTAAAATCAGCTGCTTTCTAACGGCGGTCAGAGCTTGAAATCAAAGATTAAAAATGATTTTAAAATAAATTGTCAATGGGGTTCAGTTGGTATAAAGAAATAATCATTTGTAGGTCACTTTGCAATTAAAACTAAATCATTTTAAACAGGTATACTAACAAAATGTTGATGTATTTATTGTATATGCATTCTTGAATCCTCACTAATGATGACCAAAATGAATAATTGAATAAAATTCAACTTAAACCTGAATATCTGTATTTGTGGCATAGTTGTGAAAAGGAAATAGGAATTTGTAGTTCACTTTGTAATTAAAAAAAGAGTTTAAAAAAAGTTGGTAAACATAAAAACTTTTTTTATTTTTTTATAATTTATATATTTGTTTTACATGCATTCTTTAATCCAGACCGAAATTAATTAGAAAGAAAAATAACTACATGCATTTGAAAAAAGAATGAAAAAGGGACAGATATAAAACAGCAATATCACGATCTGTTGACCGTTTTCTGTACTTTTTTGGTGTATTTGTGACGTCACATTTACCGTGTGGTCGTTCTTCTCCATTTCCTCGTTCAGCCGGCGGACACGAACCGTTTTACGTCAGTTTTGGTCGCTTTTTGCTCCGTTAATCTTCCCTTTGACGGTTTTTTAAAATCCGCTGCGTTGACGGTGAATCTGGTTGTCACCATGGAAACCGACTTCAACACTGACGGCTTTTATTTTCTAAACGTTCGACTTTTTATTTTGTATTTCCGGTTCCGTTTCACGCTATCTATGCGAACGTATACCCGTGTGAAATTATTATTATTATTAATAGTACATTTATATGATTTTTACAAGTATTAATAGTGTCGTAGGTATGATGTAACTTTAGGAAGAGTAAACAAACTTTTGTCTCTACGTCACTTCCGCTTCCGTTTCAAGCAATATAGAAAAACGTCCGATATTATTATTATTAAATATTATATGTTTACAAGTGTTAATAGTGTCGTAGCTATGATATAACTAAATAAAAAGTAAAATGAAATTAAAAACAGCATGTAACTGAATGGAAAGAGTGGATGCTAAATGACCCTCGAAAGCCCGGTATTTCAGTTTAACACTGCTTAATTAAACTAGCACAAGAAGTTCAACAGTTAGAACAACGTGACACGACAGTATTTAGCGGCGCACACACCCATCGATGTCCCCATTAACAACAACATGGGCTTTTACTTTGAAAAGAACCGGAAACAATGGGCACAAATGCAGATCAGCTGACTGGAATGTTGACAAGCACGTTGGTCGCCGGTGGAGGAGGAAGAAGAATCAACAAACAGCCTTGAATAAGTGAAATGTCCGCTGTTCGCAACGAACTTTGTTGATTTCTCCTTCTTCCGGTTAGTTTCCCCGACCTGTTGATCCATGTAAACAAAGAAGAAGAAGAAGAAGACGAAGAAGACAAAGAAGAAGAAGAAGAAGACGAAGAAGACAAAGAAGAAGAAGAAGAAGACGAAGAAGAAGACAAAGAAGAAGAAGAAGACGAAGAAGAAGAAGCTGCACGAGGAGTTGCTGCTGTCAGCATGGACATCCAGAGCGAGAGGAGGCGGCTGCTGGAGGACGAGGACGAGCGGGACGAGCGGGACGAGGGGCCCGCGGGGCTCGTGTCCGAGCAGGACGCGTACCTGAGGTCAGTTCACGCGCACGCACGCACGCACAGACACACACACACACACATACACACAGACCGACAGACTCACACACACAGACAGGCACACAGACACGCGCGCAGACACGCACAGACACAGACACAGACGCACACAGACAGACAGACAGACAGACACACACACGCACACACAAAGACACACGCACAGACGCACACAGACAGACACACACACACGCACACACAAAGACACACGCACAGACGCACACAGACACACACACGCACACACAAAGACACACGCACAGACGCACACAGACAGACACACACACACGCACACACAAAGACACACGCACAGACGCACACAGACAGACACACACACACGCACACACAAAGACACACGCACAGACGCACACAGACACACACACACGCAAACACAAAGACACACGCACAGACGCACACAGACAGACACACGCAAACACAAAGACACACGCACGCACGCACGCACACAGACAGACGCACACATAAAGACACACGCACGCACACACGCACACACAAAGACACACGCACAGACGCACACAGACAGGCACACACAAAGACAAAGACACACGCACGCACGCACGCACACAGACAGACGCACACATAAAGACACACGCACGCACACACGCACACACAAAGACACACGCACGCACACACGCACACACAAAGACACACGCACGCACAAATAAAGACACACACAAAAAAGACACACACAGACACACACACACACACACACACACACATGCACAGAGGGACTGCTCACTCCAAGGACCCATGCATTTCCATATAACTGACACACATGCATAAGTATATTTATATATCAGTGGTGTTAGCCAATGAAAAGCCAGGTGTAAATGTGTTGTTTCAGATCAATAACCAGTCCAGGCTCTTTAAACCAACCCACATGTTCATTGGTGGTTCTCACGCTGCTCTCCAAACAGGAGTGTGGGTCAATGAGCAGTAGGTTTACAGGCTGATGGAGACCAAGAGGTCACGGGGTCACACGGAGTGCATGTGTCCTTTAACCAGCTTCTGGAAGTGCCATAAAAAGGTTCTCTCCAAAATCACGCCCAATCAGTTTGGCGTGTGATCATTACAGCTTATACATGTATTGATCACACACAACGTATCTGTTGGATTCAGATGAGCTGAATATGAATCCATTCTCATGCAGTTCACTGGATCTATGACCATGGGAAGTTTAAATCTGTCAACGAGTCAAGTTCAAACAGGCAGAAACGGCTACATGTATGTGTGTTGCCCCCGTAAACGATTACAATGTAGCATGTAGCATGTGCATCATTACCATGTAACCAAGACAACAGGCAGAAACTCAATTATTGATAGTTTTCTTCACAAAATGTAGTTTAAACTAAGATGTGCAATTTATTAGAAATATGCTCATGTCCTAGTTTTTTATTTATTTATCCTCCTCCCGTTTCCACGCTTGTACATCCTCGGCTCCTTTCCTCGGCTCCTCGCATCCTCGTCTTGCGCCCTCCCGCCCTGAGATGCAAGTTAAGGAGGCGAGGAAGAGGAAGAGGAGAGAGGAGAGAGGAGTCCAGGTGCATTTAACCAAAGGAGACATCTGGGCCTCCTCTCTCTCCTTCCTCTTCTCTCTCCTCTCTCCTTCCTCTCTACTTCTTCACTTCTCTCTCCTTCCTCTCTTCTCTCTCCTCTCTCCTTCCTCTACTCTCTCCTTCTCCTCTCTCTCTCCTCTCTCTCCTTCCTCTCCTCTCTCTCCTCTTCTCTCTCCTCTCTCCTTCCGCTCTACTTCTTCACTTCTCTCTCCTTCCTCTCTTCTCTCTCCTCTCTCCTTAATCTCTTCTCTCTCCTCTCTCCTTCCTCTACTCTCTCCTCTCTCTCCTTCCTCTCTCCTTCTTCACTTCTCTCTCCACTCTCCTTCCTCTCCTCCCTCTCCTCCTCTCTCCTCTTGCCACCTCCTCTCTCCTCCTCCCTCTCCTATCCTCTCTCCTCTCCTTCCTCTCTCCTCTCTCCTCTCTCCTTCCTCTACTCTCTCATCCCTCTCCCCTCTTTCCTTCCTCTCCTCTCTCCCCTCTTTCCTTCCTCTCCTCTCTCTCCTCTCCCCTCTCTCCTCTCTCCTTCCTCTCCCCTCGCAGACAGAAGGGACGACTGAGGAGACGAGGAAGCACGAAACAGAGGAAATGACAACGATCCCCCGACCTCTGACCTCCTGCCTGTGCTCTGTTCCTCTCTCTCCCTCGGCAGCAAAGTGAGGAACAGGAATCTGTACCTGGCCACGCTGGCGTGCGTTCTGGGTCCCATGAGCTTCGGCTTCGTGTTGGGCTACAGCTCGCCCGCCATCCCCGAGCTCGCCCGGATCGCCGACCCTCGGCTGCGGCTGGACGCCGACCAGGCCTCGTGGTTCGGGGTACGATGAGTCCGTGTCACGTTCCTTTTTAAAGCAGAACCGCTTTTAAATGACGTGCTGTGGTTGTTGTTTTCCACTTATCAGCAATTTTAATGTCGTCACATGTTGTACAAACTCATTCAAAAGCAGAGAGACGGACGACGAGCGCAGTTTAAATGGAAAGGTTTGGTAGAGCAGACATGTGTTAAAGCTGCATTCTCTCTGCTGACCACCAGGAGGCGACTCCTCTGGTTGTATAGAAGTCTATGCTTCATGTGTTAAAGCTGCATTCTCTCTACTGACCACAAGGAGGCGACTCCTCTGGTTGTATAGAAGTCTATGCTTCATATAAAAGCTGCATTCTCTCTCCTGATCACCAGGGGCGACTCCTCTGGTTGTATAGAAGTCTATGCTTCATGTGTTAAAGCTGCATTCTCTCTCCTGTCCACCAGGGGACGACTCCTCTGGTTCTGGTTGTATAGAAGTATATGCTTCATGTGTTAAAGCTGCATTCTCTCTAATGGCCACGAGGAGGCGACTCCTCTGGTTGTATAGAAGTATATGCTTCATATAACAACTGCATTCTCTCTCCTGACCACCAGGAGGTGACTCCTCTGGTTGTATAGAAGTCTATATAAATGACTCTACTTCTCTTGATGTATTCCCTCAGTAAACATTGTAAACATGAGTTTATGTCTCAATCTCTCGTCTCAAGTCTTCAACACAGCATGGTGATCACTTCGTAACTTAAGCTCCTCCCCCTCAGTCCATCGTGACGGTGGGGGCGGCGGCCGGCGGCCTGCTGGGCGGCTGGATGGTGGGGAAGATCGGCAGGAAGCTCAGCCTGATGTTCTGCTCGCTGCCCTTCGTCTTCGGCTTCACCATCATCATCGCGGCGCAGAACGTGTGGATGCTCTACGCCGGCCGGCTGCTCACGGGCCTCGCCAGCGGGGTCACGTCGCTGGTCGTCCCGGTAAGAAGTGCTTTCCGGCCTTGACGCACATTAAAAGTGTGTCACTTTTAACTTTTTAGTCACTTTTTTTGGTGCTCCTACTGGCGTTAGGGAGCTTCAGCAGCTTGATTGACAGCTGCGGGAGAGGCTCCTCCCCTCTGATTGGTCGTTGTTCTTGTGGATGTTCGTTTTTTGTTTTTTTTCTCACCGATTATGTGTCTCGTGTCCTCCGGTCAGGATAGAGTGGCAGTTTTAACAAATGTGACGAAAGGTTATTCTTATTAATCTGCATATAACGTCACCTCTAATGTTTTCCCTCAGTGGGATATTTGTGGTATTTCCACAGGAATACTGGCACATCTTCTTCAGGTGTTTTCCAGCTTCCATATTTATAAAAATCTCTCATTAACTTCAAATAATCGTCGATCTCTAGAATATTGATTCATCAATTGACAGAAAATATAAACGTGACTATTTTGATAATCATCTAAGTCATTTAATAAACAGTACAATGCCAAACAGTGTCTGTTTTTAGCCTCTTAGATGTGAGCATATTCTATCATATCAATGTAACATTTTAAAAAGTTTTAGGCAAAACCAGCGATTTGAAGACATACTTTCTGACTCTGGTTCCTTGCGATGTGCAATCAAATTGTATTTGATCTGGTTCCATACACCGAACTATTAATCAAGTAATCTGAATTTTAATAATTATATATTTTTTCGGCCTCGTGATGATGTTTCTATGGATTAAAGCCGTCTCTCTCCCTGCAGCTGTACATCTCTGAGATGGCTCACGAGCGCGTACGCGGGACGCTGGGCTCCTGCGTGCAGCTCATGGTGGTGCTCGGCATCATGGGAGTTTACCTCGCAGGTATGTTGCAGCGTTTATGTGTTTACGGCGTCCGTGAATCTCCTTTTTTAATGAAGTCTGACAGTTTACGAGCTGTGAATCATTGGCTGACAACTTCATCACCACCGTGACGTGATGCACAATATTCATGTGTTGTTATTGCACTGCTGCTCTTTGCTCAGTCAAACGCCCGGTTTAGTTGAATAAAATCTTTTTGTGCACTAGAGGTTGAGAAGAAGGAGACGACTGGAACCTGGCCGTCATGTGACGTGCTCGTCGACAGCTAATCGCGTTAGCCGCGTGCCGTTAGCGTTCCCCTCGTAGACGCGTGTCACGCGACACGGGCCGTCTCCTGTTAGCGGACAGAGACGTCGCTATGGCAACCGGCGGTCCAACCGCCATGTTTTCTTAATTGCGTAACAAACGCGGTCATTCATTTAGCTGATGTCGTATAAACGAACCGTGTCGTTCAGGCCGAATAAAGAAGGAGAAGGCTCAAAGGTGAACAGTGTGGTCGATCTGCAGAGGAATGCAGCCTCGTGAGGAGAAGCCTTGACAAGGCTCCTCTGTGTGCAGCCTTCAGGCCTCAGAAGTAGATCATCATTCACACGCAGAGACAACCGGGTGTGAAGCTCCGCTTTCATGTTTAATAGGATCCTGTTTCCTGTTCAAGATCTTTACAGTTGATCACCTAGAGACATTAGGCCCCTCCCCCACCTTCAGACACCGACTTCATCGTTGTTTGTTTTGTTTATTTATAGTTTTTGTGTTTCTGTGCAGTTTTTTTTGCATTTCTTTGAAATTGTTTTATATCTTTGTACTTCTTATGTCTCTTTGTTGTCGCTTTGTGTCTCTTTGTTGTTGCTTTGTGTCTCTTTGTTGTTGCTTTGTGTCTCTTTGTTGTTGCTTTGTGTCTCTTTGTTGTTGTTTTGTGTCTCTTTGTTGTTGTTTTGTGTCTCTTTGTTGTTGTTTTGTGTCACTTTGTTGTTGCGTTGCATCACTTTGTTGTTGCTTTGTGTCTCTTTGTTGTTGCTTTGTGTCACTTTGTTGTTTTGTGTCTCTTTGTTGTTGCTTTGCGTCACTGATAATATAAATCCTTATATTCTGCAGATATTCTCCATTACTCTTCATGCCTATTAAAGTTCAGGTCAGCGAGGTCAGTATAACACAGCTATCAGCTGGAGTTGGTTGTGTCTATGAAAGGTCCAGTTCTCAAGGGAAGTCAGTCACACGCCTGCACTTCAACACTCACACCTGTTTATCAGTATGTTGACATGAGTGAAGCAGACGGGTCGTTGTGGTCCAGTCTTGTGAGAAAAGATGAGAACACGGGATTCTCCTCCTCTTGACAGGATAGAGCCAATCAGCTGTGAGGACGAGGCGAGACCAACCTGTGACGATAACCTGTGTATGAAAGGCCCCACTTCCGTTTGGGGGGCGGTGGTTCTGGACCCAACCTGCGTGTTGCTGGACCACTCACTGCTTTTGCAACTGCAGCGCTGAGTACTTTGCTTGTGATCATTTAGTAAATAAATATAGAGAACGAGAGAAGTTGTTGAACTGAGTTCTTCTGGAGGCGACACCAGGCATCCAATAATTAGCACGCATTAACAGTCACGTTGTTGCTTTGCGTCACTTTGTTGTTGCTTTGCTTTGCTCCTTTTGTTGTTGCTTTGTGTTTTTTTTTTTTTAGTTGTTTGTGTCAATTCAGTTTACAAATTTGCCTTTTGAGGGCTTTACAATTTGTACACATACAACATCCCTGTCCCGGGACCTCACATCGGATCAGGAAAAACTCCCCCAAATAGTTGTTTTATGTCTCTTTGTAGGACTATAAAGGGTAAAATATATGTAGTTGATGTGACTCATTCTTTTGCCACAAATCTTCAGAACAGTCTGACGATAAAGATGCATGTTCGGCAAATCAGGGGAAACTGTAACTTAGCCTGCGACCCTTCTCCGACTCTTGCAAGATCTGGCAACGACGGCGAACGCCTCGATTTCTCACCTTCACAATGCTAAATATGTCCCGTTAGCCGTGTAAATATCTAACGTGAGCGAGTGAAATATACGTGCACAATGCAATACGCCCTGCTGTCATCTGGTCCTGCAGGTCTCTTCCTGGACTGGCGCTGGCTGGCCATCTGCAGCTCCATCCCGCCGACGCTGCTGATGGTCTGCATGTGCTTCGTGCCCGAGTCGCCGCGCTTCCTGCTGTCGCAGGGCAAGAGGCGGGAGGCCGAGGAGGCGCTGCGCTTCCTGCGGGGGCCCGACGCCCCCGTCGAGTGGGAGTGCGCCCGCATCGAGAGCGCCTGCGACGAGCAGGTGAGTCACGGCTGAGAGGGAGAGAGGATGTCGAAGGGTCTAGGTCAGACCAGATGCTGTCGTCTACCACCAGACTCCATTGACAAAAACAGTCACTTTCTGGGAGTTTCTGGTCTCCCGCTGCCTGTTTTTGTTATTTTGTGACTTTGGTGAGTCTGACCGAACCCTTTTTAAAACACTAAAAGCAAACATGTTGCGAATATTCACAACGCGTTTGCTGTGAACGCACCTTTTAGACTTTGCCATGATTATGGACTTGACTTCCTCATATGCGTTCATGATCATCTCCTGCTCCTCAGCGGAGAAAAAAGAGGCACTTCCTCTGAGTTTATTTACCATAGTACTGTTAGAACATCGTGGTGTCAGTGCTTGACTATTTCCCCCTTCTGAAGAGGAAGGAACACACGCAATTATTCAGATGACTGATGTCTGGTTCGATTTAACAAGACTGTTTGAGGGCAGATCAGCCTTTGAGAAACCGACATAGCCTGACGTCAATCATCGTGGTAATTTAAGATGGATAATAGAACATTTGATCGACTTTGAAGGCAGTGTAGACGTCGTCTTCAGTCCCTGGTGACCCTGGTCTCTTTTTGACTCTGATGGCCCTGGTCTCTCTCTCTCCTCCAGGACTCTGGCTTCCAGATGTCCGACCTGAAGGACCCGGGTGTCTACAAGCCTCTGGTGATCGGCGTCATGCTGATGGTGTTCCAGCAGATGACGGGCATCAACGCCATCATGTTCTACGCTGAGAACATATTTGAACGGGCCCACTTCAAGGTGAGGGCGCTTTAAAAGGTCCAGTACTGTCCATGTGGACCGTGTCCTCACATTTTAATCTGTAATTGTGCTCCTGTTTGTGTTCTCGGTCGCTTGGTGAAATGCTTTGATGAAGGTGTAAATATGGATTTATTTAAAATCAGAATTCTCACACAAAATATCTCCACATTCTTCTTCTTCAAGTGATGCAGAGTTTGTTATTCTCTCGTCAGAACTGGATGAAATAATTTAGGATGTACTGAAAAAGTGTGATAATTTGTGTGGTAATTTAAAACCATTAAGTTCAATCTCCTGATTGTTTTTTAACTACAGCTGAATCGAAATTCAAACAAAAACTTAAAGTTTCACCTCAAAATCCCACACGGAATTATAATATATTTTTTTTTGCTGTTTCCCAGGAGAGCGACCTGGCGTCGGTGATCGTGGGTCTGATCCAGGTCGTCTTCACAGGAGTGGCAGCGCTCATCATGGACCGAGCGGGAAGGAAACTCCTTCTCATCATCTCAGGTATTTTCAATTAAATGTGAAGTGGGCCCAAAGCGTCAGTGGCGGCACCGAACGCCACTGACGCTTTGGGCCCCCGACACTTTGGGATCCTGTCACTTTGGGATCCTGTCACTTTGGGATCCTGTCACTTTGGGCCCCTGACACTTTGGGCCATTTGTACTTTGGGCACCTGACACTTTGGGCCATTTGTACTTTGGGCACCTGACACTTTGGGCCATTTGTACTTTGGGCACCTGACACTTTGGGCCATTTGTACTTTGGGCACCTGACACTTTGGGCCCCTGACACTCTGGACCCCTGTCACTCTCTAGACCATTGACACTTTGGACCCCTCACACTTTAGACCCCTGACACTTTGGGTCATTGACACACTTTGGGCCATCAACACTTTAGACGCTATTGACACACGTTGGGCCAGTGACTCTTTGGATCCCCGACACTTTGGGCCATTGAAGCTTTAGACCCCCGGCACTTTGGACCCCTGACACTTTGGGCCCCTGACACTCCGTGTTTGTGTTTGTTTTTCCCCCCCAGGCATTGGCATGGCGATCAGCACCACGTCGTTCGGGGTTTACTTCTACCTGGTGTCCAAACCTCCCAGCACCGGAGAGCCCCAGGCTGACCTGGCCTGGCTGGCCCTGGCCAGCATGGCCGTCTTCATCACAGGTGAGATCCAGGGGCCCCGACAGGTGTCTGACGTTACTCTGATCCGGGTGTTAAAGTTCCTCAACCTTTAACCAGTGGTGTTGGTGACTAAGTGTCTAATGAGGTCATTGGTTTTATATCAATGGGTCCACTATTGAAGGAGAACTCTGCAAATTTGAAAATACTCTCGTACAGTACAAGTACTTCCCATTTTTGGCCCCCCGTTGATGGCTGTCGCTGCTCCGTTCAGGTTTTGCTCTCGGCTGGGGTCCGATCCCGTGGCTGGTCATGTCGGAGATCTTCCCCTCCAAAGTGCGGGGAGTCGCCAGCGCCGCCTGCGTCCTCACCAACTGGAGCATGGCCTTCCTCGTCACCAAGACCTTCCAAGACATGATGGTGAGCGCTCGACGGGTCTCAAGAGGTCTCAAGGAGGTTCGGTTTCATGCAAATGAATGTGGCATAGTGTCCTGTTAAAGGGCCAGCGTGTAGCAGATGGAATATGCTATTCATAACTATGTTTTCATTAGTATATAGTCACCTTGAACGAAGACTGGTTGTGTTACATCAGCTTGTAACGAGTCCTTCACACCTGCATAGGGAGCAGGTCCTCTTCAGAGTCCACCATGTTCCTACGGTAGCCCAGACAGGACAAACCAAACGCCATCTACGTCTAGTTTTCTGACTTGGAGTGAGCAGACGTGTATTCGGTTAGTTGCCATCTGCAACCTCACCACTAGATGGCACTAAATCCTCCAAACGGCTCCTTTTTAAAACTGTGATCACAGAATACGTAATACGGTGTCCGTTTATGTTGAACCTCTACTCTAACTACATTTTATTTTTATATTGTATACCAGTGTATATACATATCAGTATAATTATTTAAAATATTTCATTTATTTTTCATTTAATTATTTATTAATCTCATCAAGGAAATGCCAGACATTCTCCAATTTTAACAATGTGAAAACCTACTTCTTCTTTCTGTGTTTATATCATCACGAACTGATTTCCAGTCCTATGTCATGATATTTAGAGACTAAAGGATTAATAGTTATTATAGTCAGAAAATAATGTGATAATTAATTAATCATACCAAGCTAAATACTGGATTGAGTTTCCTTACAAGTGAATGTGGGTTCCCTCTGGTCAAGAGGGCTGGGGCTTTTATTGTGAAAGGTAAGAAGGAAGGTTTTCCATCTCCGTGTCTCTGTAGTTTTTATTTGTGTATTTTGAACATGTCCAGAACTATGAGCCCTGTAAACCCGTGACCTGGTGATCTCTTCCAGGGTCTGCTGACCAGCGCCGGAACCTTCTGGCTCTTCTCCTCCATGTGCCTCCTCAACGTCCTCTTCACCCTCGCCATCGTCCCAGAAACCAAGGGCAAGACCCTGGAGCAGATCGAAGCCACCTTCAGAGGCGCATCCGGTCCGTGAAGAACCCCAACTCACAAAAACTGAAAAATCTCTGCGGCGCCTGTGTGGGCATTAAAAATGTTTTCAAATAATCTTTGTTAATCTTATGAAGCTGCTTGAAACACTTTCTTATGAATATAGTTTAATATAATACTATAATGTTCTGTTTGAACTGCTGCAGGTGTTTCTAATATTGTGTCCATCACATCGTGAGGGAGAGTGAACTGACAGCTGGGTGTCGGCCATCTTGTTTCTGTGTATTCTTTCCATGAACACCTTGAACTGAACGGTGAAGACGGAGTCGATCGACTCCTCATTTTGTTTATTCATTTACAAAAGAATCTTTTTTTTTCTTTTCTTCTTGCTTTTATTAATTTATTTGTCATGCCTCAACTCTCATGAGTGTAACCCCGCCCCTTTCAATCACACCAAGTCTCAGAAAACACTTATTTGTTGCATAAAGGGCACATTTTGCACCAGACAAGTGCACGTTGGCCGCACGGGTAAAAGTTTGAGGTGCTTTTTGAGAATCACGCGGTTTCTTTTGACTTTGACTGGTTTAGCATCCTGCACGCGGAGACTCTCCAGCGCCCCCTGCAGGAGTCGTGCTGCAATGCATTCAGTTCTGTGCGTTTAAAAGTGTTCTTTACTCGAGCGCTTCTTTGTTGTACGGAAGACCAGCTTTACGCACTTTAATGTGCTGCGACGAGTTTAATGTCGAGTTTAATGAAGGATTCCAGAGGGTTTTTTTCTACAATGTTTGGTCGAAATACTTAAAAATAAAATAAACTACTTGTTTTCTATTTGTCGAGTGGAGGCAATATGGAGACTTTTCCAAACAATGTTGGTGTTCCTGTTTCTTAAACTGTAAACAAATATGTTTTATAGCAGAATCTTTATCGTGGCGGTGTTTTGGGAGGTGAAAGCATAACTGTGAATAAATGATATAAAGCGATAATTAAACAGATTATGTGATGGAAACTTTTTTCCAGAATGAATACGGGTGTGTTTTTGTACGTTTTTTGTTGTTGTAATAACTTGCTCTTATTCTTGTAAAGGAAATTAAACTTGTGTTAACTGACTTGTACAGACTTGGGATAATTATGTTCCATGTTCTCACTGACCAAAAAAAGATCATCTCACACTTTTTGTTTACACTTTATATGATATGTCTTTTTTTCTTTTGACTTCTTTGGCTCTTCATTTGAATAAATAATTGTCTGTTTTTAGTGTTTGTTTTCTATAAATCATTCATACATATTTATTTTACATAATTAAAAAATTAAGAATCAAATGAAGCTCTTTGTCCCGGCTTCCCCATAAATTGCACGTT
>NC_136596.1:1880872-1900872 GCF_910589615.1 Taurulus bubalis | reverse complement strand
GGGCCTGACGTGGGACCCGGTGGGGAAGTACGTCGCCTCGCAGGCCGACGACCACAGCCTCCGAGTGTGGAGGACGGTGGACTGGCAGATGGAGGCCAACATCACCAAGCCCTTCAGCGAGGTACCGGACCACGTGCAACAATATTCAGTTCATTTAAACTGGAATGCCGGAGAAAGGACACGAATCCTGTGAAGCTGTTTGCATGGATTGATAGATGTTTACTTTATTCACCCCTAAGGGGAAATTTGTATATACTCCGACGAGCATGTCATTTATCAAGTGTAAATATTGTCTTTTTCCTTTTTGGTATTTGTGCAGTTTCAAATTTTACTGTAATAATATAACTTCACATTAGGGTAGGGCGGTATTGAGATTCCCCTACTGATGATATTATTTTAAGAGAAACAATAATATCCTAAATTATCCTCCCAAAAAACCTGCAGAAAAATCAGAATTTATTTTTATCCAACCAAATATTCTGCTTTTGTACCGTATTTTTGTTAAAATTTAGCTTTTTAGCTTTGTTTAGCTTTTTAAAAAACACGATTTTCACTACGGTTAAAAAAACGCACGCACCTGCATCACCTGGTTAACGTGACGGCATATCTAACTAATCACTTTAACTTACCCACAGATTTTAATAAACAGGGTTCTTGCGGTCATGGAAAACCAGGAAGAGTCCTTGAGTTTTAAAATGGTTATTTCCAGGCCTGGAAAAGTCCTTGAAAAAAAATAAAAATCCAAAAAGTTTAGTAAAAGTCATTTGCGCTGAGTTTGAAATAATGACTATGCTTTTAAAAGAAAGACGCTCAAAATATAAGCAGGCATACATACAGGCATCTATATAAATGTTTATTCTTTTAATCAAACTATTGTCTCATTCATTTGTGTCATTTAAGGTTTACTGTATGCTTTGTATTCTCATTGTTAGTTTAAATACTACATTTACTCACTTTTTACTGTTTACACCCAGATTTCACTAAATGTTTGTAATGGAAATTTGGTTAAAAGTCTTGAAACCCATTGGTCAGAATGTGTGAACCCTGCATTGAGACTCGTCTTCTGTCTACGTGTCCCCACAAAACCAAACCAAGCTTCTAAACCACTTCTTTGTTCCCCTTTCTGTCGCCTTGCCTCAGTGCGGCGGGACGACCCACGTCCTGCGCCTGTCTTGGTCTCCGGACGGGCAGTACCTGGTGTCGGCTCACGCCATGAACAACTCCGGCCCCACGGCTCAGATCGTGGAGCGAGACGGCTGGAAGACCAACATGGACTTCGTGGGCCACCGCAAAGCCGTCACCGTGGTGGTGAGTAGGGCTGTGCGGTGTAATGGTTATAATGGTCATGACTTTAGTCATGGTTATAACTTTAGTCATGGTTATAATGGTCATAACTTCAGTCATGGTTATAATGGTCATGACTTTGGTCATGGTTATAATAGTCATAACTTTGGTCATGGTTATAATGGTCATAACTTTGGTCATGGTTATAATGGTCATAACTTTAGTCATGGTTATAATGGTCATAACTTTAGTCATGGTTATAATGGTCATAACTTTAGTCATGTTATAATGGTCATAACTTTAGTCATGGTTATAATGGTCATAACTTTAGTCATGGTTATAATGGTCATGACTTTAGTCATGGTTATAATGGTCATGACTTTAGTCATGGTTATAACTTTAGTCATGGTTATAATGGTCATAACTTTAGTCATGGTTATAACTTTAGTCATGTTATAACTTTAGTCATGGTTATAACTTTAGTCATGTTATAACTTTAGTCATGGTTATAATGGTCATAACTTTAGTCATGGTTATAATGGTCATGACTTTGGTCATGGTTATAATGGTCATAACTTTGGTCATGGTTATAATGGTCATAACTTTGGTCATGGTTATAATGGTCATAACTTTGGTCATGGTTATAATGGTCATAACTTTGGTCATGGTTATAATGGTCATAACTTTAGTCATGTTATAATGGTCATAACTTTAGTAATGGTTATAATGGTCATGACTTTAGTCATGGTTATAATGGTCATGACTTTAGTCATGGTTATAATGGTCATGACTTTAGTCATGGTTATAACTTTAGTCATGGTTATAATGGTCATAACTTTAGTCATGGTTATAATGGTCATAACTTTAGTCATGGTTAATAACTTTAGTCATGTTATAACTTTAGTCATGGTTATAATGGTCATAACTTTAGTCATGGTTAATAACTTTAGTCATGGTTAATAACTTTAGTCATGTTATAACTTTAGTCATGGTTATAATGGTCATAACTTTAGTCATGGTTAATAACTTTAGTCATGGTTATAATGGTCATAACTTTAGTCATGGTTATAACTTTAGTCATGGTTATAACTTTAGTCATGTTATAACTTTAGTCATGGTTAATAACTTTAGTCATGTTATAACTTTAGTCATGGTTAATAACTTTAGTCATGTTGTAACTTTAGTCATGGTTATAATGGTCATAACTTTAGTCATGGTTATAATGGGCATAACTTTAGTCATGGTTAATAACTTTAGTCATGTTATAACTTTAGTCATGGTTATAATGGTCATAACTTTAGTCATGGTTAATAACTTTAGTCATGTTATAACTTTAGTCATGGTTATAATGGTCATAACTTTAGTCATGGTTAATAACTTTAGTCATGTTATAACTTTAGTCATGGTTATAATGGTCATAACTTTAGTCATGGTTAATAACTTTAGTCATGGTTATAACTTTAGTCATGGTTATAACTTTAGTCATGGTTATAACTTTAGTCATGTTATAACTTTAGTCATGGTTATAATGGTCATAACTTTAGTCATGGTTATAATGGTCATAACTTTGGTCATGGTTATAATGGTCATAACTTTAGTCATGGTTATAATGGTCATAACTTTGGTCATGGTTATAATGGTCATAACTTTGGTCATGGTTATAATGGTCATAACTTTGGTCATGGTTATAATGGTCATAACTTTAGTCATGTTATAATGGTCATAACTTTAGTAATGGTTATAATGGTCAAAACTTTAGTCATGGTTATAACTTTAGTCATGGTTATGACTTTAGTCATGGTTATAATGGTCATGACTTTAGTCATGGTTATAATGGTCATGACTTTAGTCATGGTTATTATGGTCATGACTTTAGTCATGGTTATAATGGTCATAACTTTAGTCATGGTTATAACTTTAGTCATGGTTATAATGGTCATAACTTTAGTCATGGTTATAATGGTCATAACTTTAGTCATGGTTAATAACTTTAGTCATGTTATAACTTTAGTCATGGTTATAATGGTCATAACTTTAGTCATGGTTAATAACTTTAGTCATGTTATAACTTTAGTCATGGTTATAATGGTCATAACTTTAGTCATGGTTAATAACTTTAGTCATGGTTATAATGGTCATAACTTTAGTCATGGTTGTAACTTTAGTCATGGTTATAACTTTAGTCATGGTTAATAACTTTAGTCATGGTTAATAACTTTAGTCATGGTTATAATGGTCATGACTTTGGTCATGGTTATAATGGTCATAACTTTAGTCATGGTTATAATGGTCATAACTTTAGTCATGGTTAATAACTTTAGTCATGTTATAACTTTAGTCATGGTTATAATGGTCATAACTTTAGTCATGGTTATAATGGGCATAACTTTAGTCATGGTTAATAACTTTAGTCATGTTATAACTTTAGTCATGGTTATAATGGTCATAACTTTAGTCATGGTTAATAACTTTAGTCATGTTATAACTTTAGTCATGGTTATAATGGTCATAACTTTAGTCATGGTTAATAACTTTAGTCATGTTATAACTTTAGTCATGGTTATAATGGTCATAACTTTAGTCATGGTTAATAACTTTAGTCATGTTATAACTTTAGTCATGGTTATAATGGTCATAACTTTAGTCATGGTTATAATGGTCATAACTTTGGTCATGGTTATAATGGTCATAACTTTAGTCATGGTTATAATGGTCATAACTTTGGTCATGGTTATAATGGTCATAACTTTGGTCATGGTTATAATGGTCATAACTTTGGTCATGGTTATAATGGTCATAACTTTAGTCATGTTATAATGGTCATAACTTTAGTAATGGTTATAATGGTCAAAACTTTAGTCATGGTTATGACTTTAGTCATGGTTATAATGGTCATGACTTTAGTCATGGTTATAATGGTCATGACTTTAGTCATGGTTATAATGGTCATGACTTTAGTCATGGTTATTATGGTCATGACTTTAGTCATGGTTATAATGGTCATAACTTTAGTCATGGTTATAACTTTAGTCATGGTTATAATGGTCATAACTTTAGTCATGGTTATAATGGTCATAACTTTAGTCATGGTTAATAACTTTAGTCATGTTATAACTTTAGTCATGGTTATAATGGTCATAACTTTAGTCATGGTTAATAACTTTAGTCATGTTATAACTTTAGTCATGGTTATAATGGTCATAACTTTAGTCATGGTTAATAACTTTAGTCATGGTTATAATGGTCATAACTTTAGTCATGGTTGTAACTTTAGTCATGGTTATAACTTTAGTCATGGTTAATAACTTTAGTCATGGTTAATAACTTTAGTCATGGTTATAATGGTCATGACTTTGGTCATGGTTATAATGGTCATAACTTTAGTCATGGTTATAATGGTCATAACTTTAGTCATGGTTAATAACTTTAGTCATGTTATAACTTTAGTCATGGTTATAATGGTCATAACTTTAGTCATGGTTATAATGGGCATAACTTTAGTCATGGTTAATAACTTTAGTCATGTTATAACTTTAGTCATGGTTATAATGGTCATAACTTTAGTCATGGTTAATAACTTTAGTCATGTTATAACTTTAGTCATGGTTATAATGGTCATAACTTTAGTCATGGTTAATAACTTTAGTCATGTTATAACTTTAGTCATGGTTATAATGGTCATAACTTTAGTCATGGTTAATAACTTTAGTCATGTTATAACTTTAGTCATGGTTATAATGGTCATAACTTTAGTCATGTTATAATGGTCATAACTTTAGTCATGGTTAATAACTTTAGTCATGGTTATAATGGTCATAACTTTAGTCATGGTTAATAACTTTAGTCATGTTATAACTTTAGTCATGGTTATAATGGTCATAACTTTAGTCATGGTTAATAACTTTAGTCATGTTATAACTTTAGTCATGGTTATAATGGTCATAACTTTAGTCATGGTTAATAACTTTAGTCATGTTATAACTTTAGTCATGGTTATGATGGTCATAACTTTAGTCATGTCATAACTTTAGTCATGTTATAACTTTAGTCAAGGTTATAACTTTATAACAACAATTAATAACCCACAACTAACACTCTTTAACAGGTAAAACACCACGACACAACAGTTTGTGCCCCATAAACAATTCATAACACTAATAATTGTACATTTATAAAATTGCACCGTCGAACTGCATGCTGGGTAAAGGATCTTCCTGCCTTTCTTCCTGCGGACACGTCGCCCCGGGGTTCCTCCGCACGCTGACCGGTCTTGTTTCTCTCCCTCTGCAGAAATTCAACCCAAAGATCTTCAAGAAGAAGCAGAAGAACGGCAGCGCCCCGAAACCCGGCTGCCCGTACTGCTGCTGCGCCGTCGGCAGCAAAGACCGGTCGCTGTCCGTCTGGGTGAGTTTGATTGTTGACGTCGTGACGGAGTTCGGAGTTTTGTGCGTCAACTTTTTAACACAAACGTTCAGTTGTTTCCTGACGAAACAAACGTCTTCCTGTCCGTCTTCTCTTTAGCTCACCTCTCTGAAGCGCCCTTTGGTGGTCATCCACGATCTGTTCGATAAGTCAATCATGGACATCTCCTGGTGAGTGTGTGTGTGCGTTGATGTGCATCAGTGAGTTTGAGATGACGTCACTCGCATGAAGAGGGGAAAAAGGTTCTGAATAAGCTGTTCAAATATTACATCTTCATAGTTTGAAATAAGGCTGGAGGGAATAGTTTGATGTTAACATTCTGAATCAACATGTGAATGCTCTGCAGCTTCTTTTGTAGTAGTAATAATAATAATAATAATAATAATAGCAAGGATTTATATAGCGCCTTTCATGAAACCCAAGGACGCTTAACAAAGACATAAATAAACATGACAAATGCAACAGTAGCTAGAGGACATAGGCTTTGGTGAAGAGGTGAGTTTTGAGGAGTTTTTTGAAGGTTTCCAGAGATGGTGTGTTGCGGAGCTCTATGGGGAGAGAGTTCCAAAGTGTGGGGGCTGTCACACTGAAGGCTCTGTCCCCAAAAGTTCGCATTTTTGTGTGAGGGATGGAGAGCTGACCCGTGCCTGAGGATCGAAGGTTCCGGGACTGTGTGTAAGGGTGGAGGAGGTTAGATAGATACTGAGGAGCCAGGGCATTGAGGGATTTGTAGGTGAGGAGGAGGATCTTGTAGGTGATGCGGGACTTGACCGGAAGCCAGTGGAGGTGGATGAGGGTGGGGGTGATGTGCTGCCAGGGCTTGGTGCGGGTGAGAACCCTGGCAGCCGAGTTTTGCACATACTGGAGCCTGTCCAGGGCTTTGCTGGGAACCCCGGACAGAACTCCATTGCAGTAGTCCAAACGGGAGGTGACGAAAGCGTGGATAAGGGTTTCTGCCACAGAGTCAGAGAGTGATTGCCGGAGACGTGAGATGTTTTTGAGGTGGAAGAAGGCGGATTTGGTAATGGACCTGATATGAGATTGGAATGATAGTGTTGGGTCCAGGATGACACCCAGGTTGCGGACTTCCAAGGATGGGGAGAAGGAACAGCCGTCAACGTCCAGGTGGAGATCTCCAACCTTCCGGAGCAGGGCCTTGGGAGCCACAACCATGAGCTCAGTTTTGTTGCTGTTGAGTTTTAGGAAGTTTGATGACATCCAGATTTTTATTGCATGTAGGCAGTTTACAAGTGACTGTGGGGGTAGCTGGGTGGATGGTTTGGTGCTGAGATATAGTTGTGTATCGTCAGCATAAGAATGAAAGCTGAGACCATGGTGGCGGATGATCTGACCAAGGGGAAGCATGTAGATGGTGAAGAGGAGGGGTCCCAGCACAGAGCCTTGAGGTACGCCATGGTTGACTGGGGCTGGGGTGGAACTGGAGTCTCTGATGGTGACAAACTGTTTTCTGTTTGTGAGGTAGGACTGAAACCAGAAGAGAGCTGAACCGGTGAGGCCAAGGTAGTCAGATAGGCGGGTGAGGAGGATGGTGTGGGAGACTGTGTCGAAGGCAGCTGAGAGGTCCAGGAGGACGAGGATGCTGATGTGACCAGAATCTGCAGCGATGAGGAGGTCATTTGTGATTTTGATGAGGGTGGTCTCTGTGCTGTGATGTGGTCTGAAACCAGATTGAAATGTTTCGTAGAGCTCATGGTTGGCCATATATTGATGGAGTTGGGCGGCCACTGCTCTTTCCAGAATTTTGCTCAGGAAAGGGAGGTTGGAGATCGGTCGATAGTTGTTGCAGTCATCCCGGTCCAGACCTGGCTTTTTGAGGATGGGAGTGACTGAGGCCATCTTGAGGCTGTCGGGTACAAGACCAGATGCCAAGGAGGAGTTGATGATGTTCACCATAATGGGGCACAGGGCAGGTAGGCACGCCTTGACCAAGGCTGTGGGCATGGGGTCCAGAGAACAGGTGGAGGCTTTGGCCTTAGTGACCAACTTTGCAACCTGAGGAGCACATACAGGGGAGAAGAAGGAGAGGGAGCACTGAGGCAGGTGAACATCCGAGGGAGCCACGCCCAGTGGCTGAGGTGTGTGTGTGGAGGGAGGTGGGCAGGAACCAGCAGCTGCTGATGGATGGACTCGACTTTGTCCTGGAAAAAGTCCAGGAACTTAGTGCAGAGGTCGGGGGTACCTGAGGGCAGGGGGGGGGGGGGGGGGTCAAGGGGGCGAAGGAGCCGGTTGATGGTGGAGAACAGCAGTCTGGGGTGGTTTTGCTGGTTGGTAATGAGGGTGGAGTAGTACAGTGTTTTGGCCTGGGAGAGAGCTACTTTGTAGGCCCTCACATGCTCTTTATAAGCCTCAAGGTGGACAGTGAGGCCAGATCTTTTGTAGCGCCTCTCCAGTTGACGGCCAGTGGACTTCTGGGTGCGGAGTTCAGTGGTGAACCAGGGGGCGGGACGGGTATAGGAGACAGTCCGGGTTTTGAGGGGGGCAAGGGAGTCAAGGCTGCCGGATAAAGTGGCGTTGTAGTGGGCAATCAGCCCATCAGCAGAGCTGTCGTGTGGATCTGAGGCCAGATGGGTCGCTATCAGGTCGTTCAGAGCTGGTGTACTCACTGTCTTGATGTTCCTGTACTGGATGGTACGTTTTGTGCGCTGCCTGGGCAGGGTGACAGGAACAGTGCAGAGAACAGCGAGATGGTCTGAAACCGCGAGGTTCAGGCACTGCAGATGGGAGGGAGTTGTGCCAGTGGAGCACACCAGATCTAGCGTGTGGCCTTTAGTGTGGGTGGGACTTTTAACGTGCTGTGTGAAGTTGAAACAGTCCAACAGTGACAGGAATTCGGTGGCAAACGAGCAGCTGGTGGAGTCCACATGAATATTAAAGTCACCGAGAAGGAGTGTAGATGGAGACATGGAGCAGACAGAGGTGAGAAGCTCAGATAGCTCAGGCATGAAGGTGGTGGAGGCTTTAGGGGGGCGGTAGATGAGGACAACCTGGAGCTGTGTAGACCCAACCAGGGAGAAAATGACACACTCAAACGAGGTGACATTGGGTACTGGGAGGTCTTTGACCAGGATGTCAGCTCGATGTATAACAGCCAGCCCGCCGCCACGACCCATGGAGTGAGGCTTTTGTATGTAGACATATCCAGGGGGAGTGGCTTGATTAAGTGCCACGAAATCCTGCTGATTTTGCCAAGTTTCAGTTAGACAGAGAAAGTCAATTTTCCTGTCAGTGATGATATCATGGATGAGTAGAGCTTTATTGTTGATTGAGCGAGCATTCTGCAGCATAAATGTTGCACCGTTGTTAGTGAATGCTGGGGCAGGCGGTGTGGAGGGAACGACACTGTCAACACAGACCAGGGACCTCAGATTATTCAGGGTGCACACGTGTGGTCTGTTGTGATGACGTCGTAGCTGCACGTTGGAGCGCCCGTCAGACAGCACTGAGGGAACACCATGATCAGTGTAAACAAACTTGCACCGGGAGGCTCTATGGACATAACGGGGGCGACGTATGAGTCCGAGGGACTTAATGTCATCGATGCAGTTTGAAATGAAGTGACAGAAGAGGTCCAGGAGTTGCGTTGATGAGTATTTGAAGAACACCATGTTTGCAGCACTGGAGCGCCAGCTAAATCCTGGAGCCGCAATCCGTGGAGGAGGCTCCCAACCTCGGACCGCAGCAGCAGCAGGGAATGCAGCCAGAACAGCAGCAGCATACAGTGTAGCCAGAACACGAGGTGGATAGTCCTGGAGTCGTGGCATGGAGGAGTCCAAACGTGAGCAGCGGAGTGACGTTGGATAATCCACAGTAAATTGATAGCGCCGCTTGGTCGGCGGAGCTAACAGCTGGCCGGCGGCTAACAGCTAACAGCTGATCACTGGAGAAGGCGAGCACACAGAGTCAAATGTGCACAATCTTCTGACAGTTAGCAGCACCAGACAGTGGAGTGTAAATACAACTTATAGTGATAACTTATTCCTACATGCAGTGATTGTAGGCACAGATTTAAACAAAAGGTGAAGTTGTTGCTACGGAACTGAGAAGCGGCGACAAACACGCCAGCGTCCTCTCGAGCGTCCTTCTACTCTCTGGTGGAGTTACTTCCACCGAGACATGAAGGTGCTGCACACTATCAGAGAAACTCCGCCCAACCCTTCAGGACTGTGCGCCCTTTTCCATTTGTGTGTGTTTGTATATAATATGTATATATATTTATTACATATTATATCATTAAACCCAGTATTCCTGCACAGAAGATCCCTCCTTTGCATTTTTTGCAAGACAGAAACACGGACAGCGTTTGAGTTTTTGTGTATTTATGAGTTTGTGTGTTTGTGCGTCAGGACCCTGACCGGTCTGGGGATGCTGGTGTGTTCGATGGACGGGACGGTGGCCTACCTGGACTTCTCCCTGGACGAGCTGGGAGACCCGCTGAACGAGGAGGAGAAGGTCAGAGCCTCATCCTGGCATCGCACCGGTCTTTACATACATACTGGCCTTTACCATACTGGTCTTTATCATACTGGTCTTTTTATATATGTATTTATTTCTTTATTTTAAAGGCTGCCTCAACTGTTGTAAAGTTCAGGTTCTAAGTCACGTGGTTGCCTTGTATTTTGTCATTATCATAAATAAAGACCCTTCCTCTTCTCCCTCTTCTTCCTCCCCTCGTGCAGAACGGGATCCACCAGAACATCTACGGGAAGAGCCTGGCCATCACCAGCACCGAGGCCCAGCTGTCCACCACCATCATCGAGAACCCGGAGATGCTGAAGTACCAGCAGGAGCGGCGCAGCTCGGTGCAGAGCCAGCTGGGGCCGGGCGGCGCGGGGCCCGAGGCCGCGGCCCCCAAACTCAACAGCGTGATGAACGGAGAGTCTCTGGAGGACATCCGGAAGGTGGGGGGTTTATTCTGGTCTTTTATTCAACCGTCGCACAAACAAATGTACAATTTCACTCAAAATGCAGCAATTTAAACCCATAGAGAATACATACATTTTTATTTATTTATTTGTTGCATAGCTTTTATGATATTTTAAATGTTGTGTAAAGTGCAATGAGTATTAACAAAAGTGCTACATAATTTAAATTTATTATTATTATTATTATTATTATTATTATTATCATCATTATTAATAATAATAATGTAAAGAGAGGAACAAAGAGGCACAAACTGATTGTTTAATTATACACATATTTCACAGGTAATGTCTAACAGCAATTGAGAGATTTTGGATGAATTTCAAACTCTTTGTTGAAAAACACACAAAACGTTAAAAAGTGATTTCACGCCTAAACTTGCACTTATAAATATATAGAATTTGGCAATTATAATAAATAACTGTATGATATACGCCCTTCTCTCCAAGTTTCTGTGAATCCTTATGTATTTTGTTCATAGAATCATCTTTTATAATATTAATAATATAATCTTTGGACAAAACCTCGCTATGAGCGGCGGTCTAAATCAAATCCTTTGCATTTGATTGGACGGCAAAAAAAAAAAGTGGGCGGGGTTAAAACGCTCCTCGAACCTTCAAGTGTCAGATTGAGTGACGGCACAATTTAATATTTAGTTTCACAGGAAGAAAAGATGAGACAAATAAAAAGATGTGTTCTTAAAGGTTTAAAAGGTCCACAAATAAAATGTTTTCATGCCAGGAAACATTTCAACCTTTTAGTCGCAGAGCTTTCATGGATTTATGTATTTCATGTTGCAGGTAAAAAGGCACAAATCGTTGCTCTCTGCTCATATTCAGATGTTTATCCACTAGCAGTCGAGTGATGCCGACTTATCTGTTGGAGTAAAACCACTCCAGGTGTTTTGGGCTCTGAAGTCGGTGCGTTTGTTCTTCTCCGTCGTCTCTAGAACCTTCTGAAGAAGCAGGTGGAGACGAGAACCCCCGACGGCAGGAGGCGGATCACGCCGCTCTGCATCGCTCAGCTGGACACCGGGTAGGCAGAGCGCGCGGCGCCACGACGGCCCGCGGGGCCCGAACGCACCGCAAAGCTAACCTTCTCCTTCGTTGTCTCCCTGCAGGGATTTCTCCCCGGCTCTGTTCAACAGCGCCCCCATCCTGCCCTCGGGCTCCTCCATGTCCAACCAGCTCACCTCCCAGCTCAGCTCCGACTCCAGCCCGGGGCCGGCCTCGTCTCTGGGGCTCCGGCCGGGACACGACCCCATGCTCACCTCGCCGCCGGCCGGCAGCGCCGCCAAGGGCCTGGAGGACAAGGATGGGTACGAGCCGACTTCTTCTGTGGTGTCTCTTACAGGGTTCTTACGGTCATGGAGTTTTAAAATGGTTATTTCCAGGCCTGGAAAAGTCCTTGCTCATGGAACTTTGGTTTAAAGTCATGGAAAGGTCATGGAAAAGTTATGGAAGTTTGGTTTAAAGTCATGGAAATTGGTTAAAAGTCATGAAAACCCATTGGTCTAAATGTGTATAAACCCTGATTTTAGTATTTCCTGTGAGTTCCGATCCGCCTGTGATCTTCTCTTTCTCATTGTAATATTTATTTATTTTCCAGCGTGAAGTCCAGTCTGCTGCTCACTTCCGCCTCCAAGATGGAGCCGATGAAGGCGTTGGACTCCCGGTTCACGGAGAGGTCGAAGGCCACGCCGGGCGTCATGGCCACCATCTCCTCCATGGTGGGACTCGTGCCTCTGGACAGGTGAGGCCGGCGTGAAGCGAAGGAGGAGAACGGTGCCGATGCGAGGCGGCGGAGGACAAACTGACATTTTATTTTATTTTCGTCCGGCAGGCCGAAGGACGGCGTCTCCGCCCCGAAGGACCTGAAGGCCAAAGACGACACCAGCAGCGACAGCGAGGACAAGATGGCCTCCATCAACAAGAACCTGTCCTTCAGCAAGAGGAAGCCCGACCTGCTGGCGGACGGAGGAGACGGCGTGGTGGAGAAGAGGAAGAAGGGGCGGCCCAGGAAAGACAAGATGGCCGCCCCCATCGCCCAACCCTTCACTCAGGTAGAGGGAACTGGAACACGAACAGTTATTATGGCGTGAAATCATAAAGAAGAAAACACAAGTTTAGGTTCTTTGATCATTTATTTTAAGTGCTCAACATATTATATTAATTACAGAGTTTCACTGATTGTCACGTGACTGTTGGTCTCAGGAGAATAAATCCTGGCTTCCTGGTTGCGTTGAGGAGCTCAGAATTTATCGTTTTTTACAGAATCTGTTTGAAGTAAACAGTTTATTTGTGGCAAAATTATTTAATGAGACGAGTAGAACTAAATAAAGTAATTTCCAGCTTCGTTTTTGCCGCTTCTTCTGATGGTAGCGTTCGTCACACGTGATGCGTTTGAGGACCGTCGGAAAAGATGAGAACCTGAAAAGATGAGAACCTGAATCAGAAACTTCCGTTACTCCAGCATCTGAATGAGAGGATTGAAAAGCAGAGTGGTGGATCAACGTGTCGTCCCTCCTCTTCCTCTCAGATTTCTCCCCCGGCGGAGCGGGAGCCCAGCCGGGTGGCGGCTGCTCCGGCTCCGGCAGCGGCTCTCAAGCTCCCGACGCCGAGTATAAAGAAGGCCTTCAGTCTGCAGGTGTGTGTGTGTGTCTTTATGGATGTCAAGTCTGTTTAGTATTTCTATTAAGTAGTTTTACTCAACCTAAAGTTGTTAAATGTTTCTTAAACAGTTATTTTAAATGTTAGATTTTGTGTTTTATGAGCAGTTTTCTTCTTCTTCTACTTGTTCTTCTTCTTCTTCTTCTTCCTCCTGTAAAGTCCCCTTAACTTTCCCTTCACTGCGTCTCTCTCTTCTGCTCACCGCCTCCCTCTGCTGGTGACCAGGAGGAACTGCAACTACATGCAAAGAGTCTTCTTTGTTGTTCACACAGGTTACACACACCTCAGCAGCTGCCTCCTTCTACCCATAATTCCTCTCGTGTGTGTGTGTGTGTGTGTGTGTGTGTGTGTAGGTGAGCATGGAGCCGTCGGTGTTCCTGGAGGTGGAGAACGAGGTGTCGCTGGTCGCGGGTTCGAAGCTCAGCCAGCTGCGCTGCTCCAGAGACGGGCGGGACTGGAACACGCTGCTGCCCAGCTCGGTGGTCACGGCCGCGGGGAGCAGGTAGGAGGTCCGGGG
Organism: Taurulus bubalis; assembly: GCF_910589615.1. Lineage (NCBI taxonomy): Eukaryota > Metazoa > Chordata > Actinopteri > Perciformes > Cottidae > Taurulus > Taurulus bubalis. The sequence continues at coordinate 1,887,039 of NC_136596.1, read as the reverse complement.
GTTCATGGGGGTCTAGACCCTCTAGGGGGCCTCGACCCTCTAGGGGGTCTAGACCCTCTAGGGGGCCTCGACCCTCTAGGGGGTCTAGACCCTCTAGGGGGCCTAGACCCTCTAGGGGGCCTCATGCTCCACCTGAAGTACATTTTAAAGTGAAATGCATCAATCTGATTAACTTTAGAGGATCAAAGAACAGTGACAGAATGTAACAAAGTACTTTTACTTGAGTGATGTACTTTAGTACACATTTGAGGTACTTGCAGCATACTTTTCTGAAGTATTTCCATTTAAAGTAACTTTATACGTCCACTTCATCTCAGATGGAAATATTTTACTTCAAAGCTACTTTCCCTGATGAGATAATAATAAATAATCACAGTTCATGAGTTTATTCATAAGTATAAAAAAGCCCGTATTTAAAATGAGGTCCACCTTTTACCAGCTGCGACACACTAAGGCATCAATAATAATAATAATAATAATGCAATGTTATCGGCCTCCCATACATATATTATAATATGAGAGTATTATCGGCAAGGACGATCTGATTAATGAATGGGGAACACTGAGCTCCAATGAACGAACGAGTGAATGAATGAATGAACGAGTAAGTGAATGAGAGTGAACGGACGAATGAACGACTGAATCAACAGCACTAAACCCCGCCCCCTCCCCCCCCCCCCCCCCCCCACAGTGACGTCCTCGCCGTCGCCTGCCAGGACCGGATGTTGTCGGTCTTCTCTTCCTGTGGGCGGAGGCTCCTCCCCTCCATCCAGCTGACCACTCCGGCCTCGGCGCTGCATTGCTCCGCCCACTTCGTCATGGCGTTGACGGCCGGAGCCACGCTGTCCGTCTGGTCGGTGGACTTCTGTTTGCACGACATCACATGTTTATTCTAGACTCGGTCGGGGGTTGTTGGTGAGGAATTAACTGTGTGTGTGTGTGTGTGTGTGTGTGTGTGTGTGTGTCTGCAGGGACGTTCACAAGCAAAAGGCTCTGGTGAAGAACGAGTCGCTGCTGAGCATTTTATCTGGTGAGGCACCGCATCAATATCACGTCTGTGATGTCATCAATATCACGTCTGAGACGAGCACAGAGCTGGAGAGTCGGTGACTGAAGCTAAACTGAAAACGGGGACGAGTCCACTTCTTATGTGCAGTCCATGGCTGTAAGTCGCTGCACAGAACCAGGCTAGCTGCTTCCAGTCTTTAAGCTAAGCTGAGCTAGACTAACCGCATCCTGACTCCAGCTCTGTACTCAACACGCAGACTTGAGATGGAATTCCATCGCGTCGAAGGTATTTCTTCAAATGTTCTAAAAGTGCATTTAACACCCTCCCTGAAAACACCTGTGTGTGTGTGTGTGTTTGTGTGTGTGTGTGTGTGTGTGTAGGTGCCGACACCACCGTGTCTCAGTCTCTGCTGACCCAGCAGGGCGTCCCCGTCATCGGACTGTCCAACGGGAAGTCCTACTGCTTCAGCTCGTCCCTGGAGACCTGGTGAGATTTACATTTGCATTTGCAGCTTGTCCCATTTTGCTACCATGCAAGTAAATGACAGTGTCATCTACATACATTCGGATATTAGCATCAGGACAGGCGTCCCACAAGGATCCGTCCTGGGCCCATCGCTATTTCTCTTTATATAATCAATGATCTGGATGGCAGATCATTGATTATATAAAGACAAATAGCATTGCCCATGACGGATCCTTGTGGGACGCCTGTGGACAAATGGAGGGCAGTAGATTGATTGTTCTCTACTTGGACATACTGATTCTTCTTTCTTTCTCCACCCCCCCCCCCCCCCCCCCCCCCCCCTCCCAGGACTCTCATCGCCGATAAAGGAGACTCTATGGTCCAATGTGCCGACTTCAGGAGCTGCCTGCCGATCCACGATGCACCTGTGTCCTCGGGGCCGCTGGCTGTCATGCAGGGACGCAACCTCAAGTAGGACGGCCGTGCTCATCTCGACGTGTCGAGTGTTCTCTCTCTGATCATGAATACTGACTCCTCCCCCCCTCACAGTGCCGGTCGGCTGGCGTCCCGCCTGTCCTCCACCCCTCACCACCTGCAGCAGAGCATGACGCTGGCCTTCCTGGAGAACCAGCTGGCGTCCGCTCTGACGCTGCAGTCGGCGCAGGAGTACCGCTACTGGCTGCTCATCTACGCCCGCTTCCTCGTCAACGAAGGTAAACAACCGCCGCCTCCTGGGGGACTCTTCTGCAGCAAAAGAGCGCTTTGCACACGGCTTCATTTCGTGTGTGTGTGTGTGTGTGTGTGTGTGTGTGTGTGTGTCCTCCAGGCTCAGAGCATCGCCTCAGAGAGCTGTGTCAGGAGCTGCTGGGTCCCGTCCACAAGTCGGCAGCCACGGCCTGGGAGCCCACCACTCTGGTACGACGGCGGCAGCGCTCTTTTTTTTTTTTTTTTTTTTTTTTTTCTTCCCCCCCCCCTCCTCGCGTAGAAAGTCAGTGTTTTTACGTCCAGGGCTTTTATTGTAAAAGGGAGTGATAAGAAACTCCTCATCGTCGATTTCTGTGTGCTTTTATTTTGAAAATCCGAATGATTGTCGGTTCGTTTGCTGTCCAACTCATCCAAGAATTCTCACACCTGACTCGTGTTAGCCTGCCTTAACGAGCTAGCTCTGCCTCCAGGCTGTTAACTCTGTGTGTGTGTGTGTGTGTGTGTGTGTGTGTGTGTGTGTGTGTGTGTGTGTGTGTGTGTGTGTGTGTGTGTGTGTTTTCAGGGTCTCCGTAAGCGCGAGCTGCTGCGGGAGGTTTTACCCGTCATCGTTGAAAACCTGCGATTCCAGAGACTGTTCACCGAATACCAGGACCAGCTGGAGCTGCTGCGCAACAAATAACACACACACAGAGACACACACACACACACACACACAACTGGACTCTTCATGAAACCGGTTCGGGTCGTCCCGGCTAAACTCTGACCCATCCTGGGTGTCTAAAAAGAGAAGAGGCTTTTTCTTCTTCTTCTTTTTCTTTTTTTCTAATCACGATCTCAGTTTGAACTTTTAGTCTTTTGTCGTTTCTTTCCTGCTAAATGTGTTTGTTGTTGTTGTTGTTGTTGTTTTCCTGACCTATGCACCTCTCTCTCCTGCACTCCTAATCATGGTGAAAAGGATAAATAAAGGAGCAATATGTTGGTACCAAAGTGTAGAAGTGACCGAGGGGCCTCCAGACCAACGCTCTGAGGGCCGGCTCGGTTCTCTGAGCACGTTCTCCGTCGTTAAAAGGGCGACTGCCAAAATGATGAGGTCACAGCGAAAAAGATAATCAAGTTCACAACACCGCTAGGGAGGGGCTTTCTATTCCGAAATATAGGAGAGGCCCCTGGGGGGATTCGTGTCTCCGTCTGCTTCCACGGTCGAGTCTGCGCGTTAGCCACGAGCTTGCGCGTTAGCCACGAGCTTGCGCGTTAGCCTCGAGCTAGCGCGTTAGCCTCGAGCTAGCGCGTTAGCCTCGAGCTAGCGCGTTAGCCTCGAGCTTGCGCGTTAGCCACGAGCTTGCTCGTTAGCCACGAGCTTGCGCGTTAGCCACGAGCTAGCGCGTTAGCCTCGAGCTAGCGCGTTAGCCCCGAGCTAGCGCGTTAGCCCCGAGCCAGCGCGTTAGCCCCGAGCCAGCGCGTTAGCCCCGAGCCAGCGCGGAGCCTGAGCGTTAGCCCCGAGCCAGCGCGGAGCCTGAGCGTTAGCCCCGAGCCAGCGCGTTAGCCTCGAGCTAGCGCGTTAGCCTCGAGCTAGCGCGTTAGCCCCGAGCTAGCGCGTTAGCCCCGAGCTAGCGCGTTAGCCCCGAGCCAGCGCGTTAGCCCCGAGCCAGCGCGTTAGCCCCGAGCCAGCGCGTTAGCCCCGAGCCAGCGCGTTAGCCCCGAGCCAGCGCGTTAGCCCCGAGCCAGCGCGGAGCCTGAGCGTTAGCCCCGAGCCAGCGCGGAGCCTGAGCGTTAGCCCCGAGCCAGCGCGTTAGCCCAGAGCCAGCGCAGAGCCAGCGCGTTAGCCCCGAGCCAGCGCGTTAGCCCCGAGCTAGCGCGTTAGCCTCGAGCTAGGACGGTCAAAGGAAGTTCTTCGGCGTTCATTTTAGAAAAAAAGCCCAGCCCGGCCGCACAATCATGTTCCTACCGGGCCGGTACCGGACTCCTCCGAGCCCCAGAGACCTGAACCTCTTTCCACCAGACGGGTTCATTGTAAATACAGTAGAAAATAAAGAAGAACTGTGTGTGTGTGTGTGTGTGTGTGTGTGTGTGTGTGTGTGTGTGTGTGTGTGTGTGTGTGTGTGTGTGTGTGTGTGTGTGTGTTCCAGTCCCACAACGTCCGCTTTACTCTCAATCCAACAAGAAAAGGTTTTGAGTGACGCTTTGATCGTAGGATCTCTTCCATGAAATCATGTGATCAGAGCTGTATATTTATATATTATGTCTTTTCTCTCTGTTGCCGGGCAGAGTGTGTGTGTGTGTGTGTGTGTGTGTGTGTGTGTGTGTGTGTGTGTGTGTGTGTGTGTGTGTGTGTGTGTGTGTGTGTGTGTGTGTGTGTGTGTGTGTGTGTGTGAGAGAGTGTGTGAGCGAGTGTGTGTGTGTATAGAAACTCCTCTTTCTTCATTAATCTGTACAGCGAGTTTTTCTTTCTTTCGCGTTTCTTTTTTTGCCGTCAGTCATTTTTAAATGTTTGTACACGGGCATTTTGTTTTCTATAAGAAAAAGAAGAGAGAAAAAATGGGCGGAGACGAGCTGAACGTTTTCTTTTGAAGAAATAAAGAAGAAACAGATGAACAGTTGGGCTTTGGGTCATTTATTCAACAGCTGTTTGTGGTCTAATGACATGGAAGACGACGTCCTCACAGGGTCACATGACCGTGTTGTAGACGCATTATTGGCTGAAATCATTTGACAAACACAACTTTGGAACACGAGGACGTTTCATGCCTCCATCAGTAGCTTGAAGGACAGATGATGCATCCTTTAAACACAGAACATGGAACAGTGAAATGCATCGTCATGAAACATCCTGATGCTCATTCACACATTTGAATACAGATCTGCTATCACACACTTTTAAGGATTCATCTCCATGCATCCAGTGTTTGTTCTTCAGCAGTTTGTGGAATTATTCAAACATAGCAAGCATAGACTTCTATACAACCAGAGGAGTCGCCCCCCTGGTGGTCAGGAGAGAATGCAGATTTAACACATGAAGCATAGACTTCTATACAACCAGAGCAGTCGCCCCCCTGGTGGTCAGGAGAGAGAATGCAGATTTAACACATGAAGCATAGACTTCTATACAACCAGAGGAGTCGCCCCCCTGGTGGTCAGGAGAGAATGCAGATTTAACACATGAAGCATAGACTTCTATACAACCAGAGCAGTCGCCTCCTGGTGGTCAGGAGAGGGAATGCAGATTTAACACATGAAGCATATACTTCTATACAACCAGAGGAGTCGCCCCCTGGTGGTCAGGAGAGGGAATGCAGGTTTAACACATGAAGCATATACTTCTATACAACCAGAGGAGTCGCCCCCTGGTGGTCAGGAGAGAGAATGCAGCTTTAACACATGAAGCATATACTTCTATACAGACAGAGGAGTCGCCCCCTGGTGGTCAGGAGAGAGAATGCAGGTTTTAAGACTTGAAGCATTGGCTGAACACATCAGAACTGGAGGATGCCACCTTTTTAAAACATGAACCTAAATAAGTATCTTCTCTGGTGTCGTTGGATATTTTCATCAAAAACAGATAATTGAGAAAATAAACGAGGAGTTGAATATTCCAACACTGGTGCACCTCGTATGACAGCGGAGGTGGTGACGTTGTCCACCGTGGTCCAGCGGGTGCCGTTGGATGACTGAGTCTCGGAGCGCCACTGAACAGCCAGATGACTGACGGGTGGGACAGAGGGCGGGACTTTGGGGTTCTCCCATTGGACCAGAAGGCCGTTTGTAGCTGGGAAGGAACTGGAGACCCACAAGTGTCTGACCGGCGGGAGGTCTGCAGAACACAACAGGATGCTTAGTGATGATTTTGCTTTTATGAGAAGTTTTTATCGGGTAAAATGGAGGAAGAGTACTTCAACTTGCCTTGTATTGTTGTATTTTAATATATTTTGATGAGAAGTATATTTTATCCGTTACAATGTATCGGGTGAATTATACCCAACGTTAGGGATGG
>NC_136596.1:1850872-1875872 GCF_910589615.1 Taurulus bubalis | reverse complement strand
CCTAAATGCTACACGTTGTGTTCACTGCACCTAAATCGTGTTCCTGCTTTTCTTGGGGAAAATAGCACAATTAAAATTGCAGACGGGTTCTTTTGTACTCTTCAGTGTATAGACCACGTCGCACGGGAGATTATTCTGCTTTGACTTCTTCTTCACGCCTATAACTTCAAACGCCTCGTACGGAGGAATCAGAACCTCTGCTTCGTTCTTAAACTTGGAGTGCTCCGAGACGTCTGCTCCCTTGCACGTCTCGATCTTAAAACACGTCTTGTCTCCAAATCGTTCGATGTTGAACATCGGCTCCCAGAGATCTATCAGCGAGCTGGAGGCAAAAGAGCCGAGGCGAACCTGCGTGTCGACCTCAACTTCCTGGAAGGAGACGTTCGTTCTACGGTAGACGGTGAAACATTCGCCCTCCCTGGATTCAAGCTGACGTCTGTTGAGATTTTGAATGGCTTTAGTCAGGTAAAAGTGGAGCGCGTGAAACCTGAAATTGTTACCTCTCTTGCTTCGAACCGCGTCATTAAAAGGCTTATAAATGTCTCCGCCGACTGAGGTGTAAACATAGACAGCTATGGCCTGTTCTCTTGTCAGGGTTGGTTTTATGTTGGAACCACGCCCTGGTTTTTTCTTGTGTTTTCCATCGTACCAGACCACCGCGGCATCCCAGGACTTTTTGAAATCCACGTATATGTTCCTCTCATCCGGCAGGTATTGTGTTTTCACCTTTTCTGCCATTTCTTTTTCACAGCCTGTGTACATATCGTCAACGGAGTTCTGAGCCATGTCCAGTGGATATTTAGGGGAAGATCTCGATGCAACGTTGCCCTTAAAAGAAGAAAACAATGGAAATCAGAAGAAGAAATGGACTAATCATCAGACGCTACAGGGAATGGAAGCGGTGAGTCTCTACCATTGCAGCTCCTGGAGACGCTCCGTACGCGAGCAGCACTGCTGCCCAGAGGACCTTCATTGCCATCCTGCAGCAACAGCAACGGCAACAGCAACCGGGAGACACGCCGTTGTTGGAGGAAACGATCTCTGGCAACCTGTGGAGTCGAGCAGAGAGAGCCGTCACTGGGCCGCCGTGCAGAACACCTTTATAGAGGCAATAGGGGAAGTTAAAGAGTGGGCAGAGAAACAGTAAAACGAGAAGTGTTGTGTGAGTTAGACATGAAGCCATAAAAGGGAAAGAAGGGCTGCTAAGATTTCAAGATAAAGATATCTCTGGAAAAAAAAGATGCTTCAATTGCGCAAACGGTTTCCAACGAAGTTAGTGTTCGAATGACGAAATTGCTGTGGCTCCAACGCGTATCTCAAACTCTATATTGTTTTATCAAGTGTGAACTGTGTCGGAACAAGTACCTCGTACTAATACCACGCTGAAAGTACTGCAAGTAATCAAACCCTTATAAAGGTTCTTATCAGCTGAATGTACTTAAACTACTGAGAGCAAAGTGTTGATCAGTGTTTAGTAAATGTTTCACTAGCATGTATGACGCTTCTGTTAATATCGCATGTGTGTGTTCTTGTATTAATAGCATTGTGGGGACTCAAACACACTCACACATTGCATTGTGGGGACTCATTGCATTGTGGGGACATACTGAGCCCCTTAAGTTTAACTTTATTTTAGGGTTAAAGGCCTCGTACACAAAGCGTGTCACAAGCAAACAGCACGGTGTTCTTCAGCTTTTTAAATTATTCACACACACACGCACACACACACACACACACTTGACGTGTTGATAAGAATCACTTCCTGGATTCGCAGACCTCAGCAGTCTAAGCTTATCTGCTGGTTTCCTCATCCTCCATCATTACTCATCTCATCTTTGACACGTCAGAAATAAAAATAAAACAAAAAAGCAGCCATACATTTTTGGATGCTTCATGACGAGCTGATCCTTTGACTTTTATCTGTCATTTCTACCTGTTGAAATGGACATTTGGTCTCTAAAGCTGCAGCTGGCCACGTGGACGGCGATGAGGCTCCTCTGTGTGTTTTCTCACGGTGAGTTCCCCGAAACCACGAGATGACGCTTATGATACAGTTCATTTATATTATTTGTAGTATTTTGTGCTACAAGATGAATGCATATTTATTGGACGACTTCTGGGGATGTGGGAGCTTTTAACTATAACAAAGTTATAGACACAAAAGTGAATCATATACTTGTTTGTTGACAGATGTAGTGAGGATGACTCGTGAAAATCGCAAGTTGCAAATAATTGAATGCTAAAAGTATCGTTGTAATTTTTTACTAAAAGTACAATGATACGTAGTAGAATGGAATTTTATTTTATTTTAGCATTCAATTATTTGCAATTTGCATTTGAGTGGTTCAAACTTAAAGTCAATAGAAATGATGAATGAAATTAATTTTTCAAAAAACATTGTTTAATCCTGACCACCAGGCTGAGAACCAAAGAAATGTACAAAAAACAATTCATATAGAAATATTCTACCAAATTATCCTGCTTAAACTTTGGAAGTATACTCTTTATTCTCCGTTAGCTGAAACTATCAGTCAATGGAGTTCTTTGGTGTGGCGACGCTCTGCAGCTTTGTGCAGGAAGCGCACTGCCGGCCTCCTGCTTCATGATGATCAGCTTCTTCTTCCGTACAAAACTTTGGAGCGTATCTCCTCCTGCAGCGCTGCACACACACGCGTCAAAATACATCAGCGTGTGCGGCCGGATCGGGAATCATGTGCTATGACTTTTCTAAGAGATTCACCCGGTCGTTTTCCCAAAAAACGTGAAAAACGGAGGAAAATTGTCCCATTCCCTAGAATGGGGCTTCGGCGTGAAGCATCTTTTGGCGCATAGTGACTCGCCATACTTTAACGGAGAGAAATGATTTAAAGTTTCAAATGCTAACAAAACTCTGGACTTCATTTAGCAGAATCATTGTTCAAGTTTCGGAACATTTTGATCAGTCTGCCTCTCACCCAGCTGCTGACTCACCATGACAACCAGTGACACGTACAGGCACTCAGGTACACAATATGACAACCAGTGACACGTACAGGCACTCAGGTACACAACAATATGACAACCAGTGACACGTACAGGCACTCAGGTACACAACAATATGACAACCAGTGACACGTACAGGTACTCAGGTACACAATAATATGACAACCAGTGACACGTACAGGTACTCAGGTACACAACAATATGACAACCAGTGACACGTACAGGTACTCAGGTACACAATAATATGACAACCAGTGCAGTTTGACAGGAGAGGAGTTTGAACTTTATTATATCAGGGAAGAAAACCACAAAATCAGCAAAACAAACAATAGACACAACATTCACAGTACACAACAAATAGAAAACACAGTACAACGACGTGAAAGATCGGGCTGATTTACCCGGGCTCTGGTTCTGTGTGTGTGTGTGTGTGTGTGTGTGTGTGTGTGTGTTTGTGTCTCAGAGGTGACGGTGAAGAGCTCGGACCTGAAGCGCTGTGAGGACCAGAGAGTGTGTGTGAAGGACCTCAAAGACTGTGATGCTCAAAAGCCTGCATCTCCACAGGGTGAACACACACACACACAGACACACACACACACACACACACACACACACACACACACACACACGCACACACACACAGCTCATGCTGGGTCAGAATTAGAGACGAACTCAAAGTCCTCTGAGTTCGATTCTCTACATATTTAAAGTCTCAATATGAAACTGTATGCTGCTGTTCTGCAGGCTGAACGCTCAGACGTCTGTTTTCCCGCAGAGCCCCTGAACGTGTCGTGTTGCTACCAGATGTCGCACCAGTCCGTGACATGTGAGTGGAGTCGGGAGTCAAACGGCCGCGCTGAGTCGGACGACTCGCTCATCTTCAGCAGGTGGGCGTCGACGAAGGGGAGGCGGCTTACTTGATTTCATCTGTTGCATGGTTTTACGTGTCTAAATTCTAACCTCAGTTTTGTTTCCTGACTTCTTCTTCTTCTTCTTCTTCTTCTTCTTCTTCTTCTTCTTCTTCTTCTTCTTCTTCTTCTTCTTCCTCAGTGAGGATACCATCGTCTCCTGTGAGGGAATCTTCCTCCCGGCCTCCGTCCTCAACGTGACGGTCCGGATCAGGGACGACGCGTCGGGGATGGAGATCCGGTCTCGACCTCACCGCGTGTTCCTCTACGATGTTGGTCTGTGGACCGGATCCCAGACAACCGTCGTCTGGTCGATTCCTGTGAAGTTCTTTTCCAGGAGTTCGCTGACTCCTTGTCTCCTCTCCTTGTTTCCTTGTCTCCTCTCCTCAGTCAAACCCCCTAAGCCTGTACTAAGTCTACGTGGCTCCACCGAGGACTCGCTCGTTGCCTCCTGGAGAAGCAGCGATGGCGCCGTCTGTCGGCTCCGATATAGAGTCCACAGCGCTCACTCGTGGATCCAGGTTATTGTCCGTAGTTACAAAAACATCTTACTTACGGGAATGTAACTACAAGTACTTAAGTACAAAGTCAAGGTACTTGTTCTTGAGCATTACGATGCTTTTATACTTTCTACTTTTCCATTACACCTCAGAGGTACATATTGTACTTTTTACTTTACTACACCTCAGAGGTACATATTGTACTTTTTACTGTACTACATCTCACAGGTACATATTGTACTTTTTACTGTACTACATCTCAGAGGTACTTATTGTACTTTTTACTTTACTACATCTCACAGGTACATATTGTACTTGTTACTGTACTACATCTCAGAGGTACATATTGTACTTTGTACTTTACTAAATCTCAGAGGTACATATTGTACTTTTTACTGTACTACATCTCAGAGGTACACATTTTACTTTTTACTTTACTACATCTCACAGGTACACATAGTACTTTTTACTTTACTACATCTCAGCGGTACATATTGTACTTTTTACTTTACTACATATATCTGACAGTTTTACATATGATCATATTCTGATATAATATGATGCATTGATGTAGATTAAACTAAACAACAGGATATAAAGGAGTTACAATGAAACATACACATGAATACAACAGGAATATTAATCAAGAAACCTCCGCTAGAACAGTAAAACATGGACACTGAATACTTCTTCTACAACTTATTATACTGACTTTTCAACTGGAGGCCCAATCTTTAAATACTAGACGGTATTTTTACAAAATGCTACAATTTTGCCCACAATTGCATGTTTGATTAGTGATCTATGAGGCCTAAAACCTTGAAATAAAATTATACTTATGTGGCTCCGCTTGTTCCCAGATAAGTCCCCACAATGCATCAGTGAGTGTGAGTCCCCACGACACCGTTACTATAAGATCCACACACGCATACTGAAAAGTGCATGTCGGAGCGGCGCTTGTTTTCAGAAACTTGAAAACAGTTGGAGGTTTGGTCCCAGCAAAGATGGAAACTGAGGCTATATTTAATGTAAATCATGTACAATAACACATAAAGGTAAAGTATTGAGAACAAGGTGGTGGAATGACATTCGACACAGCTGATATCGGAGACTTTTGGTTGGTGGAGACACAGTTTTCCACACTTCATTTGCTGTATGTTTTGTTTTGTTGTTGCCAGGCTCCAGACTCTGACTCTGCTCACGGAGATCAGACCCTGAACTACACGATCAGAGACCTCCTGGTCTCCACCGTCTACAGCGCGGCTGTGGCCTGCAGAGAGGAGGACGGCATCTGCTGGAGCGACTGGAGCTCTGACGTCAGCGCGAGGACGCTGGACACGGGTAACGGCTTGTTCAGAGCGAGACTATTAATCATGGATCTGTGGGAAGAAACCGAGAAAGAGACTTTGTGAAACTGTCTGAATTCTTCCTAAGGATGAAAATTATATTTTTTTCTCCATGTGCAGCGCCCTCTCGGCCTCCAGAGGTGTGTTACAGAGTGGAGAAAAAGGACTCTGGGGGATCTTTTCGCCTTCATCTCATGTGGAAGGTACAATGGAAATAATCTTCATGGTACATCAATGAATAACAAACTTTTTCAGGACATAAAGAAGTCATTTTCTATACATCCTGATGTCTTTATCCTCACGGACAAGTGACGTCACAGAATTGCGCATTTCATCTTTTGCTAAATAAAATGGCCTCTTTGTATTTTGTGTAAAAAAAAGGGAAACGTGAAAGAAAGCTTCTTGTCCAAAATAACTGCTGCCCGTAGCTTCATTTATGAGGAAAAATGGAGTACTTTCCAATATGTTGGTTATTGGTTTCTCTTTTTTTTAAAATAGTAGTGTAAAACATTTATTAAGTAATAATGTAACCATAATACAAAAGATGCATATTTGAGCTAATTACTTTTTTCATGCAAAGTCTGACTGAATGATCTGGGTTTAGCCGTTTCACCCAGCGAGCATAGCTCCGCAAAATCAGGTTTCAGTCTCACGATCTCAATGGAACGTCTCCACACGAATGTCCCGTCTCTCTCCAGGAGCTTGACCTCCGTGACACCGGAGGTCGTATCCTTGGATACCAGGTGAGCTACGAGCCGGCGAAGAAGATGAAGAAGCTGCAGCACGGATGCATTAAAAACGTGACAGAGGTGACGGCGCACCTGGTGGTGGAGGAGGGGAACTGCAGCGTCACAGTTGCAGCCTACAACGCGGCCGGCTACGGACCGGCAGCACGTCTCAGCATTGACCCACAAAGACGGACCGGTGAGTGGAACGCCGTGGTTATCGCATAGAGGCATTGGTCGTTATTCACGGGGTCATGTCCTGAGGACGTGTTGAGGCTCACCAAGAAGCAGAGGGTTCCCACGCAGCTGTGAGTTCTGCGAAATGTGTCACAATATGTTCATCCATCAAATGTGCCGATCATTATCATCAACTTTTGAACTGACGCTATCAGGTTTGATGCGTCTACTTCTGCAACGTCTTGTGTGAGTTTATTTCAGAGAAGGAAGCCGGTGTCACGATGTTCAGATAAAACTTATTGCAACACGTCAAGCGTTCTCTTTCATCATGCAACGTTTGCTGGGTTCAAGTGTTTTTGACCTGTGGCTGTTTTAAAAGAAGGGATCTTTACACTAGAACATTAACGTTAAAGATAGTAACACCATCCCTAACGTTAGGTATAATTCACCTGATATATTGTAACGGATAAAATATATTAAAATACAACAATACAAGGCAAGTTGAAGTACTCTTCCTTCATTTTACCCGATAAAAACTTCTCATAAAACCAAAAACAGGTATCATGGGGGGACCCTGAAAAAAGTCTCAAAATCGGGTGAAAAATGTGGGAATCGTCAATAAAACCTGATTCAAAATATAAATAAAGGAGCTATGAGCTTGTTCTTTGGTCCACATGTTCCTGGGACATGTGAGTCTTGTCCCGTGAAGGAAAAGTCTCCTTCAATGTTAAAACACATCGGGAATTTTTTCACCCAAACCTCGGGTGAAAATCCCCCGATGTTGGTGTTCTAGGGTTAAACTGTGCAGGACTGCAACGTACTGAACAGACTGAAATACGGGATGGATGGAAACCACTGCTGTAGATAAGAGATTATGTTGGAGGAGCTGTTGATCATCACTAAGCATCCTGTTGTGTTCTGCAGACCTCCCGCCGGTCAGACACTTGTGGGTCTCCAGTTCCTTCCCAGCTACAAACGGCCTTCTGGTCCAATGGGAGAACCCCAAAGTCCCGCCCTCTGTCCCACCCGTCAGTCATCTGGCTGTTCAGTGGCGCTCCGAGACTCAGTCATCCAACGGCACCCGCTGGACCACGGTGGACAACGTCACCACCTCCGCTGTCATACGAGGTGCACCAGTGTTGGAATATTCAACTCCTCGTTTATTTTCTCAATGATCTGTTTTTGATGAAAATATCCAACGACACCAGAGAAGATACTTATTTAGGTTCATGTTTTAAAAAAGGTGGCATCCTCCAGTTCTGATGTGTTCAGCCAATGGTTCAAGTCTTAAAACCTGCATTCTCTCTCCTGACCACCAGGGGGCGACTCCTCTGGTTGTATAGAAGTATATGATTCATGTGTTGAAGCTGCATTCTCTCTCCTGACCACCAGAGGGTGACTCCTCTGGTTGTATAGAAGTATATGATTCATGGGTTGAAGCTGCATTCTCTCTCCTGACCACCAGGGGGCGACTCCTCTGGTTGTATAGAAGTCTATGCTTCATGTGTTAAAGCTGCATTCTCTCTCCTGACCACCAGGGGGTGACTCCTCTGGTTGTATAGAAGTATATGATTCATGTGTTGAAGCTGCATTCTCTCTCCTGACCACCAGGGGGTGACTCCTCTGGTTGTATAGAAGTATATGATTCATGGGTTGAAGCTGCATTCTCTCTCCTGACCACCAGGGGGCGACTCCTCTGGTTGTATAGAAGTCTATATAAATGACTCTACTTCTCTTGATGTATTCCCTTAGTAAACATTGTAAACATGAGTTTATGTCTCAATCTCTAGTTTCAAGTCTTCTTCAATACAGCATGATGTTCATTTAGTAAAGTATGGTCATTTAGAGTCAAACAGACCATAAAGCAGGGGATGCTTTATTTGAGGTAAATACATGTTATATTCTATTTACAACATGTAATAAATGTGTGTGTTTACAGATATTGTCCGTAATGAGTCCTACCTGATCAGCGTGTTTCCCGTCTTCAACCAGCAGTGTGGACCTCCTCGGTCGCTGCCGGCCGGTCTGCAGCAGGGAGGTAAACATGCCGGTAAATTATGGCCCGTTTAGAGTCAAATAGACCATAAAGCAGGGTATGCTTTAGGGGCGGGTCTACACGGTGATTGACAGGTTGGCCCAATTGGGAGTTATCCGTGTTTTCGTCTTACAACTGTTTTCTTCGTCAAAGTTATTTATAGCATTTTGGTCACCTGAAAAAGTTTTATTCAGTGGTCAGTACTTAGCTCCACCCTCTTGTGTCACTTGTAAAAAAAAACAAGATGGCGACGACCAAAATGCTAAACTCAAGGCTTCAAAACCCCAGCCCACAAACCAACAAGTGACATCACCTATGTCCACTTCCTATATAAAGTCTATGTGACATGTTTTTTTACGTGTTTTCTCAGCTCTGATGGAGGCGGTCCAACTGAAGGTGGTGGGCGTGACCAAAACCACTGTGAAAGTAGTGTGTGTGTGGCAAAGGAAGGCTGGACCAATCAGAGTGCACGGATACAGAGCGATGCTGAGGAAAGACTCGGAGAATCACAGTAAGTTTTCTTCCGTGTCTTCATATCCGATGTTATGTCGCACTACTTTGTAGTTTATTTTATAAGAAATCCCTCGACAGTTTCTTGCTTAAACTTGTCTGAGGGAGAGGTACCGAAGGTCCTTCCTTCCTGCTGCTGTCAGGCTGCATAACAAGCTGAGCTCACAGTAGACCACAAACACTTAGGACACTTCAGTAACTTTGGCCACTTTAATTACATTCATCTGGTGCAATATTTATAAAGGATTATTTTATCGTATCCTATCTTATTGTTACAAATAAAATAACGACCTGTTCGGCCGGTTTTAAAGCAAAAAATACGAGTATTTTCTGTGTGTCTGTTGGTTCGTGAATTTGAAGTGTTTCTGATTTAACGATCATATCTGTAAACACAATCATATCCTCTCCAGCTCTGGCTCTGTGGCCCGACCAATTGCAGCTCACCTTCCTCAACTTGAACCCCGACACCGAGTACTCTCTCATCCTATTGGCCGATGATGCTCCCAGAAGCATCATCCCCGTGAGGACAGACTTTGGTGAGTTTAACAATAGTTTTTGGATAAAACATTTCGAACTGTTGGATATTTAGATGGAATCACCTCCTGAAACGGGAATGAGGACAAGCCAGTGTTTGATTTTTGGAGGCTCTTGGGTTTGACTTTCTTAATAAGTAACATCATTTCTCAATCTTGCTTACAAGCAATAATTCATCTGGAACATGACATCTTGCATCATTAATTAAAAATATAATTATCTGCAAGGCTCCACAGTAACAGTTGCCTTAGAGCTGTTTGGATATGTTTCAGTCACTGTGTTTTCCCTGCCGTCACAGCGCCCCCCTGAAAAAACCCGCCGCCCTACTGTAATTTTTTCTATAGCACCAGATAACAGAAGTCATTTAAGGTTTCCTTTCCTATAGAACAGGTCTACGCCTTGTTCTTTTATAAACAAACTAAATGGCCGTTGCATGCTTTTCACAATGGGATTCGCTGCTCACTATTTTAAGCTATCAGCTATCACTTTTAAAGTCTAACAGTTAGTGTATTTGCAGGTCAAGACAAACATCCGCAACAGGCTGCAGCCTGGAGCTCCATTAATGACCTTTCTGACTTCGCATATCGAGAGGCTCTGGAAATATTCTTCCAAAAGCCCGAAAAATACACTGCAATGACAAAGTCTGAACACTTTGTGGTCATCATTAAAATAAATGAACACCATGTTTCCTTTAAGTCAGTATTTATCAAACTGGAGCGTATTTATTACAGGTGGGGCGCAAGAGGAAATGCTCTTTTGTCACATTTTCATTTCTCAGACGAGGTACCGGCTGTGGCTGCAGTGACTCCTCTGCTGCTGCTTGCCGTCATCGTGCTCATCACCTCCATCCTGTCCAGGACTCTGTGAGTCTCTCACACACACACACACACACACACCGTTATGTCACCCGTTGGTTTGTGGATGTTTTGAAGCCTCAAGTTTGTTGATTTGTGCCATCGGCATCTTGGATTGCGGCCGTCGCCATCTTGGCTCTTTGCAACCAGTGAACAGGAAGTGACCATATTTGGACTGAAGAGGAGTGACGTAGAGACATTTATTTAACCAAATAACTTATGGGAGACATACATGATGACTAAAAAGAGAATCAAAGACTTACTCCATGTATCGATCCAAAAAGGCCCTAAAATCAGATCAATGGACCCAAAAAAGTTAAGTCCTCAGTTGCTCTTCCTGTGTGTTTCCTCTGTTTCTCCCCTTTAAGAGTTTTTTCCTGATCTGAATGAGTGCTAAAGGTCAGAGGGTTAAATGCTGCACAGGTTGGAAAGCCCCTTTGAGGCTAATGTGTGATTGACTTCCTCATCTAATCTGGTAAAGTAAAATGCATCTTTAATACCTTTTCTGTCTAGGTACAAGACATATTTCTTCCCCCCCATCTCCAGCCCTCTGGGCAGTTCCACAGGCCGGTGGCTGATGGATCCCAACCGCCAGGTGAGTGAGAGATTAACCCTCGCCTTTCAACACATTTGCATGTTTACAACTCTTCACTCGTGCTTTATTATCTATTCAAACTCCTCCAAAATGGCTTTTTAGTTTTTAAGACTGCATCATTCAATCATTCGGATGCCAGAAATAGGAACAGTTTCTGTATCAACAACACTTTATGTCCATCGTTAGACTTCCCTGAGTCTAAACCGTTGTTGCCCTTCAACAGACGACTGCAGACAGGCTCGTCCTGGACCTGGAGGACTTCATGGTGACGGGTGTTCTCGGAGAGAAGAGTCTCATCACGGTCTGTTCGAACTCCCACAAAGACCTTTACGAGGACCTCCACCAGGACCTCCACCAGGACCTCCACCAGGACCTCCACCAGGACCTCCACCAGGACCTCCACCAGGACGCCCCCCTGCTGTCCGTCCTCAAACCGTTTGCCCTCCGTCTGGTCACAGAGTACGTTCTCGCCGCCCCAGTAAGCACGGAGCAGCCACTGGTTTCTCCCCAGTCCCGTCACGCTGACCATCCGGAGGAGGAAGTGTCCGCAGGGAGCCGCTTTCCTCCGGGAGAGGACGAGGCGGCGCTCGAGGAAGAAACCGTCGTGAGATTGAATCTTTGCGACTGCGCGGTAAGCGGTCGTGGCGCTTACCGGATGACCTGCGAGGACGAGTACCTGGCCAACGGATGCCCGACTGTCGTCTGAACCGAGAGACTGATTCCACAGCAGAGTCGCTGAACTGCAGAAGAAGAGCGAGTCTGAGACCAGACCGGTTCGCAAAGTGCCTGTTGCCTCGAGGCAAGGAAAGGAATCGAGGAGGCACCAAAATAAATTGTAAAAGGGCTAGGGTTAGGGTTAACCCTAAATGAGAAAAAACACTGATGTAAATGTACGTACAGGAGAACGTGCTGAAGACGCCACAGACACTGAGAATTAGTTTGATTGAGCTTTAACTTTACCAGTTCATAGATGTTTATCGTGCATCGGTCATCAGCGTCAACTGTCGGCCATTTTGTTGTTTTGACCTCACTGTAGTGAAATTATAATAATTGTCATCATCATCATCCATCGCTGCAGATCAGTCGGTCAATCTTCTTCTCTTGTGGATGCGTTTAAGATGCACTTTTTTTTATTGACTGTAAAAGCGAATATTTCCAGCTAGTTTTTTTCATGCATACTGTGATAGTGTGTACTATCTCAGGTTCAAACTGCACCACCTTTTCATTAAATCAATTTGAGAAGTTGAACATGTTCTTTGATTTGGGTCTCGGCTTGTCATTCAGGGGTGATGGTGGGTCAGCAGCCAGACCAGTTGAACCAGTGCCCCAGACCACATGCATTATCTTATGAGCTCACAATTATTTGCTGGACCAGAGTTATGTCCTTTTCAACTGTGACAAAAAATCTTTGAACAAGGTTAATATAATAACGTGCATTTTTTCTTTGTCTTTGTTATTTTCTTCTCTTTTAAGTTTGATGTTTGAGTAATGTGGGTTTATTGATCCTACATTTGCTTACATATATTTTAACATTTAAATAAATGTATGTACAATATGTTTACACTTGAATAAACAATAATTAAATCAAAAGACAATCATATAACAATATTTTCGGAAGTAGTTACATTTATACAGTGTTGCAGTTTTAACTGGCCCTTTGAGGGTGACCATGATGCTGATGTGGCCCGGGGGGGGGGGGGGGGGGGGGGGGGGGGGATTAGTTTGACATCCCTGATTTAGCCCCTTACAGGCCATGTCATGTTTGAATTAATGAGTTCATGAACATTGAGATAAACTGCCAGGTGGTGCTTATTATTATAATGATTCCATGCAGAATGATCTGGATCATGCTTGATACCATGTCTGACACCAGCTTACCTTTTGATGCATTGATGTACTTCAAGTACATTTCAGCTCTCCTGCGTTCAGCAGTGCAGGTCATCTTTCTAATAATTATTGAAAGCATTTATTCTTTCGGCATTTAGGCTGATTAATTTTAATTTTGAGATGTTAGTTTATTTATTTTTACTGGTGTATAGGTGAGGTCAACATGAAGGTTGGGTTCCCTCTCTTATGAAGTCTAATGTGTTAATGTGACTGCAGTGACTACAGTCTACAGATGAGAATTACTTCATTTGTTGTTAAATGAATTATTCATTGAAACGTGACTGTATACATCACACTGTCTCAAAGTCAGACTTCATCATGTCATTGTTATCCTGCTTCATGTTGTCCTGATTCATCAGTGTTTGGTTCCCTCTGGTTTCTCAGCCTTCAGTCTGTCTTGATGAGTGATATGATGAAGCTGTGTTTTCTACTGATGCCATGACATGAAGACAGATGGATCAACTGTCATACAGCTGAATACAAACAGAAGACACAGGAACCATCAACATGTCTTTATGATGCTGGATATTTATTGCAGTAAATGTGAAAGCTTGCAGTGGTTACAGTTGATGAAGACGAGTCCAACTGCAGCTCTTCATGTTCACTCTGAACTACTAGAGTCTCACTCTGAACTACTAGAGTCTCACTCTGAACTACTAGAGTCTCACTCTGAACTACTAGAGTCTCACTCTGAACTACTAGAGTCTCACTCTGAACTACTAGAGTCTCACTCTGAACTACTAGAGTCTCACTCTGAACTATTAGAGTCTCACTCTGAACTACTAGAGTCTCACTCTGAACTACTAGAGTCTCACTCTGAACTAGTAGAGTCTCACTCTGAACTACTAGAGTCTCACTCTGAACTACTAGAGTCTCACTCTGAACTACTAGAGTCTCACTCTGAACTACTAGAGTCTCACTCTGAACTATTAGAGTCTCACTCTGAACTACTAGAGTTTCACTCTGAACTACTAGAGTCTCACTCTGAACTATTAGAGTCTCACTCTGAACTACTAGAGTCTCACTCTGAACTACTAGAGTCTCACTCTGAACTACTAGACTTTCGCTTGACACACATAGGACCTCCTCTCACCACATTTCACATCGTTCCAGAGTCCCCAGCCTGTAAAACAGAAAACAGGACAGTCATGTGATTAATGAGGTTTCAGGGTTGGTGGTACTGAAGTGTCTTATTGTCATGTTGTCTTTACACAGTGTGAACTTGCTATGAATGTGTGTACTTACTGCATTATACTATAATAATATATGCTCCTGATATGCCTCGTCCTTCACTTAAACCCTCTCTCATGTTGAGGAAACCCAGGACTCTGAATATATTCATGTATTGTGTGAAACAGTTGCGTTAACGTCTGTATGAAGTCAACAACTGACTGTCAAACCAAATGACGTTCAATTAAATAATATCTCAACAATATTGATTGTCAGTTTTCAAATTGAATTAGATGACTCATAAAAATTACAAAATAAAAGTTATCTCGTTTCAAGTAAAATATGGGATGTATTTATGAATGAATGAAAGAGTGAAAGGTTTATTTTCTGTGCCTTCATCTCAGATGTGAGTGGGTACGTTTGATCAAAGGTTCTGTGCTTTGTCTCGGAGTGGAGCTTCACATTGCTTTTAATAATCGTCTCGGTTTGTGAACATATGAGACATTCTGGTTTTGCACTGTCCATTGGAAGAATGAAGACAGAAGAGTCCGTTCTTGGTTCAAGTCTCTGGTCTCTGACCACTTTAAAACTGAGGTTGAGCTACTTTAATAATCATCCTCCAGGGGTCAAGCAAGTGTCTTTTCTTGAGCTTCAGAAGTCTACATTCATCTCTGTTAAGGTATAACCTCTCCTCCTGAGTCTTTAGTTTACTTACCAATGTAGTTGGTCTCAACACAAAGTTCTCGATTCCACCAACTGCTGTCGGGTTGGCCATGACGGAAATGATGGAAGTCGTATTTAGACCCATCGGTCCAAGCAAATCCGTTACCTTTCTGAAAAGAAACAAACAAACAGTGGATCACCTGAAGACGACTACTGCACTAACATTAATACGGTCTGTGTTTTTCCTCTCAACGTAATTAGGATCAGAATAACAATCCACTGGTCAGCTGGTTTATGATGCTCCAGTTTGACTCGTATGTCTTTGCATTGTACATCCATGTAATGAGCTGTAACTCTGTTACGTTGGTCAGTCTGGTCACATGACATCTTTTCTTCTGTCCATCCATCCTCTGTTGCTCTCCTGAAGGGTTCTTCCCTTTTTTCCCTGTAAAATGGTTTACTATCTTTATTAGGGTAGTTTTTCCTGATCCGACGTGAGGTCCCGGGACAGGGATGTGTGTACAGATTGTAAAGCCCTCTGAGGCAAATTTGTATTTGTGATTTTGGGCTATATAAAATAAACTGAAATAAGTCATAGTAACCTGAATAATATTGTCCAATAGTACTTCTTCAGTACTACACTAGCATGAGCTATCAACAGCACAAGCCTGTTACTATTACAGTATTACATGTTTTATACATTATATGTTTTCTTTATATTTCACGCCATGTAATTTAAAACATTTCTACTCCACTAGATCTCAGACATAAATACTGTTATTTTTACTACATCTCAGAGGTATTCAGGGGCCTTTTTGTGAATTTCTTTGATGGATGATTAGTGAGAATTGCAACATAATTCAATAGTTCAAGAACACATGTTTGCCTCTGTGATTGTAAACACATGAGAGGCACAAACCGAACAGAAACATTCACTTCTTACACGTTCCAGTCCAATCCAAGAAGTCTTTCTTGTAGTCGTAGCCCTCCAAGTGGCACATTCCACTTGTTCCAGCTCTGCAATGCTGTGCATTGATACCAGGTCTCCATTTGCGAAGGCCTCACACCACTTCTGTAATCGAAAGAGATAATGAGGATTATTCTTCATCCTAGTTCCATGATTTGAACTTTCTTCTCCTGACCTGAAGTCATGAAGGCTGTTCAGTTCCCTTCTGCTCTGAGGAGAATACACCCTTCACCCTAGAACACTAACAGTACAAACATTAACACTATCACTAACGTTGGCTATATTTCACCCGATATAATGAACCTCATAAAAAATACTTCTCATCAAAATATATTATAATTCAACAATACAAGGCAAGTTGAAGTACTCTTCTTGTATTTTAACCTATAGAACTTCTCATAAAACGATAAACAGGTATCATGGGGGGGATCCTAAAAAAGGCTCAAAATCGGGTGAAAGATTATGGAATCGTTAATAAAACATGATAGAAAATATAAATATTGGAACTTTCAACTTGTTCTTTGGTCAGGTCGTTCCTGGGACATGTGAGTCTTGTCCTGTGAAGGAAAAGTCTCTTTCATTGTTAAAACCATCTAAATGTTTTCAACCTCTATCACTAACGTCAGGTGAAAATCCCCCGAACACGTGAAGGTTGAAAAAACAAAGATTTGAGCAGAGCGAGACACCCACCGTCATTAAAACACCCCTACCTTTAATAAGACACGCCCACCTTCAATAAGACACACCCACCTTCAATAACGTCAGTGAGCAGCATGAAGCTACACAAGGACCCACACAACTCAGACAAAAGCAACACAATGAAAATAACAAAACCACAATCTGGTGTGTGTTTGTTTTTATTACCAATGCATTTGCACGTGGCAAATATGGTCGATCGAACGCCTGCACACAGCGGTCTTCACCCAACTGGACCCAGCCTTTACCGAGATCCTTTTTAGATGGTATGGCCTTATATTTGGTCCGACACATTAAATCAGGATTCCCTGTTTCACAGAAAATAAGAAGCGCTGTTAGTTCAGTGTTCCTGGTGTCTGTGTAGAAAGTGATTTAGTGACAGTTTGGTTCTTACATGCTGCAGAGGCTGACATGGACAGCAGCACCACCAGAAGAAGGACGGCAGTCACCACAACAGGACGCATGGCTCAGGATTCACTGACTCTCAGAACTCTACAACTGGAATATCACCTGGAAATGCCACACCGTATAACCCCATTACAACAAGACACTTCAGTTGTTACCAGTTTTCTAACCCAGAGATCAGATCAGAGTTATTTCTGTTCTCTAAAACCTCCACCAAGAGACAAAGAGGACTCACCACAAGCGTCTTCTCCCTCGTTGCATCTCATACTGAAGGTCTGTTTAAATACCTTTCACAGCCATGCTTAAGGGTCTGAATGTTAAAACATGAACTACTTCAATAACACGCCTGTTTAACTTCCACGTCATCCCAGAAGTAGGATCCACCTCTATTCAGTTACAACATTATAATATGAAGCATCCATGAACAAACAAAGCACTTCTTCAACACTAGGTTGAGTGTTGGCCAGTTCATGAGTTGCAGCTCTATGAATGTTTTCTAAATGTTGACATGTGGAACGGCCTGTATAGGACTCACTAAAAGAGTTCTCAAAGTCCATATTTTGCCAAATATCTCTCCTAAAAAGATGTGTTTGGGATCCACCAGCTGGACACTATGGTCCCCACAGCCCACCCCTCATTATAGTTCTTATGATTAGAGCTCATCTTGATGCAGTTGTTCTATTGCTGTACTGCAGGAGCCACATTCACTAACTACTGGGGTTTGTTTGCATCCAATTCTATTAGTTCCCCTCAGAGAAAGTCACACATCTTATTTGAAACAATTTATTTTTATGCTTCAAGTGACGATGGAACTTGAACTTTGATGGAGCTGACAGCAGGTTGGTGAGTGAGTGTGTCTTTGTATGAATTGCATTGTGGGGTCAAAGATCTGTAGTTCAGTACGTTCCTGTCTGCAGTTTGTCGCTCTAATAATAATAATGTATTCATGATCCGCCTCCCAAAACGAAGGGTAACTTCCTTGCGTGGAAGATGAATGTGATCAAACATCCACGGGGCATTGCCAGAGCTCAGGGAGGAACCGGTTGACTTCAGGTCTTTTTCATTGATGTTGGCAGAGCAGACAGTCTTTAGAGAAACACGGTGGTGAAACAGGACAGAAAGAAAGAGCCTGATCTCACAGGAATACGTGAAAAGACAAAACCCTCTTAGCTCCTAACATGGTGGTCGTCCGTAGTGGGTTTGGATCACGTGTCCGCACCACCAAACAGGAACGCAGGCTTGAATTAGTCCATCATGTGAGCTTCAATGTAAGTTAATACCACCAATGAAAGCACAAATATTCAGAGGACTGAAGTGTGCAGACATTATTAGCAAATGTCTGTATGGATGGTAAAATAATAAATACATTAGAATTCAATTTAAAATATTTCACTCTGTCAGTCACAACCTGGCTCAAGGTTGGACCGCATGGAGAGACCCCACATGTGGTCTGGGCTTGTTTTAGTCAACTGACCAATACATAAAGCTAAAAGCCCAAAAGGTGAAAGTCAGGAGACAGAAAGATCCCAGAGTCAGTCCAGGTGAGCGGACCAGCTGACTCCTCCCTCCAACCCCATGCAGGTAGAGGACAAAGAGTCTGTTCAGAGGAGCTGATACCGTTTCAAACTGCTCAACGCCCATTATTAGTATTCATTTCTTCATCTAAGGATGATTCAGAGCTGCTGAAGACGAACACAAGTTCATCATGCATGATCCATTCCTGATGAACGAGCCATGGATCGCCCAGGACTCTGAATATATTCATGTATTGTGTGAAACTGTTGCGTTAACGTCTGTATGAAGTCAACAGCTGACTGTCAAATCAAACGAAGTTCAATTGAATAATATCTCAACAATATTGATTGTCAGTTTTCAAATTCAATAAGATGAATCGTAAAAATGTATTACAAAATAAAAGTTATCTCATTTCAAGTAACATATGGGATGTATTTATGAATGAATGAATGAATGAGTGAAATAACAGAATGTTTTTGACATATTGTACTTTTTACTGCACTACATCTCACAGGTACATGTTGTACTTTTTACTGTACTACATCTCACAGGTACATGTTGTACTTTTTACTGTACTACATCTCACAGGTACATGTTGTACTTTTTACTGTAGTACATCTCACAGGTACATGTTGTACTTTTTACTGCACTACATCTCACAGGTACATGTTGTACTTTTTACTGCACTACATCTCACAGGTACATGTTGTACTTTTTACTGTACTACATCTCACAGGTACATGTTGTACTTTTTACTGTACTACATCTCACAGGTACATGTTGTACTTTTTACTGTAGTACATCTCACAGGTACATGTTGTACTTTTTACTGCACTACATCTCACAGGTACATGTTGTACTTTTTACTGCACTACATCTCACAGGTACATGTTGTACTTTTTACTGTACTACATCTCACAGGTACATGTTGTACTTTTTACTGTAGTACATCTCACAGGTACATGTTGTACTTTTTACTGCACTACATCTCAGATCTCAGACACAGTGTGACTCTGGGATGTGTTCGACCGGCAGAAGTCTCTCAGCAGCATCATATTTATTTATAAGTGTGCTGACTTTACTGGAAACGTTCCACTGCTGCAACATGAATAAAATGTTCCGCGCACTTTTCTGCAAAATGTCTGTCTTCTGTTTTCATGAAAGTCAAAGCATGTGAAGCAGCACCCAGTTCATCAGTGTGATGAACTGTAACTCCGAGATAACTGAGGCGCTCTCCTGCAGCAGAAGACGATACAGCGGTCTTTAAATTATTATTAGAGCGATCACAAACTGCAGACAGGAACGTACTGAACTACAGATCTTTGACCCCACAATGCAATTCATACAAAGACACACTCACTCACCAACCTGCTGTCAGCTCCATCAAAGTTCAAGTTCCATCGTCACTTGAAGCATAAAAATAAATTGTTTCAAATAAGATGTGTGACTTTCTCTGAGGGGAACTAATAGAATTGGATGCAAACAAACCCCAGTAGTTAGTGAATGTGGCTCCTGCAGTACAGCAATAGAACAACTGCATCAAGATGAGCTCTAATCATAAGAACTATAATGAGGGGTGGGCTGTGGGGACCATGGTGTCCAGCTGGTGGATCCCAAACACATCTTTTTAGGAGAGATATTTGGCAAAATATGGACTTTGAGAACTCTTTAGTGAGTCCTATACAGGCCGTTGCACATGTCAAGGGTTAGGGGGTTAGGGTTAGGGTTAGGGTTAGGGTTAACCCATTCAGAGACGTTTATCGTGCATCGGTCATCAGCGTCAACGGTCGGCCATTTTGTTGTTTTGACCTCACTGTAGTGAAACAATAATGATCGTCATCCTCATCATCGTCCATCGCTGCAGATCAGTCAGTTATTCTTCTTCTCTTGTGGATGCGTTTAATACATGTTTAATTTCACATTGGTTTGATTCTGGTTCAGTTTAATAATATCCATTATTGACACTTTTGGGTCTAATTTACAGATTAAATCGTTCTGCATTTGTCTGGTATTACAACCCCGTTTTATTCTGCCTCAACTTTTTATTTGATGAATCGTCCAACGTGTACGTTCTCAGCTGAGCTCTGGAGGGACAAGCGGTGCTGTAAATGATGTGTCGTGAACAGTCAGAGGAATCCGGTGGTTATCTCGACTCGCAGCAGTTCAGAGGTTGGAGTTCATGGCGATCCAGTGTCTGATCAGCTGGTGGGCGATGGTCTGTTTGGGCGGGACGGTGAAGGCTGGCCGGGTTCCTCTGAAGGAGTCGATCACCTCCACGGAACAAAAAGACAAGTTCGATTCAGATTTAACGACCAGCATTCATAAAGATCTCTGTTCACATCAACACAATCCAAATGATTTGTTTTATCTTTTGCTCGGAAAACATTTTTTTTTATCTTCAAAGTTGAAAAGCAAAACTAATTTCTCTCAACTTTCTCTAAATTATCTTGAATATTTATTTTCAATCGACACACATTTATTGTGCTCAATTCATTTTCAATATTTTTTTTATTATTTTTACGACTTCATAGTTTATCCATTTTCATTTAATGTGATAATTTCACATTTTAAATGGCACAATATGTATTATACCAATATCGTATTACTCATGCTAATATTACTGTAGTATATTTATACTATATTTATTTAATTATTATTATAACTGGTTTCATATGAAGTGCTATATATCCTATAAACGTTGTAACAAACAAATGTAAAATGTATCATAACATTATTTTAATTGATTACAGCTGAACCAACATCCTCCGATGACGACCACGCGATGGTTGAAAGGTGCTATGATGATTGTCTGTGTTATCATTGTTACTATTATAGTTATTGGTTTTGTATTGTCTGTACCTGTTGCCGCGGGAACCAGCGAGCTTCCTCGATCTCGTTGTCGTCCACTTTGATGGCGGTCGACGTGGCGACGGCGAGGCAGCCGATCATGAGGTTGGACGGCATCGGCCACGGCTGGCAGGAAACGTACCGCACCGGGCCGACCGTCACGCCGCTCTCCTCCTGCACCTCCCTCCTCACCGCCGCCTCCACCGTCTCGCCTGAGGAGAGGAGGGTGAGTGTGTGTGTGTGTGTGTGTGTGTGTGTGTGTGTGTGTGTGTGTGTGTTGGTTACCGGGCTCGATGAATCCAGCCAGGCAGGAGAACATGCCGACTGGAAAGACCTTCTTCCTTCCCAGTAAACACTGGTTTCCATCAGGGTGGATCACCAGCATGATGACCACTGGGTCTGAAGACACACACACACACACACACACACACACACACACACACACACACACACACACACACACAGGAGAGACCCACAAATATCTTCAGTACAGTCTGTTTTCTAGCAACAGTCCTTTTTGAAGTCCACAATGCCAAAGACGCATGGTAACTTTCTGTGAACTCATGTTTATTTTTTTATTTATGAACGACTTTATTGTCTTTAAGCAAAAAATAAGACTCTTCTGGTTGTATAGAAGTCGATGCTTCATGTGTTAAAGTTGCATTCTCTCTAGTGTCCACCAGGGGGTGATTCCTTTTGGTTGTATAGAAGTCTATGCTTCATGTGTTAAAGCTGCATTCTCTCTACTGTCCACCAGGGGGCGACTCCTCTGGTTGTATAGAAGTATATGCTTCATGTGTTAAAGCTGCATTCTCTCTACTGTCCACCAGGGGGCGACTCCTCTGGTTGTATAGAAGTCTATGCTTCATGTGTTAAAGCTGCATTCTCTCTAGTGTCCACCAGGGGGCGACTCCTCTGGTTGTATAGAAGTCTATGCTTCATGTGTTAAAGCTGCATTCTCTCTAGTGTCCACCAGGGGGCGACTCCTCTGGTTGTATAGAAGTCTATGCTTCATGTGTTAAAGCTGCATTCTCTCTACTGTCCACCAGGGGGCGACTCCTCTGGTTGTATAGAAGTCTATGCTTCATGTGTTAAAGCTGCATTCTCTCTAGTGTCCACCACGGGCACCACGACGGCTACGTCCACGTCTTATACACAGTCTGTACTTATAAAGAAACTAAGGTTAAATATCCTGTAATATATTTACTCTAATGTAGATTTTCAAGACCTCCAGTTCCTAAAAACCTCCTCAGGTAATCTGGCTTCACTACGACGAAGATGAACACAGTTCACGGTGCATTTCACCCTCTTGCAGGTTGCTTTGAGATTAACGCCGTTTCTTTTCGCCTCGTGTGCGCGGGTCACCCCTCGGCATCGGTCGCGATAACGACCCCTGGCGCCGCGTACCGACTCGTGGATAGCAGGTGTTGTGAACTCCCTTCAGGCTCCTGCAGCCGGCGTTCAGGCAGCTCCTCTTGTAGCCGCCCTCCTCCAGCGCCGTGCCGCCGCCGCACGTGGGACAGAAGCCGTAGCGGCTGTGCCAGGCCAGCACCGAGCGGGCCGGAGCCACGACTCCTGCAGGACCGAGAGACGACGGAACGAAGATTTTAAAAACACGTATAAAATCGGCTGAAGACCGGAGACCCTGCGGCGTCCTCACCGGCCTCTTCCTCGCTGAACCGCAGCAGGTCTCGGTTGGGCGTCTTCGGGAAGCGGCAGTTCTTTTCCCGGCAGCGCTTCAGGAGTTCGGCGGCGTCCTCGTCCGTGTTGACGGCGAACCAGGCGGGCGGCTCGCGGACACCTTCCGCCGCGTGAGCGGAGGAAGAGGAGGGCGTGTTCCTCTTCTCCACGCCGAGGAAGACGAGCACAGTGGCGGGTTTCTGGAGAAGGTCTTTGACGGCCTCGTATCTGAACCGACACAGCTTGGTCTCCACCTGAGAAGAGTCACAATGACGACTGTTAGAAACCAACTAAACTAACTAACATGCCACCATCTGTAAGCGTGCGTTGGTCTAAACACGGACTCACCCGGGCCGGACCTCGCCACAGTTCTTGCTTCCAAATTGGATTTAAAACTTTTGCTTTTAAATGACATTTTCCACATTCAATACGAATACCAGGCTCCTCCTTTACGCAGACGATGTGGCACTTTACTGTTATAAACTTCACCGGTGGCTGAAAGCTTTGGGAACAAACAAGTAAGTGTACCTCGTGATCAGAAGGTTGTTTTTAGTATTTGGGGTTTCTTATCTCTCAAACCAATCAAGCAGTTTTTTTCTTCTTTTTTTTTGCTGTTGCCACATTTCTCTGTGGGTTTTGATTTGCAATATAAAAGTCCTGCTCCTCTCTGGAAACAGAATCATGGCTAGACGTAGTTTCTGTAGCGTAACACACAAGTGGTACCATTGTTTAAAAGGCTCTACGAGCTTTAGACACTGAACTATATATACATATATATACATGTAACTATATATACATGTTTACAGCCTCTGCTCTGCGCTCACTTCCTGAAGATCAGTCAGTTTCACAAGGTGTTTGTCACATGACAGTCAGTCTCCGACGAGTCAATCGTGGTTTGAGGAGTTCAGATTTTGATGTTTTTTTACAGAAGCAGGTTGGAGCGACAGTTTTTTGGGGGGCCGTTTTTTTAATGATGAGTTAAATTAGTTTTTTTTTATATAATACCACAATTTTCAGCTTTGTTTTGGGTGTTTTTTTTTTTTTGGTGATTGTTTAAAAGGAAACCGTCGGCGGGTTTTGGGTCTCAGGCGGTTTTCTTCTGTCTGTAACTTAGATGTTAAACTTACTGTTGGTGCCCGTTTATTGATCGATAACATGTATTTCTCACCCCTGAGAGTCAAGTCGAATGTTGATAACATTCTGCTCGTAGCCTCCAACACCCGAGAAACCTTTTAACGCATTAGTGTGGTTTCCAAATGTGTCGATTGCTTCAAATCGAAGCCGTCAGTGCAGGACCTCGTACCGCGGCGCTGCCGTCCTCCTGGGGCCCGCTGACCATGGGGCTGAGGTTGGAGAACAGGAGGTAGACGCTGTCCGGGTCGCTCTGCTTGACCTCCAGCCAGACCCGGTCGGTCCTCCGGGCGCTCTGCCGGTCCAGCGTCTCTCTGCCGAAGTAGCTCTCCGGCGGGTGGAGGTCGGAGCCCGGCGGGCCGCCTCCCGCCCGGGCCAGCAGGGCGGCGACGTGCCGGTGGCCCCAGAACGCGGCGACGTCGTAGGCGCTCTGCGACGAGTTGTTCACGGAGAACTTGTCGCAGCTCCAAAGAAACGAGAGCAGAGAAGAGATTTTAGGAGGAGCGGCCGATCCGCGTGAGGAATAGTACAATTATAACGTAGAATTTGTTAAATTGAAACAAACAGTCGTTAGTGTTGCGCTAACGACTGTTTGCATCAATGTAACAAATAAAACGTAATAAATAAACCAATCCAACAAACATATTTAGAAAGTCTTTGTTGTTTGTTGTTCATTAAGACAATACCGATCACGCAGTATTTACACAAGGTAACAAGTACATTTATTAATGTACTAAGTACTGTACTCAAGTCCAGGTCTGTGGTAATTTTAGTATTTCCATGTTCTGCTAGTTTATACTTAATTCTGTAGCAAATATTGTACTTTTTACTCCCCTACATTTATGTGTTATTTCATATATATGTATACACCTT
>NC_136596.1:1803372-1845872 GCF_910589615.1 Taurulus bubalis | reverse complement strand
TAGGTAGATAGGTGTGTAGGTAGGTAGGTGTGTAGGTAGGTAGGTAGGTAGGTAGGTAGGTGTGTAGGTAGGTAGGTAGGTAGGTGTGTAGGTAGGTAGATAGGTAGGTAGGTAGGTAGGTAGGTAGATAGGTAGGTGTGTAGGTAGGTAGGTAGGTAGGTAGGTGTGTAGGTAGGTAGGTAGGTAGGTAGGTAGGTAGGTGTGTAGGTAGGTAGGTAGATAGGTAGGTAGGTAGGTAGGTAGGTGTGTAGGTAGTTAGATAGGTAGGTAGGTAGGTAGGTAGGTAGGTAGGTAGGTGTGTAGGTAGGTAGGTAGGTAGGTAGGTGTGTAGGTAGGTAGGTAGGTAGGTAGATATGTAGGTAGGTAGGTAGGTAGATATGTAGGTAGGTAGGTAGGTAGATATGTAGGTAGGTAGGTAGGTAGATATGTAGGTAGGTAGGTAGGTAGATATGTAGGTAGGTAGGTAGGTAGATATGTAGGTAGGTAGGTAGATATGTAGGTAGGTAGGTAGGTAGGTAGATATGTAGGTAGGTAGGTAGGTAGATATGTAGGTAGGTAGGTAGATATGTAGGTAGGTAGGTAGATATGTAGGTAGGTAGGTAGGTAGATATGTAGGTAGGTAGGTAGGTAGGTAGATATGTAGGTAGGTAGATATGTAGGTAGGTAGGTAGGTAGATATGTAGGTAGGTAGGTAGGTAGGTAGATATGTAGGTAGGTAGGTAGGTAGGTAGATATGTAGGTAGGTAGGTAGATATGTAGGTAGGTAGGTAGGTAGGTAGATATGTAGGTAGGTAGGTAGATATGTAGGTAGGTAGGTAGGTAGATATGTAGGTAGGTAGGTAGGTAGATATGTAGGTAGGTAGGTAGATATGTAGGTAGGTAGATAGGTAGATATGTAGGTAGGTAGGTAGGTAGATATGTAGGTAGGTAGGTAGATATGTAGGTAGGTAGGTAGGTAGGTAGATATGTAGGTAGGTAGGTAGATATGTAGATATGTAGGTAGGTAGGTAGGTGTGTAGGTAGGTAGGTAGGTAGGTAGGTAGGTAGGTAGGTAGATATGTAGGTAGGTAGGTAGGTGTGTAGGTAGGTAGGTAGGTAGGTGTGTAGGTAGGTAGATAGGTAGTTAGGTAGGTAGATAGGTAGGTGTGTAGGTAGGTAGGTAGGTAGATAGGTGTGTAGGTAGGTAGGTGTGTAGGTAGGTAGGTGTGTAGGTAGGTAGATAGGTAGTTAGGTAGGTAGATAGGTAGGTAGGTAGGTAGATAGGTAGGTGTGTAGGTAGGTAGATAGGTAGGTAGGTAGGTAGATAGGTGTGTAGGTAGGTAGGTAGGTAGATAGGTGTGTAGGTAGGTAGGTGTGTAGGTAGGTAGATATGTAGGTAGGTAGGTAGGTAGGTAGGTGTGTAGGTAGGTAGATATGTAGATAGGTGTGTAGGTAGATAGGTGTGTAGGTAGGTAGATATGTAGGTAGGTAGGTAGGTAGGTAGGTGTGTAGGTAGGTAGATATGTAGGTAGGTAGGTAGGTAGGTAGGTGTGTAGGTAGGTAGATATGTAGGTAGGTAGATAGATAGATAGATAGATAGATAGATAGATAGATAGATAGGTAGGTAGGTGGATAGGTAGGTATGGTATTAATCCCGCAAGGGGAAATTTCCACAATAAAAAAATATAATTATATATTATTATAAATAATAATAACAGATTCAAGGGACACTTGGACAAAGAAGACACGATTATCTTGAATGACTTGAAATGGAGAGAAAGCAGCACAGAAACATTTGCATTACGTCACTACATGGGATGTAAAATCCAGAATGCGGCAAAAATAACCAGGATGTGTGTGTCCGTCTTCATGCAACAATACTTTGTAAGGGCAGTTGTACAAAGTGTGCGGTTAAGAAGTGTTTTTTTTCTCTAAAACTTCAATCTTGTTTTCCAACTTCTTCCATGAAGCTAATTTGCAAGATGCTATAATGTATTGTCAAGTATTTAAATTCACACACGTTGGCTTCAATTCTTTTAAAATATAATAATTTCACTGTTTTTTTGTATTTTTTATGAAATTATTTTTTGTTCCTTTCTACTTCATTTTTAACTGAAAGGAATGCTTTGATGTTTGTTCTTCATGCATTTGTAATGCATTGTTCTACCTGTACAGTTGTATGTCCAAGTTTAAATATGTATATATTTATACATCCGTCGGTGTCGTACTTGTGTTTCTTGGGTTTGGTGTTGATGTCTCCGAGGACGTGGATGTCCGAGTAGTCGATCCTGAACCTGCTGAGCAGCGTGGCCATGCTGCAGACACACACACACACACACACACACACACACACACACACACACATACGCAGGTCAACCTACAGGATGCATGTGTGTGTGTGAGTGTAAACATCGGGCGGCTGATGGGACTCACGCTCGGCGGTCGTGGTCGATGCGGTTGATCTTCCCGCCGATGAAGACGCGGATCCTGCAGTCGCCCCACTTGCTCCTGTTGGTCAGCAGGAAGGGAATCAGCAGCGTCAGCCCTGAGGACACACACACACACACACACACACACACACACACACACACACACACACACACACACACATGAAGCCTGAACCTGAAGCTTGAAGTGAAACATGATTAAAGTCTAGAGGAAAGCGTTGTGATCCCAAATAAAACAATAAATAAAAAAATGTGTCAAACTCCTTTTTGGGCTTCTACATTCAACACAAATGATAATGATTCAACTACTACTACTAATTAATAGATACTACTACTACAAATAATAGCATTACATGCTGAATAACATAAACAATTATAATGAATAATAACATAATAATAATAGTAATGAATTCATTATTGAAGGAACAAATGACCGACCTCCGTCGTCAAACAGCCACCAGACGTCGATGGTCCCTTTGCCCTGCTTCCTCTTGAACTGCTGGCTGGTCTCCAGCAGCCGCTGGTCGGCGAGGCTCAGGGGACACTTGGCCTCTGTGGCTGCTGATCACATGACACGCTCGTCACACAACTGCTAGCGGGGCTAAACTGCTAGCGCGGCTAAACTGCTAGCGGGGCTAAACTGCTAGCGGGGCGAAGCTGCTAGCTGGGCTAAACTGCTAGCGTGTCAGTCAGG
The DNA here is from genome assembly GCF_910589615.1 of Taurulus bubalis. NCBI lineage: Eukaryota > Metazoa > Chordata > Actinopteri > Perciformes > Cottidae > Taurulus > Taurulus bubalis. The sequence continues at coordinate 1,842,752 of NC_136596.1, read as the reverse complement.
ATGTGTTCTCTCTGGTGCCAGAGAGAACACATCCTGACTGACACGCTAGCAGTTTAGCCCCGCTAGCAGGCTTTGTGCTAAACTAGGCTAAACATGTGCTGGAGCTTTCTCGTGCAGACTCATATATCAGGGTTCATACACATTCTGACCAATGGACTTCATGACTTTTCCATGACTTTAAACCAAATGTCCATTACAAACATTTAGTGAAATCTGGGTGTAAACAGTAAAAAGTGAGTAAATGTAGTATTTAAACTAACAATGAGAATACAGAGCATACAGTAAACCTTAAATGACTCAAATGAATGAGACAATAGTTTGATTAAAAGAATAAACATTTATATAGATGCCTGTATGTACGCCTGCTTATATTTTGAGTCTTTCTTTCTTTCTTTTAAAAGCATGAATTATTTCAAACTCAGCGTAAATGAACGTCATGAACACATGAATATAACACATTTACATGACTTTTACTAAACTTTTGGGATTTCATTTTTTTCAAGGACTTTTCCAGGCCTGGAAAAAAACATTTTAAAATTCAATGAGTTTTCCAGGTTCTCCATGACCGTAAGAACCCTGATATATATATATATATATATATATATATATATATATATATATATATATATATATATATATTGAACCTTTAGCACCATAACCATAACAAAACAGCAAAGAGACGGAGGCCCTCACCCCTCATGATGAGCGGGGTGCTCTGGCTGCTGGTGGTCTTTGACGGACAGGAGTCGGAGTCGGAGTCTTTGGTCAGAATGACGGAGACCACCACCTCCTTCTCGCCGGCCGGCGGCTTCTCGTGGGACGTCAGAATCTCGTCTGCGGGGACAAACGGGCACATGCGGCTTACTGCCGGCGGACAGGCGGCCGGACAGGCGCGAGGAAGACGGCCTACCTTGCCCCTGGATGTGGGAGACGTCCAGGCCGTCCCGCAGGCGGAGGATGGCCACTCCGAACTGCAGGTCGAAGGCGTCGCTGGAACACAGAGCATCCAACTTCACTGTCGGTGTTCATCCGACCAGGACAACAAAAAGTGTTTTTTATAAATGGCCTTTGATATATATATATATATATGTATATATGTATATATATATATATATATATTTAAACTGGCATCGTTTCTGAAGCCGCAGCACGATTCTCCGGATGGGAATATTTGTCCCTTGTTGGCCACCGTACATGGTCTCTCGGCTGTATGAGAAGAGCAGGTTCTTACTGTATGGTGTTGATGTAGATCTCCACATCCCGCATGTCTCCATCGCTCCAGTTGTTCTTGAAACCCATGACCAGCGTGTTGGGCTTCAGGCGACCCAAACCCACAGCCTGCACACCAGAGAACAAGGAGGTGACCATTCATTTATATTTCATTTTTAATATTTTTTTATTTGTATTATTACATTGTTTTACTTTGTATTTATTTTCTTTATATTTTTCTATATAAATGTTTTTCTTTTAATTCTTTAATATCTTTTATTTTGTCATTGTCATTTTTAATTTTATAAAAAAAGAACAGAATTTTGTATTTTTTTAATTTAAATGTTTTCTAATTAAAAAAAATATTTTGCATATACATATATTTTTAGTCATATATTTCAAATTGTACTTATTTTTTATTTTAATGTATATATCAAAGTAAAAAATAACTTATTTTTCTCTGATTAAAATCTGATTTTCATAAGTTTTTTTTACTTTAATGAAGGCGGTTTGGTTTAAAATAAAGCCAGATTGGGTTTTTATTACCCCACAATAAACAAACATAATTAAGTAAAACAACACAATAAAAACAATAACAAAACTGGAAATAAAATCTAAAATCAAGTCTTCAGGAACAGAAAGTAAACCTATTGATGAATCCAGCGTGAACAGTGTGCAGGACTTTGGATCCCTGAGGAACGGGTTCCTTAGAGGGTTCCTCAGAGGGTTCCTCAGAGGGTTCCTCAGAGGGTTCCTCAGCGGGTTCCTTAGAGGGTTCCTCAGAGGGTTCCTCAGAGGGTTCCTCAGAGGGTCCCTCAGAGGGTTCCTCATCGGGTTCCTCAGAGGGTTCCTCAGAGGGTTCCTCAGAGGGTTCCTCAGAGGGTCCCTCAGAGGGTTCCTTAGAGGGTTCCTCATCGGGTTCCTCAGAGGGTTCCTTAGAGGGTTCCTCAGAGGGTTCCTCAGCGGGTTCCGTACCTGCATGAGGAACTGCGCCCCGTGCCTCAGGTTGTCAGAGAACACGTGGGTGTAGAAGGCCTTGAGGCGCTTCTTGTTGAGCCAGCGTTGGCAGCGGCCGTGCTCCAGAGACACCTCCTTCAGGTTGGGCCGCCGGCTCACCTGCACACAGAGAGACGCACAGCGTGACGGGGCCGCCGGTGAGCGGCGGGGAGAGAACGTGCCGCGCTCACCGCCTCCGTACCGTCCTGACGTGGGCGCACACCATGAGGCCCACGTTCTTGGTGAAGGAATGGACCAGCTGCAGCAGGGCGGGGCGCGCGTTTGGATAACCGGCCAGCACCAAACACTGAGGCCTGAAAACCACACGGTGACATCATCAGAGGGAGCGATGACATCACGAGAGGGAGCATGGATGCATGGATGATGGATGCATGGCTGCATGGATGATGGATGCATGGATGGATGCATGGATGATGGATGCTTGGATGGATGCATGGATGCTTGGATGGATGGATGCATGGATGATGGATGCTTGGATGGATGATGGATGCTTGGATGGATGGATGCATGGATGAATGGATGGATGGATGCATGGATGATGGATGCTTGGATGGATGGATGCATGGATGGAGGCATGGATGGATGGATGGATGGGTGCATGGATGGAGGCATTGATGGATGGATGATAGATGGATGGATGCATGGATAGATGGATGGATGGATGATAGATGGATGGGTGCATGGATGGAGGCATTGATGGATGGATGCATGGATAGATGGATGGATGCATGGATAGATGGATGGATGGATGATAGATGGATGGGTGCATGGATTGATAGAGAAATGGGTGGATGGATAGGTGGATAGAGGCATTGATGGATAGATGGGGAATGTATTTCGCTACAGCAGAATTTATACATACAGGTAAGCAATAAAATAGGATAAGAATTAAGATAAAATATTCCTTTATTCATCGCCAGAGGAAGATGGGTCTATAAAACTAAATCAAGAATAAAAAGGAGAAACCATACATTAGCATTTAGAGACAGAAATGACAAGGAAAAGGAACAGTGGCGTGATAAATTTACCCTTAGCTAATTCTGATTATTATGGAGATAATATCGTACATTATTTAGGTCGTTATAATCGTGACAATAAGTTTTCATATGGCTGACCTGAAGTTTTTGACGTGGTCCTCGACTCCGGTGAGGTTCATGCAGTGAGTCAGAGCCTGGTTGTAGATCAGAGCCTGAGTGGACGAGCCCCAGTTCACGTCTACAGGAAACACACACACACACACACACACACACACACACACACACACACACACAGTTATAGCAGTGGAGATGAAGGCCCGTCTCACTGTCTTCAGCCAGCAGAAATGAAGACGAGCGATGAGAAGGTGAAGTCCTCACCGGGCTTCTTGTAGCTGACGTAGATGTAGAGCGCGAGGACGATGAGCAGCGTGACCAGCGCCGCCCACCAGTTGATGACGAACATCACCACGCAGCACAGGATGGCCCCGGCCAGAGACACCCACTTGTTGTAGTACTTGAAGCTGGGGCGCCACCCTGTGGCGGAAGAGAGACGCTCTGATGTTATGGGATGAAACAGACCGATGCAGCGAGAAAATTATGGATGTTTTAGGCAGAAACAACGTTTTGGAGTTTTAGCTACGAGATAGAGGTCAATGCCTGGACATTTGTCTTGAATTGTAAGTAGTGAATATCAATATTTATGGTTCAAGGGCAGCTCAAGCGGCGAAAATATACGTGTTCCCAATTAAAGTTTTATTATACACATGCCTCGAGCAGGTGTTGTCGTACTCTGAAGGTCATCGTTCAGTAATCAACAACGATGGCGCTTGAGTCCCCTCGAGGGACAGAGTTAGATAATAAATACCTCACAAAGGATGCTGTATTGAATACCAGGTGCATCAACAGGAGTGGAACCATGTGACGTTTCTTTGGTCATCCTGAACCCGACAGGACGAAGGAAAGAAACGTCGAGACCTTTTCAGGTCAACTGACGTCTAGAAGTCAATTCATGGCCTCTGATCAACCTCATCCGTTATCAGGACTGAATATCTGAGCACATGGTCATGCACACACATTTATTCTGCTATTCCTACCAATATGATGATGTTGTGTTTGGACATTCTCATTCTACACTGAGACATACAGGATGAAGATGATCTCATTGAGGTGTCAGGAGCCTTCTGTGGACTTTCATACAGCACACTCAGAACTTGAGACTCAATCTGGGTTTTTACTGCCTGTTGAGCACCAACCATCTGGCCCAGTGGTCCCCAACCAGAAAGAATGAATGAACAAAACGTTGATTTATTTAGAAAATGACCGGATACATCCGTCTGTCCGTCTGGACGCTCGTCTCGGCCACGTGACACCGTTCCCCCAAAGATGAAGCTCACAAGCGAGTAAAAATGAGTAAAAAAGAGTAAATAAAACGGCGTGTTTAGAGCTTCTTTAGAAAGAGGAAAAGACCCAATGATGAGACAGAAGAAGAAGAAAGCTGCATTTAAAAGACGATATCAGGAGTTCTACTTCAAATACGGGTTTATGGCATAATATGGTGATAATTCAGAATAATGGTGAGTTGTATTTTTTTATGTATTTTTCATTTTATATCGTCATATTTACACCTCGAAGGCCGGTGCGTGAAAATATTGTTTCACACGAGGTGTAAAAAGGCATCAGTTTGCAGAGATGCTTGCCCAACAGAGGAGTACTTTTAAACATAATGAAAGACTTGGAATCAACAGGTTATTGGTATTGGCGAAGTTAAACAAGTCCACCACGGTTACTGTATGTTAATCTGAATATGCACGGCTGCAAGTCAATTGGAATATTCATTTTCATCAGCCATGCAGAGAGCGAAAGAGGAATATAGTCTTTAATTCTGAACAATGGTACGGGAACGTAGTGAATGAAAGCGGGCGGTGGTCTGCACGCTTTACCTGGAGAGTTGGCCAAGGAGGCGTGGAACACGGAGAAGTTGATCAGAGCGTACGAGGCCAGGAAGAAGTTGGAGATGATCGGAGCGATGATGTTCAGCTGCGCTGGGAGGCGAAACCACAACAAGAGGTTCAAGACTCAAGAAGCTGCCGCTGTATTAAAGGCGCGGTTAGTGTTCGGAGCCTCACCGATGAGGATGAAGGCGAGGCCGATGCCGAAGGTCAGCACGTAGCCGCGGAGAGGCTCGTTGTTCTTCCCATAACCCTTTGCAAACATACCCAGCCCCGGATAGATGTTGTCTTTGCACAGCGCCTACAAGCACAGGAAGAGGGGTGACATCTTGGGAATTATCGCCTCCCGTTTGTTTGTAAGAGGCAGTTTATCCATCCACGTCCAAAACGTCATCACTTCATTTCATCCTATGAGACATTTATGTCAAATCGTCATAATTAGCATGTGGCTAAAAGTGCCAGTGGAGAGATCACATTGACCTTTGACCCCCAAATTATCATCAGTTCATCCTTTAGTCCAAGTGGACGTGTGTGCCAAATTTGAAGAAGTTCCCTCGTGGCGTTCCTGAGATATGAGAAAGGATGGACGAGCTGATGGGCTAAAAACTAAACTACACTCAAGAGGGCCGTGAGATGCAATTGAAAGCTTCTTTTTTTTGTGAGTAAATTGACCTTGAGTCTTTGTTCTCAAACAAAATGTATTTCTTTTATTAATCAATGGCTTCACAAAAATACCCATTCGTTACTCATTCATTCAGTATGTTAAGGTACGACTGATGTGTTGAATGTATATTTATTGTCAGAGGTTATATTTGTGTTGTTGTTGTTGTTGTTTGTTTTGTAAATAAAGATTCACATTTCTGACCTGGAAGACTTTGGGCGCGCTGACCAGCGAGGCCAGAGCCGACGACAGAGTGGCGGAAAAGATCCCTGCGGAGATCAGAGGACCGAAGCCCGACACCAGACCCATCACCTGGACACACACACACACACACACACACACACACACACACACACACACACACACACACACACACACAGAGTCTTTACAATTGTGAAGGTACATATGATGGATTAAATGTAAAAGAAACAAACAAAGGACTTTCACCCAGGAGGCAGCTGTTCGCGTCCCGTGAGAAACCAAAAGTCAACACTGAATCATTTTACCGTCGCTTTTATTATGAAACATACTTTACTTTACTCACGCAGTTATATTACGTGACTTTACTTGTTTCAGCTCAAACCAGGTCGTTCTGTTGCAGAAGTAGAGCTTAACACTAAGTCGACTCATGTCGGAACTTTATTTTGAAAAGACAGTGTCATGACACTGTTATAACCACTGAGGTTTATTTTGAAAAGACAGTAAATGCATGTAACAAAAGTCCCAAACTGAATGTTAATGTGTATTAAAATTATTACTTCTCAGAATTTGTATTTCGTTTTGTGTCTCGGACACAATCTGCCTTCAGGGTTATTGTTTACAACCTCAATCATTCCACAGATTTGAACTTGAATGATGATGAAAATCATCACATATCATATTATTTGTATTACTGACTGAACTGAAGGAAGCTCCGTTCTCAAACAGGAACACCTGCCAAAAATAATAATCAAAATAATAATAACAATGATAATATAATATAAGTCATAAATGAGAGGACGAGAAATTTGTTCACATCTGCTTAAAAAACAGATCAGAACGTAACAAAGAATCCTAATAAAACAAGAGTGTGTGTGTGTGTGTGTGTGTGTGTGTGTGTGTGTGTGTGTGTGTGTGTGTGTGTGTGTAGGTGGATGTATTCAATGCTCTCATTCAGCTCTGGCTCCAACCAGCGAGAACCTTGTGACTCAAAACAACAGTCGCTATTATCACTGCTGCACTTTGTGTGTCTCTCTCACACACACACACACACACACACACACACACACACACACACACACACACACACACACACACACACACACACACACACATCTTGTATGACAACATGCAGAAAAACGAGCAGCAGTACAACAGAACCTGCAGGTGGTATGTATGTATTCAACGAGCAGGAGTGCGTAGCCTCCTCGTCATTCTGGGTCCCGTACCTGGAAGTCGTTCATCAGGCCGTACTGGCAGCCGCCCTCCTTGCAGATGGAGAAGTCGTATCCCAGCGTGCAGGCGGCGTCGGTGCAGTTCACCGTGTCGCTCACCGTGTCGTTGTGGTCGCCGGTGGCGTCCCGCACGATGCAGGAGCCTGCAGGTGGAGAAAAGAAACGCACACTCTGAGGACTTGCAACGACAGCAGAGCATCGTTGTTTTGTTTGGGGGGGTTGTTGGGTTTAGTTTGGTTGCTGCACCATTTAGCATCCCTACAGAACATGTACCACTCAGCGATGATCTCACACCACTGATTATGCACTTTCTTTTATTTCTTTAGCTTCAATGAAAATGAACCTTTTAAAGCCACAACATGTCCTGAAGCTGTGACTCAGATGTGAACAAACTATTCTGCATCCATTTTCATAATGATGCTCATTTTTGTTTCATGTTTTTTACAAAATCAAAAGATGTACTGAAGGAATGCACGACGTTGTTTAGTCTCACCATGTTTTCTTGTGGACACGACTGCATTTCATTGTGAAATGACATTGAATCCTTACAAAAAGTTGCCAAAATGTAACTGTACATCACATTGGGTTTGCCAGACTCCAACTGTAGTCAACAAGAAACAAATATCCAAGAATCCAGGAAAGCTCAACCGATTGAATGCTAAACAGGTGTACAGGTGTACCTGCAGAGATGGTGATAACCACATAGGTGATGCCGGTGATGAGGATGGCGAGCAGAGTTCCTTTAGGGATCGCTGATGCAGGGTCCTAAAGAAGGAGAGGAGATTAAGTTTACCGTGAGCCTCAAGCAGCGGACATACTTGACACCAAGCTGACTCTCAAGGTCAGACTGAACATCAAGGATGCTACGCTGTTGAATCCCACTGAAGGACTGTTCAGTGTCCAAGACTGACGATTAGAGGGGATAGATGATATGTGAACACTGTGTTTCCTGTCGTCTGATTTGGAAACAAGGAAAAGTTCAGTTACTTCACATCAGCAGTCCAACAAAATCTGCCAATGGAGTTGCTGAGTCTTCACTCATATTAGATGTGCAAGGTCTTATTCATCAGGTTGCTCCGACCTTCGTCAGTGAAATCCGGTCATAAACCGTCAATGAACCCTATGAAATGCAAAGACTGGAGCTCACCGTCAGGTCCCCGGAGATGTTGGCTCCGGCGAGGATCCCGGTGGCCGCGGGAAAGAAAATGGCGAACATCGAGAAGAACGACTCCTCTTCTCTGAAGTCCGGACCCAGGTTCTCTAAAAAGATGGCGGCTGTAGAAGGAGAGAGGCCAACCGAAGACACATTTGGGTGATCATTTAAATTCAAAGTCAAAGCCAAAAGTTTGGATCAAACAAAGAGAGCGCAGACTGACAGTTGTAGCCGAAGAATCCTTTTGGCTCTTTGCTTTCCACCGTAATGAGGCTTCCTATGAAGTAGTTTGCGATGGCGGCCAGCAGGATCACCAAGAGGACGATCTGAGCCTGATGGGCAGAAACACACAGAGGAACCCTGAGAGATTTGGATTTTGCAACAGATAAAATGAACCCTTTACGAGGAAGAACATTAGCTGATGTGTTTGCTCTCCTTTAGAATCCCTGATTTAGAGTCCTGATTGTGACTCTCAGATCAAATGCACAAATTATTTTCACACTTCTGCGATCCTAACTAAGTTAAAGTGGCACATAGCGCGCTCATACTCACCTCTTGGGTAATTGATCGTCTTATAGCAGGACCGTTGGGACGAGAGCCTGATGCAAACGTCCTTCTTTCTGCAGGCATTTGGTCATAAACTAAAATATGAGGCAGTTTTAACATGTAGACTAAATGAAAAGCCAGAAGATCACCAACCTTTAATAAAAAAGGCATCCTGAGGGGAATAGGAATATGTCTGAACCAAGTTGAATGGCACTCATCCAATAGTTGTAGAGGCAAACTACTAACGTGAATGTCAGGGAATCAACAGAGTCAGTAGGATTCATCCTCTGGGGACCATGATTCTTTGTACAAAATATAATCTTAATCCATCCAAAATATGTAGAGATGTTTCCTTGACCAAAGACAGGCTGTGACGTGTGCGGGGCCTCAAAGGTTTGATACAAGCATCACGTGTCCGTCTTTGAGGTGTCAGCAGAGGATTCTGGGTGTTCACAGCTTCCTGTTGTCTTTTGGATTCCCAGTACCTACCTTGGCTTCCCACTCCATTCCAGCCACAGAGATGCCCAGCAGCAGGATGACGGTCAGAGTCCCGACGATGCGAATGTCGTTGAGCTCATCGGTCATCAGGGCGTCGACATCCTGCAACCAACAACCAGACGGAGCGAGATCGGCGTCAGAATCGCTGCTCGATAGACGGGACGGACCAACGCTTTGAGTGTTTACGACCAAAGTGTTTCTCACGCTGAGCATCTCCACGACCGTCTCCGCGAAGCCCACGACGTACATGGCCACGGCCACGGCGTTGGCGAAGGCGAAGATGAGGCCGATGGAGCCTCCGAACTCCGGCCCCAGGCTCCTGGAGATCAGGTAGTACGCTCCTCCTGGACAGCAGTGATAGTGAGCATTGGTGCTGGTTAACTAGAGTGTCGTTCATTTAAAGTAATTACTTTCAAAGGACTCATTGAAAACATTGGTACAAGTTTCCCTGAGCCTGCATGTGTGCAGCTGGAGCTGTTACTTCAAATATGTTTGGGATCCCGTAGTTTCTGCTGATTTCTGATAAAAATCTGAATATGTTTTATATCCCCTCAAAACGTCATTGAGAATGCATTTTAGTTTTTCAGGAAAGCAGGTTGATAAACAAAGAAACTCTCCCCACTCGTCAGAGAACGCTTTCAAAGTAGAGAGCTGACTCACCTCCTCGTACGAAGCCGTTGGTTGCTATGGCAGAAGTCGACAGACCGGTGATGGTGGTGACCACAGTGGCCATCAGAATGATCGCAATGGTGAGTCCTGTTGCACACGAACACAACAATGTGTAGAAGTTCATGCTTCATGTGTTAAAGCTGCATTCTTTCTCCTGACCACCAGGGGGCGACTCCTCTGGTTGTATAGAAGTCTATGCTTCATGTGTTAAAGCTGCATTCTCTCTCCTGACCATCAGGGGGCGACTCCTCTGGTTGTATATAAGTATATGCTTCATGTGTTAAAGCTGCATTCTCTCTCCTGACCACCAGGGGGCGACTCCTCTGGTTGTATAGAAGTCTATGCTTCATGTGTTAAAGCTGCATTCTCTCTCCTGACCATCAGGGGGCGACTCCTCTGGTTGTATAGAAGTCTATGCTTCATGTGTTAAAGCTGCATTCTCTCTCCTGACCACCAGGGGGCGACTCCTCTGGTTGTATAGAAGTCTATGCTTCATGTGTTAAAGCTGCATTCTCTCTCCTGACCACCAGGGGGCGACTCCTCTGGTTGTATAGAAGTCTATGCTTCATGTGTTAAAGCTGCATTCTCTCTCCTGACCACCAGGGGGCGACTCCTCTGGTTGTATAGAAGTCTATTCTTCATGTGTTAAAGCTGCATTCTCTCTCCTGACCACCAGGGGGCGACTCCTCTGGTTGTATAGAAGTCTATTCTTCATGTGTTAAAGCTGCATTCTCTCTCCTGACCACCAGGGGGCGACTCCTCTGGTTGTATACATTGTGTACATTAGGCTCTGTGAGTAGCTCTAGCTCATTGATTTGGACAAAGCAGAAGATATGTTAGAAAACAAGATCTTTTTACTTATTAGTACATTCCTTGTTGGTTTTGGTATTTTATCCTTTAAGTACTTTAAGTACAAAGTAATACATCTACTACTTTGTCTCATTTGCACCAACCGATTCCAGCCTGTCCAACGATCCAGGACATTCTAATGAAGAGCATCACACCCCAGATGTTCAGCATGCAGCGGATCTGCAACGCACACACACACACACACACACACACACACACACACACACACACACACACACACACACACACACACACACACACACACACACACACACACACACACACACACACACACATACACATATGAGACATGTATTTGATGGGATCCCAATAGAGGAATATTCTTGAGCAGAACACTCACCAAGACTCCTTTGACCCAACCGAACTTGACGGTTCCTCCTTTCGCCTCCTTGGCCCTCAGCGCCGCCGCCGCCTCCTCAGCCGCCGACGGCTCTTCTCCATTGGCCAGACCGTCTTCAAACGGATCCTGACAACCAATCACAGCCAAGAGGGGAAAGGTTCTCAATACCAAGTACACAAGTACAGACTTGTGTACTTTTGGAGTTTAGACTCTAAAGGACGCAGGACGTCTTTCTGACAACGCTGCTTTTTTCGCACTGGTTTCACAGACATACACATATAATTGCATATATTGTGTGTATAAATATGTATTTTATATATCTTATATATATACATATATATATATATATACAGATACACATATAATTGTATATATTATATATATTATATATGTATTATATATACAGATACACATATAAATGTATATATTGTGTGTATAAATATGTATTTTATATATCTTATATATATACATATATATATATATATATATATATATATATATATATATATATATATATATACAGATACACATATAATTGTATATAGTATATATAATATATATGTATTATATATACAGATACACATATAATTGTGTATATATTGTGTTTATAAACATTTATATTATTTATATTTTATGTGTGTATATATTATATATATAAACATAACACAATATACATACAATTATGTGTCTATCTGTATAGATGTGTGTTATTATTATATATTGTGATACTTATAACTGCAAACAATTCGGTCAAAAGTAAAAAGACACCGCTGCACGATGAAGTTAAATTTATAAATCTAAATTAAGTTATAAATCTTCACCTTTCCCTCAGTCAAACTGATGGAACGTTGCTGTGAATACATAATAAATAATACAAATTGCTCGTTCGACCCTCCAAACAGAATTATATCTCATGTTTAACCAGCGGATCATTTCAAAAAGTCCTGCCGGGATCAGGCTCCTCTCGGCGGCAGCAGAGCGCTGACGGCCCGGTGCGGCGGGACTCCTCCGACAAGTCTCTTCCGATGCATCCTGGGTAAAATGGGCGTTTCATGTCACATCCGGGCATTTGGACCGTGCTTGGCTCGATGCAGACGTTTGAAACGAAACCATAACTCTCGGGCTGCGACCAAGAACACATATAGAGAAACGGCCACGGACGGGTGAGTACTGAGTAGCAGAGGAGGAGCACTAACCTGAAGCCATGCATGCATGCATGCATGCATGCATGCATGCATGCATTTAGTTCATGCAGCGAACAACGTTTGTTCTGGTAACTTGTGATGAGTTCACTTCCCAGTCCTTTACTGGTGTTTCAGGCTGTTGAGCAGCTCGTTGTTCTCCTCAAATTAAAAACATAACTCAGCACTGATCACCGCAAGTCCATCGCCGTCATACGATTTATTAACTGCATTTTAACAAGTAAACCACCATAATAACTGCTTCACTCTTGACGCACTTTGAGTGAAACGGGAGGCAAAGCTCACGCGACCAAAACAGGAAATATACAGGAAGTCAATATGCAAAGGCTACAAGCTGAACTTTACTCTCTCAGAGCTGAAGACAGTGACCATGACACTGCCCACCCATGACTCATGTTTAATGCATCCTATGCATACTGTGTATACTGGGTATACTATACTATGCATACTGTGTATACTATGTGTATACTGGGTATACTATACTATGTATACTGTGTATACTATATGTATACTGTGTATACTATACTATGCATACTGTGTATACTATATGTATACTGTGTATACTATACTATGCATACTGTGTATACTATATGTATACTGGGTATACTATACTATGCATACTGTGTATACTATATGTATACTGGGTATACTATACTATGCATATTGTGTATACTATATGTATACTGGGTATACTATACTATGCATACTGTGTATACTATATGTATACTGTGTATACTATACTATGCATACTGTGTATACTATATGTATACTGGGTATACTATACTATGCATACTGTGTATACTATATGTATACTGGGTCGTGCACTCGAGTTCTACGTCCGGCTGCAACAATACTTTTACTGCTGCGTCATCGATGCACAATGCAGGTCTGTGTCAGGACACCTAGCGATCTGAGGAGTGGGCGCGTGGCGAGGGTCATGAGAGGCACCATTGTGTGTGTGTGTGTGTGTGTGTGTGTGTGTGTGTGTGTGTGTGCGTGTGCGTGCGTGCGTGTGCGTGTGTGTTGGGGTCAAGCCTCCAGTGATGTCACTGATCCCACTCAGAGTCTCTGTGTCACATTGTGCGTCTGAGTCTTTAAATGAATGGAATGAAATCATAAACGACCAAAGCGCGCAGACACTCCATCCATGTTCCTGCAGCTGTTTGAGCTCTTTAGTGACTTTAATAATAATTACAGGAACTCATCGTACAACAATACTTACTTACTACTACTACACATTATGAAGGCGTGACTTTTACTGGCAATGACGTGTTATAAAGGGAAATAACTAAACGATATCAACATGAAACTTCCCCAGTTGATTCACTACATTAAGAGAATTCATTTTTATTTGAGTTTTTTGAAATATTATGTTTAAATATGCAAATGAGGAATTATATTATGTAAATTTCCAGAACATAAATCTGAACTTTGGATACATGTAATACATTCTTGTTGTATGTTGTTGACATATTAGAGTCAACAGTTCGTACAGAAGACATGTTGGATGTCTCTTTGTTTCACTTCATAAATCAGAAAATACTGTCAACAGACATTAACAAAATCTATTTCCTCCCTGTTTTTATTAATAAATGTAGTATAAATGAGTTTATGAATGCGTTGTGAACAAACCCTCAGAATATATAGGAGTGAAAGAGTAAAGTGTGGTGATGTAAGAGCTGCTGAAGTGGAGATTTCTGGACCAGAAACTCACATTGGAACATGTTGAAGTTATTGTTAGTGATGAAAACATATATTTTTACTATATTTTACTTTGTCGAGTTCATCGTGGAGCTCCGACAGCGACGGCCGGGTCAGCTTCTCCCCGAGGGTCGCGGCGGTGTGCCGGTAGAAGTCGATGTTGGGCACGGCGTCGATGGTGTTGTGTCCGAAGGTCCTCATGTAGTAGGTGTTGGAGTGGCTGTCGGAGATGTGCGTGTGTCCCGTGCCCGTCGAGTGGAGGCTGACCGAGTCGCTCCGCGCCGCGTCCGGGTCGTGGGACACATCCGGCGGCAGGCCGATGTCCATGGCGCTGCCCAGCGCCACCGAATCCAGGAACCCCACCACCCGGAACCGGCTTTTGGACTCCTCGGGTGGCTTGGAGCCGTCGCTGGAGGCCGCCTCCGTCACCACGTCCACCTGGAAGCGGCTCTGCGGGGAGCCGCCGCTCTTTAACGACGGCTTCGGTCCCGACATGTCCGCCGCGGAGAGAGTCGCTGATGCACCGGGAGACACTAACGGTTACCGGGAAATAAACACCTGCTCCAAAAGAAAGCCTGCGGGGAAGTCCGGCCAGCAGCGCCGCAGCATTGAGACACACAGCGAGAAGTCACGAACCGGCCCAGAGGGAACTTTACTCTTCTGGAGGCGCCAAACCATCTGTGCGTAATGTGCGTAAAGGACACCCAACTCTCTCTCTCTCTCTCTCTCTCTCTCTCTCTCTCTCTCTCTCTCTCTTTCTCTCTCTCTCTCTCTCTCTCTCTCTCTCTCTTTCTCTCTCGCGCACTCTCTCTCTCTCTCTCTCTCTCTCACTCTCTCTCTCTCTCTCTCTCTATGTGTCCATCTGTCCATCCATCCACGAGTTGGCGAGCGGGTCGTCCCCTCAGATGGACTCAAACGGTCTATTGTCATCTCTCTCTCTCTCTCTCTCTCTCTCTCCTCCTTCCTCCTGGACTCTCGAGACATCCCAGCATGTCGGGAACACGGCGGAGAGGAGGAAGAGGAGGGGGGAGAAGTGATAGCTCGGTGTCCATTACGCACCAAACTTTGGCACGCGTCCTGGCGCATCAGAAAAAAAAGAGAGGAAGAGACAAGGAGGACTCTCGTAAAGATGAGAGGAGGTCAGAGAAGTTAGCTCATAAAGTTTAGACCACGTGAACACGTGTCTGTGTAATGAGTGAACCCACTGCGCATGCTCTGACTGAGAACTACAAACACACTTCCAAAAGCTGCAGAAATCTCAACAAAGAGAAGCACTTGACATAAAACTATCAGAAATATAAACGTTAAACCACGTGTGTGTGTGTGTGTGTGTGTGTGTGTGTGTGTGTGTGTGTGTGTGTGTGTGTGTGTGTGTGTGTGTGTGTGGTTGCATCATAAAACAAAGAGATTTGTCATCAATGCTGGTGACACAATGTGAATGTGTGTCTCGCACGCAGAGAGGCGAATGTGTGTGTGTGTGTGTTTGTGTGTGTGTGTGTGTGTGTGTGTGTGTGTGTGTGTGTGTGTGTGTGCAGCATCGTTTGCATAGGAAACAACAGCTGCTTTATCTGACAAATTGCTTGATGCTGAAGCCAACGACTGAACAATTAATATGAGGAGAAAGAACGACAGGAACCAGTTTAACTTAATTCAACCAAAAAGTACAAATTACATTTTGTAAGTTGGAAGCAACACAATGCCGCTGGTTTACAGAGATTTTACTGGGATAGTGTGACACTGTTTTCTTTATGCAAGACGTAAAAATAAAAAAAGTTGATTCACACATACCGATGCATGTTCATACACTTCACTTGGTTTTGACGTCACTGTGTTTTTTTTTACTTTGACTCTGAAGGAATGAGGGTGTGACGGTGTCCTCAGTTAAAATGCACACAGGCAGCAGGACCAACAGGAAGACGCACGCTGCTTCTTCTCTCCGGTGTTTCCCCTACACATGAAAGTGCAACGTGTCCGTAAACTGACCTGAGGGGAGTTCAGCAGGTAAGAACCCGACCAGAGGAATCTGTGAGTGTTTGTTCATCAGGATCACTTGGACCACATTGTGTTGTATCTCTGTTTCACTGGACGGTCGATTAAGGTTTCAAAAGATCTATTTGTGATTTTCTGTAGAATTTTCTGTAGAATTTCTGTAAAAGCTCAGACAGGTTGAGTCAACTTGATTGAGATCGACTGGAAATAAGTGAGTCACAACATGTGAGCCGTCGTATGAATCTCCTGTTATTCTTCACAAAACATCCACGGGCCTGTAATTAATCCTCACGTGTCCATTGCACAATCAAGCAATCTAATTTATTCTCTCCTTCAAATGGCTGATATGTAAATATGTACGGCATGATTATAGTTATTTTATTACGTGATTTTTGAAGTGTACAAATTGTAGTATGCCAACCAATATCTGTTGTGTCTTGGCAGAGAAGAGATGGCGGCACCTGAATTGGTCTTCTTGAGAACTTTGCAGGATTTAGGGGCCGATGAGTTTAAAACATTCCAGTGGTTATTGCAGCAGCAGGGGGTCCTCAAAGACTACCCGAAGATCCCAAAGAGTCGACTGGAGAATGCAGATCGCGTGGACACTTTGGATGAGATGCGCAACAACTACTGCAAAAACACTTTGAAAGTGTTCCAAATAGTTCTAAAGGGAATCAGTAGGAATGATCTAGTGGAGGAATTATCAAAAAACATCTCAGAACCTGAAGGTAAGTCATGTGGTGAAGATCAAAGTGGCAGATTTCAAAGACCTCAACAGGCAAAGTAAGCAATGTCTCAGTGTTATCAACAAAGATAGACTCATGTCTTGTGTTACACTCTGGCTTAAGGACCCAGCTACCGAACAAGGAAACAAAGCAAAGGCAGAGAATCCGTTTTTCTGTTGCCTGCAATGGTTCAGATTAGCACACACGGGTGTAACTGTAAAATAGTGCTTGGCCAATATTCATTTCCTCTGTGATTCCTCTGTAATAAACCAATAAACCTTCTGGTTGTTTGGAGACCCCAGAGTTAATGGACACATGACTTGGATGATAAGTCTTTTTACAATATTTAACATATTCAGTTAGTTATCAAATGAGCTGAATAGATTTCTATAGATACAGAAATGTGTCCAAATGACTTGCATTCATTGTCACAACCCCTCATTGATTTGTATCCTTGTTTCTGCAGATATTCATGCAGAGATTCATGAAGGGATTCATGCAGAGATTCATGAAGAGATTCATGCAGATATTCTTACTGAGTGCCAGCGAAAACTCAAATCCAACCTTCAAATGAAGTATCACTGTGTTTATGAACAAATTCAAAAAGTTGGAAATTCAAAACTTCTGAATCAGATCTACACAGAGATCTACATGATACTGGAGGAGACTGGAGAGGTCAATGATGAACATGAGGTCAGACAGATTGAAACAGCATCCTGGAAACCAGACGGACCAGAAACAACCATCAGACAAGAAGACCTCTTTAAAGCCTCACCTAGAAGAGAGGAACCAATCAGAACAGTGATGACAAAGGGAGTGGCTGGCATCGGGAAAACAGTCTTAACACAGAAGTTCACTCTGGACTGGGCTGAAGACAAAGCCAACCAGGACATCCAGTTCACGTTTTCCTTCTCGTTCAGAGAGCTGAATGTTCTGAAAGAGGAGAAGTTCAGCTTGGTGGAACTTGTTCATCACTTCTTCACTGAAACCAAAGATGCAGGAATCTGCAGGTTTGAAGAGTTCCAGGTTCTGTTCATCTTTGATGGTCTGGATGAGTGTCGACTTCCTCTGGACTTCCGCAACAATGAGGTCCTGACTGACGTCACAGAGTCCACCTCAGTGGATGTGCTGCTTACAAACCTCATCAGGGGGAAGCTGCTTCCCTCTGCTCGCCTCTGGATAACCACACGACCTGCAGCAGCCAATCAGATCCCTCCTGACTGTGTTGACCTGGTGACAGAGGTCAGAGGGTTCACTGACCCACAGAAGGACGAGTACTTCAGGAAGAGGTTCAGAGATGAGGAGCAGGCCAGCAGAATCATCTCCCACATCAAGACCTCACGAAGCCTCCACATCATGTGCCACATCCCAGTCTTCTGCTGGATCACTGCTACAGTTCTGAAGGTCGTGTTGAAGACCAGAGAGGGAGGACAGCTGCCCAAGACCCTGACTGAGATGTACATCCACTTCCTGGTGGTTCAGGCCAATGTGAAGAAGGTCAAGTATGATGGAGGAGCTGAGGCAGATCCACACTGGAGTCCAGGGAACAGGGAGATGATCGAGTCTCTGGGGAAACTGGCTTTTGATCAGCTGCAGAAAGGGAACCTGATCTTCTATGAATCCGACCTGACACAGTGTGGCATCGATATCAGAGCAGCCACAGTGTACTCAGGAGTGTTCACACAGATCTTTAGAGAGGAGAGAGGACTGTACCAGGACAAGGTGTTCTGCTTCATCCATCTGAGTGTTCAGGACTTTCTGGCTGCTCTTTATGTCCATCTAACCTTCATCAACTCTGGTGTCAACCTGCTGGCAGAAAAACAAACAACCTCCCTGTTGTCAAAACCTGAACCAAGACATCTCTACCTGAGTGCTGTGGACAAGGCCTTACAGAGTCCTAATGGACACCTGGACTTGTTCCTCCGCTTCCTCCTGGGTCTTTCACTAGAGACCAATCAGAATCGCCTACGATGTCTGCTGCCACAGACAGGAAGTAGCTCACAGACCAATTTGGAAACAGTCCAGTACATCAAGAAGACGATCAGTGAGGATGTGTCTCCAGAGAAATACATCAATCTGTTCCACTGTCTGAATGAACTGGATGATGGTTCCATGGTGGAGGAGATCCAACAGTCTCTGAGTTCAGGACGTCTCTCCACAGAGGAACTGTCTCCTGCTCAGTGGTCAGCTCTGGTCTTCATCTTACTGTCACCAGGAAATTATCTGGAGGTGTTTGACCTGAAGGAATACTCTGCTTCAGAGGAGGCTCTTCTGAGGCTGCTGCCAGTGGTCAAAGCCTCCATCAAAGCTCTGTAGGTGGATTTGTCCTTGATTAACTAAATTAATGATTTCATTCACCAAATATTTAATGATTGTCTTCATTACTGATTCTTATTTAGGCTATCTGACTGTAAGCTGTCAAAGAGAAGCTGTGAAGCTCTGTCTTCAGTCCTCAGCTCCCAGTCCTGTGGTCTAAGAGAGCTGGACCTGAGTAACAATCAACTGGAAGATGCAGGAGTGAAGCTGCTCTCTGCTGGACTGGAGAGGCAACACGGTACACTGGAAACTCTCAGGTCAGGATACAGCTGTTGGTAGAGACAGAATGTAACATTGGAATTACAGAACCATTATGCTTGAGTAGTTTTCAGTTTTGTCAAAAACAAAATATTTGTGTCGTTTAACCCTTGTGTTGTCTTGGGGTCAAAATGACCCGTGTACGAGTGTATATGTATGTGTGTTGATGGGTCATTTTGACCCCAAGACAACACGAGGGTTAAGTACTCTTTTAAAACACTGACATTTCACCAAACACAGGAAATAATTCATATGACTTCACCTCCTTCCAGACTGAACAGCTGCAACATGTCATGGAGATGCTGTGGAGCTCTGTCCTCAGTCCTCAGCTCCCAGTCTTGTAGACTGAGAGAGATGGACCTGAGTAACAACGACCTACAGGACCCAGGAGTGATGCTGCTTTCTACTGGACTGAAATGGCAACACTGTACATTGAAGATGCCCTTAACTAGCTACATTTGACCAAAATAAGTATATTGGATTAGAAACTCCATCCAGACCAAACTCCATCCAGACCAAAGAAAACATGATGAAAACACGATGCAACGGAAGTAAAATATTTGTATTCGTAACAAATTACTGAATTTTGATGACTTATTCCAGACTGTCAGGCTGTCTGATCACAGAGGAAGGCTGTGATTCTCTGGCCTCAGCTCTGAGCTCCAACCCTTCCCATCTGAGAGAGCTGGACCTGAGCTACAATCATCCAGGAGAGTCAGGGAGGAAGCTGCTGTCTGCTGTACTGGAGGATCCACGCTGGAGACTGGACACTCTGAGGTATGAGCAGACAACCAGAGCTCTGCTTCTCTGTTACACTGACAAACTGTCCCTCATGTTGGATGGAAAACTCCTCAGAGCAAACATGAATTAATGTTCTATAACCCGAGAGCTGGTCTGACTGTTTCTTCCTCCAGGCTGGACCACGGTGGCCAACAGAGACTGAAACCTGGTCTGAGGAAGTGTAAGTGTGAATTCAATTAGATTTATGGGAACAGGACAGCACACTGTCACTTCCATGTACTTTGAGTCAGTAGTTGTGATATTTAAACCCCACAGACCATAGCTGGCTCAGCAAATGTGTCATGCTAAACGTTAACAATATGTATAGGTTGTACAACACACAGTCTATATGTATTATTTAAACAGTAATCTTCTTCATAGAAAGTAAAGACATATTGATGAATCAACAAAATCCAACGGTTTTAGCTGATAACCTGTATTGTGTCTCGTTCTCTTTCAATCAGATTAACACTCAACAGCAACACAGCAACCATCAACCTCAACTGTCTGACAACAGGAAGGTGTCACGAGTTGAAGAGGATCGAGAGATATTTGGCCGATCCTGCAACATCAGATCTGTTCCCAACGCCCGATGACTGTTTTCCTCCCTTTGATGAGGACTTCCAAAGTCTTCTGTGTGATACCTAGGTTCATTATTACAGCTTGCTCTCTGAGAAATATGTTCTCACAAAACAGCGACTGCTTTCTGATTTTCACTCACAACTCCAAAAACAGCTAAAGCCTCAGTCTTATCGCTTAATGATGGGTGTAAACCATTTTAGATCATATGTGTTGATGCTTTGATCAATTCTAAATATAGGAATGGTTGTGTCAATTTATCCCGTTGTTCTTTTTAGATGTACAAAATAATGTGCAGTTTGTGTGAAACATAAATACTCTGACTTGTTGTTAGACCTCTGCACCATCTGAGGTGAAGAGCTCTGACCTTAAGATGAATTATTCTAAGTGTCTGTTCTATAAATTGCTGAATGATCATCACATTTATTTCTCACGGGGGAAATTAATAAAATTCTTTGTTTGCAGAGTTGCAGACCAATCTCAGCGGCAGCAGCTAAAGTCACGTGTGATGGATGGGAGTTGAACGTTTTGCTTGAAATTAAGTTATAAAATGTTCCCAATCCCAGTCTTATATACATTTTAAGTTATCGTGTTTTGTCTACAGGCCAGAAAGTGTAAAGTACATATTTGTACTTTGTATATTTGTATTCATGTATAATGTTTTAAATGTAGAAAGCTGGTTCAAACACTAAAAAGTCAAATATGAATATCAAATATATACAATATATAACAATAAACAGCATGTGTATATATATCAAATATATAAAAATAAATAAATGTGGAATTATGAAAATAAAAGCCCTCTGAAATACATAAATGTAAAACTATGAAAATTACAAGTGCTCTGAAATAAATACTAGTAGTCTTTTAATAAACTTAATTAGAAAAATTAAAAAGCTATTCATTTACTCAACTATATTGACCCATTCATATATTTCTATATGTATTGTCACATGTATGTATTTCAGGACTTAAGTACATACATGCTACCAGTCCCAGCTGTGGAAACATAGCTGTCTCCTTATAAGGCATTGGTAGGTCTATGTATTGTAATTGTGCTTTTCTATGTATTTTATTCTATTTAATGTGTTTGTACTATCTGGACCTTGAGTCTGAAAACAAGTTTGATTAATTAATTAAATGATTGATTGATTGAGCAGATACAACATATATATATATATATATATATATATATATATATATATATATATATATATATATATATATATATATATATATATATATATATATATATGTATATGATCTCATGTGAGTCATTCTAGCTGAATTATCAAAACATTCCCCACAGAAAGAAGATCTGTGACTTCTTGCACCTGTTATCTAGTGTTCCTCGGGGTACACAGGGCGTAACATACGGGTATCAAAAGAACCAATAAAAAATACTTAAGCAGCAATAAGTAGCATTTATTGACACTTTAAGGATTAACAAAGGTAAACAAACTAAAATGGAAGCAAAAGGCATCAGGGTCTCCAAGACCAAAACAATAAACCAAACTCACACTAGAACACAAGGTCAGCTGACCGACCGGAGCAAAGAGAGACACTACTGAGCTCCAATGCCCTGACGTAACACGTAACTTAACTCATCTGTGGAACATGCTTGGAGATGCCGCCTCTCTCTTGCGGTGTCCCTCAGGGGTCTATATTGGGTCCCCTCCTGTTCACCATATGCATGTATATATATACAGTTGTTCACCCCGTTAAAGCCTGGCACCACCACGCTATGATGTCCCATGCCGTGGTATTTCATCTCCTCTGTATTGGGCTTTTATGTCTCTGAGTTTGCCATTTTAATTTGGTGTGTAGCTTCCTGCTTTTGATCTAAAAAGGGGAATATTTAATATTTTACTGAACTAGTGGATATCTTACGGTCACTGGATCTAGTAGACACTATTAAACACGCAGCTGATGAGACCCACTGGCGACGGGTTCATTAGTGTGTGTGTGATCAGGTTTGGTAGAGCCGCCTGGCCGTCACCACGGAGCTGTTGTATCTGCAGCCAAAAGAGAGGAAACCATCACACACCAAACGTTCTACCTGAACGCAGCTTCAGTCTCGGAGGAGGTTTACCTGGAGAAGTGGGAGGAGTTATGAGATGCCAGTCCTGTCTGGCTGAGAGGAGCGGAGGAGGATGAAGAGAAGGATGAAGAGGAGGAGCGGTGGAGACGCTCACGACCACAAAACCACAAAGACTCCTCAAGAGGAACCACAGGGATCTCTGCCAGAGCTGCATTCTGACACACACACACACACACACACACACACACACACACACACACACACACACACACAGTGAATCTGACTGAACGCGTTCACACGAGGTGCGCTTGTTTCCCTCTCCGGCGTCTACCTTCATCAGGAGCCTCTGGTTCTTCATGTCCTGTTTCCATGGCATCACGTACAGTTTGGGGATTATGGGATGTCGGGCTGAGAAGGTGGGGCCGTGGGAGCAGCATCGCCTCCAGAGGGAACACCAGAAGAAATGACTCTCACTGTGTTTGTAACTTTAACTGTTCGTATAAAGAGAGATCCTTTACTCACTGGTGTTGCTGGGAGCTCCCTGCAGCGTCGGCCATGTCTGTTGACTGGCAGGGTCGCCGTAGAAACCTCCCACTGCATGCTGGGTAGAGGGTATAGGATTACAACAGGACATCTACTGCACAGCATGTCGGGGTTTGTTGAGGATTGTCAAGTAATTTGATCTGTTTTGTATTTTTAGTGTCTTTGCAGCAAAGCAAAGGAGAACTTTTGTGTACCTTTTAATATGTCTATATAACATATGAATACAACAGATGTGTATAAATATATATATATATATACACATATAGCATAAAACATATGAATACAACAGATGTTTCACAGCTGTGAAATAAATGTGTGATTGGAAAAAAAAAGTCCCCTTAAAAGTAGTTCTTTGAAAATCGTCTTTTTTTAATTAAAGAACTCAATCTATAGTTATTATTTATTATATAACTGTATAAATTCAGAAAAACAAACGTGGAAACATTACAGGAAAATATAACTTTATTCCCAGACAGAGTAAAATACAATCTCCTCATTAGATCTGTGTATATTTTCTATGTTTAAGAGTCTCTGTAACAGTCCGTTGGAAGCTTTAAAGGTGTGAGATTTATAAACGCACCACTGCGCCACCTGCTGGCCGAGTAGAGAATGACACACTGCTGCCAACAGAGATAATAAACATGGTCATTTTAATAAATGTCATTCTCATACCGTCAGCAACAATATGGGGGGAACACCAATCAGAAAGGTGAATTTATTGAATCTGCTTTCTGGCCATGGTGTGTTCAAGGATGCTCTGTAAAAGAAAGTGTTGTCTTCTGAACAACTTTTTAAATGTAAGAAAACCAAATTCCAACATTTTCCTTTTCCAAGTTTTCCATAAACCCAGTCAGGGTTTGATTGGTGGAATTTAAAAGTAATTACTTTTTTAAAGTACATTTATATCATTACTGCCTTCTTAACGAGGTCACCTTTAAAATACTGCTGTTTATACTACATGTACTCCAAGCAGATGCAGTACTATTGTAATACTGTTGTGTTTAAAGTTCCATTGAGCCAATGAAATGTTTATCACAGCTTGTATTTACATGTTTAACTTAGAAGTGCACTTCAGGGTGTGTCAGTACACTGTGACATCACAGGTGGGCGTGGCTTCAGGTGAAACACTGCGGCTTTAACAATGTGCGTTTTCTTGCCCTTTGTTTTAATGCATCAATACGTCTCCGTTTGGTCAGTTCGTAACGTAACGACCACAATAAACTTCATATTTACAGAATATTTACAGAACTGTAAACATGAAACTGGTTTCCAGTCCGTTCAGGTGGCTTCGTCCAGCAGCCTCTGCAGGTTCTTCTGCACCTGAAGGGAGAGGTGGTGTGAGTTAGTTCACTGCTGCTGGATGACATCCAGCAGTCAATCCATCAGTCAGTCAATCAGTCAGTTTCATTCACATATCACCTCTATAGTAAAATTCAAAGTGCTTTACAAAATATTGACGAGATGAAAACAAGATGAAAATGTAGAGAATTGGTAATGCATATGAAAAAAAGTTGCACAAAATAAATATATAAATACAATTTAAACACTGAATAAATTGATGGTGGTGAAACCGTAAAATAATTAAAATTAGAGCAAAGTACAATGTGTATAAATACTAACAACATTGTCTATAATCAGACTTAATAATATACAATATATATATATTTATATAATATGTTGTTTTTAATTATATTTGGATAACGGATGTTTATATTGGTCATCATGTAACGTTCAGGCTCCTGTAACTCCCTGCCCTGCAGCTGGGAGGCAAATAGCCTAGCTTAGCATAAAGAGTGGAAGCAGGGGGAAACTGCTAGCCTAGCTCTGCTCAAAGACAACTTGTGTTTTCGGGGGACGACGTCCTGACAAACAGAGTGTGTATACACACGGCCCTCCGGCAGAGAAGGAGTACATTTCATTTTCTAGAATCTAAATATAACACAAAGTTGTGCAAAAATGCAGCTTTTTAGGGAATATTGCAAAACATAATTAAGTGGTCATAAGAGATATAGAAAGTTAAGCACGGACATTGGACAATGGGAATAAATAAATAGTGATAAAATAAAATAGTCCAACAGGTTTTGATCAGAGCGATCAGGTCCGATCAATATTCATATCTACACGTCAGTCGTTGTGCACCGGAGACAAAGGAGAGCAGGTGTTGCTGAGTTTTTGCACTTAATGCTAAGCTAAGCTATTTGTCTCGGTCCAACAGGGATTATATCTTATTTGTCTCGGTCCAACAGGGATTATATCTAATATTTCCACAGGTCATTGGGTTACAAAGGAACTTCTCCACCCGTCCACCAGGTGGCACTCACACTCTGCCGGCTGTTTGATAACGAGACAATTGTTTTAGACAATTGTGTGAAATTGGCATAATTATTGTATCAATTCTTGATTTATTTTTTTGCGAGGGCCAAAACTGAGAGATTCATTTTGAATTTACTATTTTTTAAAGGATTTTTGAATGGATGCTAATTTTAAATATCTATATTTTTTAACCCCACATACCCCATGGAGTTCCTTCACGTACCCCCAGGGGGACACTACTCCTATTTGAGAACCCACTGAAATAGACCAACGGGATTGTGGGTATTGAAGGAGGCAATTTTAACGGAGGCTGACCTTCTCCAGCTTCAGCAGGTTGATGCTCAGCAGCTCAGAGAACAGCTCCGTGTTCACCTCGCTGCCCCGCAGGAAGTCGCTTCTGAGGAACCAAAGAACAAACAACGGAGGACGTGAATATTTCAAAATAAAAGAAGAGCAAAATCATATAATCTTTTATTTCACCAGGATGTGATTTAAAATACTGTTCTCCAAAAGGTGACGACACGGTGACTACGTTCATTTCTTATAGTATGTGGTGCATAATAATATGCATTGTTTATATATATATATATATATATATATATATATATATATATATATATATATATATATATATATATATATGTCCAACTATAAATATGTTCCTGTTCTTCTCTTCGTGACCCTTTGGTCCCATTTGGAAAATGTACAATCTTTTTAAAGTTGTGACGATTTGACAATCTAAACAAGTCATCAGGTGATGTACAAACATATGAATATTTCATATTTTCTCTCATGTTTCTGTTTGTGTGTTTCCGTGAACTCACTCCTGAGGCGGGAAGTCGGCGACGGAGCCGAGCGTCGCCAACCTGTGCTCCAACGAGAAGACCTTAAAGGCCAAGTAACAGGAAGACAGGACCAGGACACACACTCTGAGGACACACACACACACACACACACACACACACACACACACACACACACATCATAAATGAATGAATACACAGCTAGATGAACGAGTGGAGATGAAACATACATGATGACTGAATGAATAGCCTAAAGAATGAATGGATGAATGAATAGCCGAATGAATGAATAAATTAATGAATGAATAGCACAATGAATAAATTAATGAATGTATGGAAGAATGACTGAATGAATGGCCGAATGGATGAATGGCAGAATAAATACATGATTAATTGAATGGATTAATGAATGAATGGATGAATGGCAGAATAAATAAATGAATGATTGAGTGGATGAATGAATGAATGCAGTGAACTCACAGTAACAGATACACAAACAGCAAAGTGTTGAGAGAAACTGGTTTCAGAGTCCGGCCGTCGATCACCAGCTCGGAGCCTGGAAACAAAGAAGAGTAAATAATAAAATGTTGTTGTATTGATCTGAGATTAAAAAAGATTAACTGTCACCAATTTGCCACTAAGATATATTTGATGGCATTGTTTACTTTTATTTCCCCCCACCTTATTAATAATGCTTATTGCGTATAGTTTGTTTTATTTCTCTCGGCATAAAAAAAGAGCTATCTTATCTTCATAATAGCAACAAGAGCCAAAACCAAACTTATTTATCTAAAAAACAAAAGCATTCAGACTGTGAGATCATGAGATATGGGACAGTTTGGAGTAATGGATCAAACCGGCAAACAATGTGTGCAGAAAGCTGGTTACAGATATCAGAAGTTCCGCGTGGCGTCCCACAGGGGTCAACAGTAGGTCCTCAATAGTTTGTTCCGTTCTGATGCATAAAACATATCTTATTCACAGACGACAGGTGTAGAAATTAGTGAATTAAACTTGGACACAAAACAGCATTATGAAAGTATACATTTCTGGGGTTTGAGAATTTGCTTGAAACCTCATGTAAGATGTGGCAAAGCAAAAAAAGAGGTCCATTCTGAGTCATAAAGCATCTGAACTGTTCACTTGTATCTGATTTAGTCTGTGGACGTGTAACACTGCAAAGAAGGATACGCATGGATTTTGTGGAAAGGATTGGAAGAAGAAGTCCAGAAATCCATCGAGCAAATGTTGCATTGTTGTTGTTGGTTTCCTTTTTCCCTTCCGCATTCACGATTGGGTTGTTGTTGATTAATAAGTATGAGTTGTGGGGGTTCAATGTTTATTGTTCGAAAGGAAGTAAATACTATTCAGTGTTGGATAAAAAACAGATAAAGTTTGTTTTTTAAATGCAGTTGTAGGATTACAGACTTGATCATACGGCCTTTCATACGACATCCGTACCAGCGTGGTGTTTGTCCTGCTGCTTGTTGTCTTGGTTCTGGTTCTGGTTCTGGCGCAGGTTCAGGTTCAGGTTCTGGTTCAGGTTCAGGTTCTTCCCTTTACGCTGAAGGTCTGGATGTCCGGGCGGCGCTGCACCGTCCGGGCGCTTCAGAAGCGGAGACTCAGGGAACTCTGCAGAGAGGCAGGACGCTGTGTGAAGAGCAGGACAATTCACTGGGAAACACAAACCAGTCGTCTGGCCACTGGCTTTGTGCCGGTGTTACTGGTGTTACTGGTGTTACTGGTGTTACTGGTGTTTCTGGTGTTACTGGTGTTACTGGTGTTACTGGTGATACTGGTGTTACTGGTGATACTGGTGTTTCTGGTGTTACTGGTGATACTGGTGTTTCTGGTGTTACTGGTGATACTGGTGTTACTGGTGATACTGGTGTTTCTGGTGTTACTGGTGTTACTGGTGTTACTGGTGATACTGGTGTTACTGGTGATACTGGTGTTTCTGGTGTTACTGGTGTTTCTGGTGTTACTGGTGATACTGGTGTTTCTGGTGTTACTGGTGATACTGGTGATACTGGTGCACAGCCGGTAAACGAACTCCACCAGGTAATAAGACACGAGGGTTGTCCAGGTGTCACGTTGCATCCCTCCACTGTTCCTCGCTTCCCTTCAGCTTAAACAAGCTAGAAGGAAGAAGTCTCAAAGCTTCTCAAACCCCAGTTTTACTGCTTTATTTTACTATTGTTATTATTATAAAACATGTTAAGTTTGTTCCCATCGTATCGGTCGGTGTTGAGCATGTGTTTAATCGTCTGTTTCTGCTGCTGAAACACAAACTTTGCTACTTTATTAAAAAAAGCCGTTGTCATATTATCGGCTCCGATCATGTGATCTGCCACGCTGCCTCTGATTGGTCGGCGGCTCTGCGACGTACCGGCCATCTTGTCGTACTCGGGGGTCTGGGAGTCCGAGCTGCTGCTCTCCTCCATCTCCCGCCTCCTCTGTCTCACCGCCACGTCCAGGTCGCAGAAATCACCCGGAAAGCTCTGCAGGACACACGACACAAGGTCACGACCTCCAGAGAACAGGACGTCACTGATGAGAACGTTTGGTACGAAACAAAAAGACATTATATATACATATACATATATATATATACACATACATATATATATATATATATATATATATATATATATATATATATATATACATATATATATATACACATACATATATATATATATACATATATACATACATATACATACATATACATATACATATACATATATATACATATACATATACATATATATATATATATATATATATATATATATATATATACATATATATATATACACATACATACATATATATATATACATATATACATACATATACATACATATACATATACATATACATATATATACATATACATATACATATATATATATATATATATATATATATATATATATATATATATATGTATATCTATGGCACATTTTGTTACAGCTCAAGTTTTCTCATAGAAGTTTTCTTTCTTTCGTCTTCCTGAAAAGATGAAGTCTTCTTGCAGGTTTATGTTCATAGTTATGATGTACATTTCTGTACGTTGAATTTTACGTTGAATAGAATATACTAGAAATGAACAAACATCAACAATCACTATTGTTTAAGTAATGTTTCCATTACTTTTTTCAGACTTATTTGGAAGAACAAAAGCAAAGAACGACAACATCCGTGAGGTCGTCTGACCTACCAGAGGGAAGCGAGGCGTCAGGGGTGACCTTTGACCTCTGAAGCTGCTCACAGCTGAGGACGGGACGGGGCTGCTGCACGGACTCTTCTCCTGTGCACGTACGTGCACGTGATATTCAATCAGAAAGAAGAAATAGTACAAAAGGTACTTTTTTACATTCATGAAAATGCCAGATTTCAAACACAGTTTCTCCTTTTGACAGAAGAGTTATTTAAACAATAGATGTGTGTGTTGTCCCGATGAGAGATGTGCTTTTGACAACTCAGAAACATACAAAAAGACTTTTAGGGAATTTAAGAACATAAAAGCTATCAGGGTAAATCAGATTTTCTGGATTTTAGGGGTTAAAATCTTTCAGCCAGTTTAAGTGAATGAATCTGTGTCGACCACTTTAACAAACAATGTTTGATGTGACGGAAAAGGTTAAAGAATTTCATTTTAGAATCAAAAAGACCTTGAAAATAGTCAAGCAAATTGACATTTTATAGGAGTTCTATGGGAAAAGATTGGGCTGCATGTGTGACGTCTGTCCTACCTCCAGATGGAGACAGATGGACATCAGGAACTTGTAGGTGTTGTCTCTGGACATGAAGGACACGAAGAGGTACTGCAACAAGACACACACACGCTTTACAGGTTTTTCCAGATGATCTGATAATCAACCAAAACTGTGGTTTATTAAAGAAGGCAGAACGTGACCGTCCTCACCCTGTCGTTAGCGGTGGCGATCACCAGAGCGTTCGGCAGCAGGATGGCGGTCTTCGTCTTCTTGAAGTGCGTGACGGACATCACGGGGATGGCGATCTGGGACGGACAAACCTCAGGATGAACAGCTGAGCCCCGCATGGACTACTTTTACTCTGTTGGAACAGAATCACTCATCCTGTGGGAGGTAGCCGCTATATACCTTTATATATGTGTGTTCATATGCATATTGGGTAAACTGCGTTGGCCAGGACTCTCAATGGACCACAGACTCCATTGAGTCTGCGGTGAAGCTTCACAGAAAAGCCAAACATCTCTCATCAAATCAAACCTTTGTGACTTTTTGCACAGAAATGTTGCAGGTTGAAAAAAAACAACAACAAAAAACGGCATGTTTGGGATAAAAGAAAACAGTAACTATAATCTCTGTCCCAGTTTACGGTACCTTTGTGTCTTTTCCAAACACCTTGGAGTGGAAGCAGATCCAGTGGTCAGAGACGAACATCCGGCCCTGGTAGAGGATGTCTTTCTGCAGAGCACAGGTGTAACCTGACAACCAGGTGAATAGTGTCAGCCTACTGATGGAACATGAGCAGACGCCAACGGAGATAGAAGTCTGTAATACTAACCTGCCCACTCAAACCGTTTGTGGCCACTGTGCTTATTGTTTTGACTAGAAAGAGACACAAAACAACTAGAAAGAGACACAATGTAACGCTAAACAGACACAAGACTACAAAGAGACACGACATGACTACAACAAGCTGCAAAACAACTACAAAGAGACACAAAACAACTATAAAGAGACACAAAACAACTACAAAGAGACACAAAACAACTACAAAGAGACACAAAACAACTACAAAGAGACACGACATGACTACAACAAGCTGCAAAACAACTACAAAGAGACACAAAACAACTATAAAGAGACACAAAACAACTATAAAGAGACACAAAACAACTATAAAGAGACACAAAACAACTACAAAGAGACACAAAACAACTACAAAGAGACACAAAACAACTACAAAGAGACACAAAACAACTACAAAGAGACACAAAACAACTACAAAGAGACACAAAACAACTACAAAGAGACACGACATGACTACAACAAGCTGCAAAACAACTACAAAGAGACACAAAACAACTATAAAGAGACACAAAACAACTACAAAGAGACACAAAACAACTATAAAGAGACATGTAAGGACTAGAAAGAGACACAAAACAACTACAAAAAGACACATAAGGACTACAACAACGTCAACACAACGCTCTCAGGCATCACATGTGCAGCTCTTACCTAATCCCTCATCCAGTATTTAAGTTGGAGCAGAATAGTTGTGATCATTAATGACTTACTCTGTCTGAGCTGTTCCTCTTTGCTGATCTCCTTGAATACTTTATGGTACTGGCAGTTGCTCTTTGAAAGCTGAAACACACACACACACACACACACACACACACACACACACACACATAATACATAATGCAGAGTGATGCTTTGCGCAATGTGAATATTGATTCAATTGCAAAAGCTGTAGAAACTACTTTTGAAAGCTCAAATTAATCATCTGCACTGAAGCTGTTGATGTTTAGTTTGATATTTTGTGGCATTATGAAATAAACATGAAGTTTTAAGAAGATTACGTTTTCTGTGTCAATAATGTAAACATGTATCAGTCACATTAATATGAATTAAAGGAAAAGGTTGATAGATGGTGGTGTATTAATTATTGGGGTACATTTATAAACCGGTCGGTACGGGAACTGAAAACTCTGGAGCGGTTGCTGTCAGCGTCTGCAGAGCTGAGCTGGTTGGTTGAACCCGGTCCGCCGTATGTGGAGCCAAAGTATCGGTTGGCAGACCCGAAAACAGATGCACATACCGAACATGCACCCCTAATTAACACATCCAATCTGAAATGATGTCAATCACTGATGATCAATGATGTCACCAGTGGAAATAAAACACATGTGAGAGCTCACCTGGCTGTAGTGAGACTTCTTCCTCTCTATCTTGGAGTCTGCGTCCGTCTGGACCTGAGTCAGCAGAGAGTGATCGAAGGTCTTTGATCTGCAGACGGGGAGGAACGACTTCGTACGTTACGTACCGGAGACATGATGGGCTGCCTCTCTGTGAATCTTTGTACTCGGACGTATTCAAAATAACACGATTAATTCACAAAGTGGGATTTACCGACGTTTAACATCAGAGTTTCTGTCCGTCCTTTGATTTTCGCAACAACCGTTATTCCGATCAACTTCACACTCGACAGGCGTGTTGTTGAGAACTCTGGGAAGTTCAGTGTCGAGTATGACGTTGTTCGGATGATCGGTTCTCCAGAAAAAGCAAAGAAATCTGTACTAGTGTTATAATAGATAAAGCTTGTGTTAAACCTGCATTCTCTCTCCTGACCACCAGGGGGCGACTCCTCTGGTTGTATAGAAGTCTATATAAGTGACTCTACTTCTCTTGATGTATTCCCTCAGTAAACATTGTAAACATGAGTTTATGTCTCAATCTCTAGTTTCAAGTCTTCTTCAATACAGCATGATGTTCATTTAGTACATTATGGTCATTTAGAGTCAAACAGACCATAATACAGGGGACGCTTTAGGGGCGGGGCTACAAGGTGATTGGCAGGTCGACACCAGCGACCTATAGAACGTCTCTACGTCCCTCCTCCTCAGTCCTAATATGGTCACTTCCTGTTGACTGGTCGCAAAAGAACCAAAATGGCGACGGCTAATTGGCTGAACACTCCTCCACTCCACAGTCTATGGGTTTGACTCTTATAGTCGCTCTACCAACCGGACCAGCGCTGGTTTCCTCCGGCCCGACAGCTCCAGATCGACGGCCAGCGGCTCTTTGAGCGTCCGCTCACACCGCGGACGCTCCTCCATGTTTTCTGCATCGGAACTGCTGACGACAAGACAACAACGTTCAGAGAGGAAAACCAAAAGGACCCGACAGGTATTATACATTATGTTTTGTTATTGAGATTTAAACCAAAAACAACACCATTATTAACAGGTGATCTCAAGAAACTGTAAAAATTAATTATAGATATTCTATACAAATCTGAAAAAATCCATTAATTTAATTTCATGTATTGTTTGTTTGTTTGTGTGTTTTATTCAGTCAATCTTTACAATACAATACAATATTCTATATAATATACAAAACAGAAAGAATGAAAAGGTAAAGGTAGAAGCAAACAATGCTTATATATTCCAATCCTAAATTATTATTATCAATTAAATCAGATAATTAATTTGAAATAAAGAAACAAATAAAATAAATACACACACACATATATATATATATATATATATATATATATATATATATATATATATATATATATATATATATACATATATATCTGTCTTTTTAAATGAATATATATATATATATATATATTCATTTAAAAAGACAGATATATATATATATACATATTGACTCTGTCTTTGACTTAATAGACCTCATTCTCTACATTACAGCTATAAATTACAGCTATAAATGTTCCCTATAATATATATATATATATATATTCATTTAAAAAGACAGATATATATATATATATATATATATATATATATATATATATATATATATATATATATATATATATATATATATATATATTCATTTAAAAAGACAACATTTAATCAGCATTCCGGTAAAAGTGCCGGCTACTTTTCAGGAACAAAAATAACCCCAAACCACTAGTTCAGTGGTTCAGCAGCGATATCTCAAAACAGCAAGCAGAACGGATCATAACCATTTTGGACAAGTGACATAAATAATAATAATAATGTGCGACAAAAAAGAATGTTGACAAAACGTTTAAAAGATGCAAGTTACAAGTTTTAAGAGCTGCAAGAAGAAGAACAAACACGAGTGTTTAGTCTCTGAGTCTCCACCAGACTCCAATCAACAACCTGGCAGTTTAATTCAGATATTGTATAAAAACTAAAAAATACATCAAGTTTACGATGTTTGAATAAATAACATGTTCATCTCGTTAAACGTGCCTCCATAAAGCACATGTAAACTAAAATGATCAAGCTCTTCTCAATGACCTCCAACATACTCGCTGACTCATTCGCTTATCGGTCAACAGATAAGGAGTCATGTTATCTCCAGTAGCTCAACGGCCCGTCGGACTCATTTGCAACCAACTATTTTCATTATTTGATGGGGAAAAACACACAAACACACAAAAACACACACAAACACACAAAAAACACACACAAAAAGAGATGACGTCACATAATTTTGCTCAAAATACAAATAATTCCCATTTAAAATCATGTGCTGGAGCCAGAAGACACAGCTTCATAAACACAGTGGTCGTTCCAGCACTTAAAGAAGCAACATTGTTGCGATAACAACTGGGACTCCTTTTGTGAATGAAGAAGTAAAACCACCAGTACCGGTACCAGTACCAGTACCGGTACCAGTACCAGTACCGGTACCAGTACCAGTGTCTCCAGGTCTAACTCACTGGTAGTCTCGGCCGCCTCCTCTGCTCCTCTTCCTGGCGTCTTCCTGCTGCTTCCCTTCCGTCATCACGCCGACCAAGCAGCCGACTCTGAGAGTCTGTGAGTCTGTGTGTGTGTGTGTGTGTGTGAGTCTGTGTGTGTGTGTGTGTGTGTGCGCGTGCGTGTGTGTGTGTGTGTGTGTGTGCAGCCCGAGGTCCGAGAGGGGATCTGAGGCCCTGCAGCACCGACTCCTCCGCTCCCTCACCTGCCCGTGTGGGGGCGTGTCCGCTGGGCCTCCTGGGCTCATGTGTCACGGCCAATCAGACGGCAGGACGGTGTGTGTGTGTGTGTGTGTGTGTGTGTGTGTGTGTGTGTGTGTGTGTGTGTGTTTAAACCTTTGATCGGTGACATTTTACCCAGCTTTGTTTGGAGAGTAAAGTTTCATTCTGTTCTCTGACATGATGCTGGTATTCGGTGTCAGTGGGAACAGTGGTTTACGTAAAGCTCCGTTTACATGGGAGCAGCACTTTCTTCCTCCTCTTCTTTCTCTCATTCCTCCTCTTCTCTTCCTCCTCCTCCTCCTCCTCTTCTTCCCACCAACCAAAAATGGTCAATTTGTGTTTGATCAGATATTTTTTTTTATCATTTTCTTTACAAGCGTACAAACTATCACACACACACACACACACACACACACACACACACACACACACACACACACACACACACACACACACGGAGTAAACACGGACCTTTGAAACTCAAACCCAATGAACTGCAGCTCAACATCTGGTGACTCCTTTATAAACATCTGTCCCTCAGGTTGTCAACAGAAACACAATAACAATAAATTATTATTACATTATAAATCATCCGGGACGATTTCCACTGTTCCAGCCTTTCGAGGCGATAGAGCATGATGACCGTCCTGTAATCTCCCTTTTGGGCTGCGTGGACTTTCCCCAGGGGCCACAGGGACCAGGATCTACATCAGGACCTTTGTACCCCCAAGAGGACCCGGCTTGGGGGACCGGACCCGCTTCACTCAGGAGACGAGGCCGAACCCCAGTGTTGAGTTCAGGGCCCTTCTCTTTGTTTAAAAAAACACTTTATTTACATCCCCAATGCGTCTATAGAAACAGAACTCTAGCCAGAGTCTGGCCTGATGTTGCACAGCCAGACTGCCCTGGCCTCCTGCCTCCTGTCTCCTGTCTCCTGTCTCCTGTCTCCTGCCTCCTGTCTCCTGCCTCCTGTCTCCTGCCTCCTGTCCCTCCCTGTTCTCCACTCTGGCTTTCCTGCTTAAATAAATAGACATTTTTGCTTCTCCTGAAAGATAATTCAGGAGCTGCCACTTTTCTTTTTCTATCTTCTTGTAGGCAGCTTATGATAAAAAACGTTTCAGTAAAAAAACTATTTTAAAAGAGTAAAAACATGGTAGATCGTCTCCCAGAGGGATTAAGAACAGCGATAAAAACATTGGAGGCGACAGCACCGTGTAAAATCCTCCACTGTAGGTCGGCAGTCCGTTTCTTCAGGGGAGATTTCTATAAAATCCTCCACTGTGGGCCAGGTCCCTTTTGTCCCAGTCTGACCACATAGTGGGGCGTTGGGTGCACAGCCCAGACATAGCCCAGGGTTAGAAGCCGCATCTACCTCCGGTGGGTGTCTCCGCTGTATCAAGCTAGCAGCAGCGCACGCTAGCAGCAGCGCACGCTAGCGCTACTAGGTCCCC
The DNA here is from genome assembly GCF_910589615.1 of Taurulus bubalis. Classification (NCBI taxonomy): domain Eukaryota; kingdom Metazoa; phylum Chordata; class Actinopteri; order Perciformes; family Cottidae; genus Taurulus; species Taurulus bubalis. The sequence goes on along the minus strand of NC_136596.1, from coordinate 1,806,020 downwards.
GCTGCTGCTGCTGCTGCTGTTACTGCCCGTGTCCCCTCTGCCCGAGTCGGTGTCGAGCCGGGGCTGGTCCCGTTACCGCCGGTGGTTGTCGGAGAGATAGCACCGCTTGCAGTAGGGCTAGCTGGATACAGCGGGGAGCTAACGGGGACACTGACCGATGGTAGTAGCGGCTTGTAACCCAAGTCTTCCTGTCTGCCTTGTGCAGTGTCAGGTCTTCTGGGCGTGTCGTAGCAAGCAGGGGGCCGGTGAGTTCCCCTAGCCTAGATCTCAGGGAAAGGGTCTGCAGGGTCCGGCCTGACTTCTCCTTGGCTGTAGTTTCTGAGGAGGCTCCTCTCCTTCCAGGTCAGCCTCTGTCTCCACAGCTCCAGGAGCCTCCTCGCCACCCGGACAGAGTGCAGACCCAGCAGAGAGCCCAGGGCCGGGGCGTCGCTCAGCGTCGGCCCCGCTGCATCCACCAGCTGCTGCAGGCACAGGGCCCGTGACCTCAGCATCGCTCCCGTCAGGATAGGGGTGGTACTGCTGCTGATGTCCAGCTTGGCTCTGTGAATCAATGGCTCTCTCAGCAACCAGTACAGAGAGTTAGACTGTGGGTACCTTTTATGAGTGAAAGGGGCCCAACACTTTAAAACACCCTGATAAAACGGAGGCAGCCCACTTAACTTTAAAACACTAGAATTGATTCAAAACAGAGCAGTATCCCGCCACAGGCTATTTGCACGTCCTGCCGGTTCCCCTTGTTTGGCAGCAGTGTTATTACAGCTCTCCGGCAGGACATCGGCATGGATCCAGAGGCCAGACTCTCATTTGCCCTCAGTGTAGTCCTGGTCCTCTATAGAACTCAGAATAAATATTTTAAATTCACCTTTAGATTACCATCTGCAAAGTGTAAATAACATCTGTACTTTATTAATGTGTATCTCTCTCCTGCTTTGTGTATTTTTACCCACAGCATTATAAATATTATTCAGCCACTAACATGTATTTATGTTTTCTATCTGATGTTCAAGGATCTTTTGTTGCCATTCATCGGGCTCAATTCCTTTATTACTATTATTATTATTATTATTATTATTATTAGTAGTAGTAGTAGTAGTAGTACATATGTTTATAGTTATTTATATTGTTATATATGTTCATAATTATTTATATTGTTATATATGTTTACCAACACTCTCTGTGGTGACGTGTTGGCCTCCACAGCGCCCCCTGTGACCAATCAGCGCACCTGTATCTCTCCATACAGCAGCAGCGGGTGAGGCTCATCACCTGCCTCACCTGAGGAGGTTTAAACACCGACAGCGCCCCCGTGTGGCCAACTCTCACTCTCTGATAGCATCTGATTTATTTGTATTCATTATTTATTTTCACAATCAAATGTGTGGCTTCTGAGTCAAGATAATATTCAAAGTCTTCACTAGAGGATGAGGACGTTATTATTATTATTATTATTATTATTATTATTATTATTATAACAGAACATATATATATATATATATATATATATATATATATATATATATATATATATATATATATATATATATATATATATATACATGTTCTGTTATAATAATAAGATATATATATATATATATATATATATATATACATGTTCTGTTATAATAATAAAATATATATATATATATATGTTCTGTTATAATAATAATAAGATATATATATATATATATATATATATATATATATATATATATATATATATATATATATATGTTCTGTTATAATAATAATAAGAGACAATAGAATCCATACAATATTTTATTATTTTATTTTCTCATTTCGCAGTGGTGTTCTGCATGTGGTGTTTTTTTTTTTTAACTTTATTGGTTTTCTTTGTGTTTATGTATATTTCAGAAGGGACCACCTCTCCGTCATGAGACCACCTGAGACCCAGCTGCCAGTCAGCCGGCGGACCGGGTCGGACCCAGACCGGATCCAGACCGGATCCAGACCGGATCCAGACCTCACTGCGGCGGGCCGACGAGGACCTGAATGCTGATTATTATTGTGAAGCGCGCGCGGAGAGATGAACCGCTTCGTGCGAGCCGGGGAGCGCGGAGGGCTGCTGGCGGACTGCAGGGAGCTCAACCACACCGCCTCCTCCTCCTCCTCCTCCTCCTCCTCCTTCTTCATCACCTCCTCCTCCTCCTCCTCCTCCTCCAGCGCCGCTGGCTCAGCCGACAGACACGCGGCCCTGCCCTCGCTCCAGACCCGGGAACCTGGCGGGTCGGAGCCGAGGAGATCCGCGTTTAAACGCAGCCGAGCTGGTCGGGAGGGGCGAGAGGAACCGGAGGCGGAACCGGAGGAGGAGGATCAGTCCGCGGCCTCGGGAGAGCTGCGCGTCGGGCTCGGGGAGCAGCGGCGTCGGGAGGCTCAAGGACGCAGCGCCGCGGGAGAAGGAGCGGGGATGCTGTCAGCGGTCAGCGGGGACGCGGGCGAGCTGCCCACGGCCTCCGCTGCGCCATGCGCCAGAGGGAAGGAGGAGAGGAAGGGGAAGAACGTGGTCCGGGGCTGGAAGAGGGACCGGGACCGGGACCGGGACAGAGACCGGGATAGGGACCGGGACCGGGACAGAGACAGGGATAGGGTCCGTGACAACGCCGCTCCTCCTCCCGCCTGGACGAGGAAAG
>NC_136596.1:1750872-1800872 GCF_910589615.1 Taurulus bubalis | reverse complement strand
GGAGGAAGGAGAGAAGGAGGAAGGAGAGAAGGAAGTGACTTCTGCGTTTCCGTTTACTCTCAAGCAAAACGTTTAAATGTTTTTCTGAAACATTTCGAGGAGAAAAATAATCGGCGTCGTCTCAAAGTATAATTTATTTCAAACAGGATCCGTTCCTTCACATCTGAATAACAGAGTACTTCATCCATTAAGGTGTGTTGTTATGTATATTTCATATTTCTTGGCCACTAGTTTCCCGTCTCCGTCTATGTTTAAGCGCTCGTGATGTTTGATGTTTTATTTGATGTCAAAATGATTTCTGCTTTTGGACAGAAGCCGTTTCCTGAAGCGCCGGATCGATGATTGACAGCTCGGGCGTCAACGTGTCCCGCCTCTCGCGGCCGATTGGTCGAAGTTCGTCTTTTACGAAACGGCGTAAACGAAGCTCCGCGTGTTTTTAATTTCCAGTCAAACACTTTAAATGTATTGTTTAAATGTGTTATAGCTGTTACACTTCTCCTCATTTGGAAGATTGAAATTAATCAATTCAATTCACGAGTGAGATTGTGAGATTTTATGATGCGTTCAATTTAAATTGAATCAAAATTGGATTAACTGGATGCACCCCTGCTGGCAGGAGCCAACGAGGATATTACACCAAGCTTATGAATATTGTTTAATTAGAGAGAACGGGTATTAATTACACTGAGCAGAGAGTCTGAGTCTCATGGAATAGATCTGCTTATATTTCAATCAATACGCTATACGTTCATCTCCTTCCAATTTAAGAGCACAATTACAGTGAGTGTGTGTTGGATGACCGACCCTCAACACGCTCCTGAACGCACCGTGTGTAGTCTTGGTTCCAGCCCCTTTAATGGAAACTAGTCGTGAACTACATTTTCTTGGTTTTGTGTACATTTCCATTTTTTTGTTTTTATTTTGCTCAAAACAAAAACAAAGGCGATGGAAAATCCATTGCAAAGATGTGATGATGAGGCGGTCAGAATAGTGATGTAGTAAAGCATGTCGTCATATCCTGTTCTTTTGTTGCTTAAACCCACAGTAGTCGTGGCGACGTCACCCGTTGGTTCGTGGACTGATGTTTTGAAGCCTCGAGTTCGACCTTTTGGCCGTCGCCATCTTGTTTTCTTTGCAACCAGTGAACAGGAAGTGACCATGTTAGGACTGAGGAGGAGGGACATAGAGACGCCGTATACGCCTCTGGCGTCGACCTGTCAATCACCTTGTAGCCCCGCCCCTAAAGCGTCCCCTGCTTTATGGTCTGTTTGACTCTAAATGACCATAATTTACTAAATGAACATCATGCTGTATTGAAGAAGACTTGAAACTAGAGATGAATGTCTGAACCAGATTCCAAAGCAATGCATCCCATATGGTTGTGACCAGCGATTGGAGCCCCGCCGCCATCATGGCTAAAAAAAAAGAAACATACAAAGTAAACATGTAGAAAAAAACACAGAATCCAGCTGCCGTTTAAAATGGGATCCGGCCTCGTTGGCAGAATCAAGTGTTCCCGCTCGGGGCTCCGACCGCCGTCTGCAGGACAAAGAGATGCACTGGTGTCGGCGTGTGAGTGACAGCGGCCGCTTCCTGTCTGTCAGCGCCGGATGAAGCCGCCTGTTGGGTTTATCTGATCGCCGTTAACAAGCACGTCAATATCCGGCAACGCCTCGCGCCTTCACCGCCGCATCCCGTCTGAGCTGAAGGGTTGTGTTGGTATTTCATTTATTTTACCTGGTGGGGTAGATATGTATAGTTATACATATAATTCATCCGTTTCTTTCTTTTTCTTTTATGAACACCTTTAATTGTGGTTTTTAGATTTTTAGATATTTAGATTTAGTATCTGGTGTCTGAATAAGTTATCGTAAATGCAACAAAGGAAACACAGTTTCTGAGAGTTTTATATCTTTAGCAGAAGAAGCACATAACTGGTTGGTTTGGTGGAGAACTGGTTGGTTTGGTGGAGAACTGGTTGGTTTGGTGGGAGAACTGGTTGGTTTGGTGGAGAACTGGTTGGTTTGGTGGAGAACTGGTTGGTTTGGTGGGAGAACTGGTTGGTTTGGTGGGAGAACTGGTTGGTTTGGTGGACAACTGGTTGGTTTGGTTGAGAACTGGTTGGTTTGGTGGGAGAACTGGTTGGTTTGGTAGAGAACTGGTTGGTTTGGTAGAGAACTGGTTGGTTTGGTAGAGAACTGGTTGGTTTGGTGGGAGAACTGGTTGGTTTGGTGGGAGAACTGGTTGGTTTGGTGGAGAACTGGTTGGTTTGGTGGAGAACTGGTTGGTTTGGTGGGAGAACTGGTTGGTTTGGTGGGAGAACTGGTTGGTTTGGTGGACAACTGGTTGGTTTGGTTGAGAACTGGTTGGTTTGGTAGAGAACTGGTTGGTTTGGTGGGAGAACTGGTTGGTTTGGTAGAGAACTGGTTGGTTTGGTGGAGAACTGGTTGGTTTGGTAGAGAACTGGTTGGTTTGGTAGAGAACTGGTTGGTTTGGTGGGAGAACTGGTTGGTTTGGTAGAGAACTGGTTGGTTTGGTGGAGAACTGGTTGGTTTGGTGGAGAACTGGTTGGTTTGGTGGTAGAACTGGTTGGTTTGGTAGAGAACTGGTTGGTTTGGTAGAGAACTGGTTGGTTTGGTGGAGAACTGGTTGGTTTGGTGGGAGAACTGGTTGGTTTGGTGGGAGAACTGGTTGGTTTGGTGGGAGAACTGGTTGGTTTGGTGGACAACTGGTTGGTTTGGTGGGAGAACTGGTTGGTTTGGTAGAGAACTGGTTGGTTTGGTAGAGAACTGGTTGGTTTGGTGGGAGAACTGGTTGGTTTGGTAGAGAACTGGTTGGTTTGGTGCAGAACTGGTTGGTTTGGTGGTAGAACTGGTTGGTTTGGTGGGAGAACTGGTTGGTTTGGTGGTAGAACTGGTTGGTTTGGTGGGAGAACTGGTATCTTTGGAGGAAAATGGCAGAAACCTCTGAACGTTTTGGGCCAGTTTGTTTTTAAGATAACTGACCGAAGTTATTAGTTTTGTTCATGTCGAGTTGAGACTTTCCTTTTCCCTCGAAGAGATTCTCCTCAGGATGCACCACTGAGCCTCGGCCCAACGAGGAATCCGTCAACAAAATAAAAGCCGAAAAATGGTCCGAAGTTTAAGTAAAAACGTATTTACTTTGATTTTGGTAGAAAGGAATCACCCATTGAATCATACAATAGAAAAAAAGACTAACTAATATCCCGTGTAATAGAGTTTCTGCTCGTCTCAGACCACAACAGCAACTCCCGAAAAGCAAATCCCGTCTCTGTATCCGCTTGGAAGTCATCATCGCTCTGTCCCGCTCAACTATTGCTCAATGCATCTACCGGTACTTTTCATATCTAGCTGCTTTGACATCATTTGCAACACTAGGTCATTATGAACATAGTTCAGGCTGTAAGGTCTGAAACACTTCTTCTTTTAAACACAACAACACATCCTCCATGCTCTGGCTCTCTGCTGACGAGGTGAATGCTTTGTGCCAAATCGACAAATTGACAAATCCTGCAAATAGAGAAGAAAAATATGTATAATTATGAAATGTAATCATAATGTTTGTTTAGAACCTTGATGATCGCTGACAGGTCTCGATAGGGAACCTTTTTATTCTGCGCGTTATCGTCATCTGACGAAGGTCACCGGTCCCTCAGCGGGATTCAAACCCCCGTCCCACGTGTCCAGTCTGCTCCTGATAACCATCAGCGCTTTGATGCTGTTTATCCTTTTCATTTTTCAAAAGCATATTATTGGCTGCAGCTGAAACCTCAGCGGGCGTCTCCCACGGCGTCTAACTCTCAGTCAGTGAGATGTCTTTCCAGAAAAATACTCTCATGAGGGCACAAAATGTCTGACTGACATCTGAGATGTGCGAAGCGTCGACGTTAAACTGTGAGTCACGTCCATCACAGGTCAGCGACCTCAAAGGGTTCTGGGTCCTCTGAGGGTGAACCAGTCCAACACTGAACACGTTGCTTATTTAACGTCCAAAACCAACATTTATGATCCTCCGGTACGGCTCAGAAAACAGACCATCGTTGAAGAGTGAACATGAGGATCGCTCACCAGCGATCCTTTGTGAACTTTGTGCATCGGTTGGTTTCAGCTCTTCAGCACTAAGGATCATTCTTCTCTTCTCAGTTGATCGGTTGATTGTTCGGTCTATTAAATGTCATAAAATAGTGAGAAACACTCCTTTTACGTCTTTAAGTCCGATGAGGGAACGTCTTCAGACGCTCGTTTCTTTCAACTAAAGCCGGATTAAACTCTGGAAGCAAAAGTGTCCATTCAGTTGTTGCTCCAGATGCACATTTCTGTCCGTCTTCCTTTGTATGTGTGTGTGTGTGTGTGTGTGTGTGTGTGTGTGTGTGTGTGTGTGTGTGTGTGTGTGTGTGTGTTTAAACACGATGGACACATAAGTACTTCATTTAAAAACCACGAAGTGACATGAGGCTGTTTTAATCGGAGAACAGCAGAAGGGAGGCGGTCATATCGTATCACTTATCAGAATCAGGTCCTTTAAATCATATAATAACTTTATTTACATATAATATATATATATTTTCTCGCCAGATTCAAAAGCTGAAACTTTCACCGGCAGCGCTTCTTAAAAAGTCTGTTGGCGCTCCCATAAAAACCCGTGTGAACCCGTAAAAAGGCGTAAAGGTCCCAAACCCCCAAATATCCAGTTAACTATGACACGAGAAAAGAAAAAAGGCCAAATTTGAGCAGCTGGAACAACAAATATGTTGCCAATTTGTACGAAAAAAAAGGACAAATAATCATCACAAAGTTGCCGTTTCATTGCCTGATTGATAATAAAAACTCTCTGTGTTCTGTGTGATATAATCTGAACAATGTGCTCGACCAGCACATTGTTTATCTCGGGAAATAACCACTGCATGAAAATCCACTGCTTTCTTGTGGAGGGACACGATTATCGTGGAATTTAAGACAAAAATGACGCCGATGGAACGCCAACGAGGATCATTGATAACGGCGAACTCACGAATGAACCGCATTTACGTGACGGAGACAGTGGCGTGGAATTAAAGATCGACGAAGCCACTTATGGCGGGTCGGGCGAGGCGGACGGGTCCAACCAACAGATCATTCAACCAACAGAACAAAACACTGGGCATGGAACCAAGAGGTTGCAGAGACGTTGTTGGCTCATATTTATCATCGGGAATCAAATAGATGTTCTAAGAGTTGTGTTCTGACCTCTTTGCACAGATTCATGTGAACACCTTCAACATTAGAAACAAGAAGTTCAATCCACATCATGATACCACCCAGGATTCCTACATTTCTTCATGTCCTCGGCTTCATTGAGCTTCTCTTCAGACGGCGCTGCGTCTCAACGGCGTTTGGGAGAATCTTGTTTTGAATCTTGTTTTGAATTCAGAAGCAGAATTAATTTTGCGAGATGTGTTCAGGTCCTTATTCTAGGGTGACGGCAGGACCACGAACACCTCGGAAGATGCTGTTTTCTTATTGTTGGGGAATCATTTGGTTCCCGTTGCGAAAGAAGAGAAGCATCAAGTCAAAGCTTTAACGGTGGAGTTACAGAACTCGTGACGGCGCCACTGGCCGTGATGGACGGGAGATTGTTGGTTGGAAACATGGAGATCAGACGGGCAGAAGGCCAACGGAGAATTTGAATGAGCAAAATGAGCGGGTGACCTTGAAAGTACAAACTTATTCTTTAAACTCCTGACTTCATCAGGACGCCTCGGTTCCTCTCATCGTCCGCAAGAAAACACGGAGATGGAGATCTGCAGGTTTTAATTATGAACAAAAAACACGTTTCACACAAAAACATGCAGATGTTGTTGTTTTTTTAACAAATTTTAGTGCATATTGTGACACTTCTGCTGATCTTAACCAAGTATTTATGTTGCCTTAACCTAACAAAGTAGTTTAATTTGAAAAGACTGTTTTCACGTAACAAGCAGGAAGTCGACACGTGTTGCTGACTTTTGTCGAAAAAGGCACGGAAAATTAGCAGTAACTTTTTGTAGGATATCATACGAACTGTTGTTTGAGGACACGTCGCTCATTTTAACTATAAAACTGTCAAATCTCTTCTTTCTCATAGTTAGTTGGATTTCTGGATCTACTTATTACGTTATTACATTACAGCTAGGTGGATTTGTGGCAAGTGTATATATAGATATATATATATATATATATCTATATATATATATATATATATATAGATATAGATATATATATATATATCTATATATATAGATATAGATATAGATATATATATATATCTATATATAAATATATATATATAGATATATATATATATCTATATCTATATATATATATCAACACCTACGGACTCGATCTCTAAATCACCTGCTGTTGATATTCTTGGTCCCCAGAGTGAGAACCCTGAAGCTGCCTCCTGCAGCACTGTCATGGTACAAAAAAAGCTTCAACTAGAGGAATATCTAACGTTCGGGTTGTCATAACATGTTGTGGTCACGTTGCTGCTGAAAAGTATTCAATCAAAAGTATGCAGACAGAAGACAGACAAAAAATACATGTCTTTACATCCATCCATGAATACATGAACATTTAAAATGAAAGCTAAAAGGTTTAGTTCCACATTGGGATCGATCATCTGCATCATTCAGGCGATAGAGACTAAACATGACAATATATTGGCATTTTCATCAATTGTTCCAACGATGACTTTTCCATCTGATTTTGTAATGAAGCTCAAAATCAAGATGGAGGAGAGCAGGAGGAGCGCTGACAGCATCGTTCAGAAGTCTTTCCAGAGAGTCCGTTAGGTCTCACAGCACGCCGGTCATCAACATAATGACGGTTCACCGCTACGTCCACTCGCTCGCTCGTCCTCCGCCGAAAGGAAACGGCGAACCGGTCACAGCCACCTTCCAAGAACCGCCTCGCTCGGCGCTTTTCATATTTCATTCCACTGCAGCTTTTCCCCGACATCCAGTTCCTCTCTTCCCACTGGGGAGGCTGCGCTCCGCCGTCTGAAATCAGATGAAGGATTCTTTCATCTTAGCCGATCAGTGCCGAGGAGAATAAACGAGGACAATTTAGTGGAGCGGCGGTTAGAGAGCTGCTGGTTTGGACCGTTTCCCGATAAAGAGTTCTTCACAACGGGAGAGAGTTAAAACCTTCATTTCCTCCAGGAGGTTTCTGTTCGTCAAAGTTGGAGCTACTCTCCACAAATAGTATGTTTAAAGAAAAGAGAAAATACAACTCAAGGTTTTTGTGTTATGATGGTACACCAACTTTGAAATTGTGTTGTTTTTTTTGTTGCACAAATGATTTAAGAACGGCCTCCATTTTTTTCGCTTTTTTTCAACAAAATGCTCAAAATAGTTACGCTGACACTCTGATTGAGCTTCGATGTCAAAGATAAGTCATCCCTCCATCAGTTAGCCTGGAGGAAGAGACTCGTTCAGACACGTCCTGTGTGACCCACAGCATCCTGTCCTCACGCAACGGTTCTTATGACATCTTATGAAAAGGTTCTCCTCATCTTGAGTTCGTTTTCCTACAAAGTCCAGCAACACGTGTCAATTTCAGCTCGTTACATGAAGACAGTCTTTTTAAATTAACTTCTGTCTTCATAGGAAACAACTTAGGTTTAGGTGTAAGGTTTAAGTTTAGACGACTAAACTACTTAGTTAAGTGTAGACGACGAAACTACTTAGTTAAGTTTAGACGACTAAACTGCTTAATTAAGTTTAGACAACTAAACTACTTAGTTAAGATTAGACAACTAAACTACTTAGTTAAGTTTAGACAACTAAACTACTTAGTTAGGTTTAGACGACTAAACTACTTAATTAAGTTTAGACGACTAAACTACTTAGTTAAGTTTAGACGAATAAACTACTTAGTTAGGTTTAGATGACTAAACTACTTAGTTAAGTTTAGACGAATAAACTACTTAATTAGGTTTAGACGACTAAACTACTTCGGTTTAGACGACTAAACTACTTAGTTAAGTTTAGATGACTAAACTACTTAGGTTTAGATGACTAAACTACTTCGTTAAGTTTAGATGACTAAACTACTTAGTTAAGTTTAGATGACTAAACTACTTAGGTTTAGATGACTAAACTACTTAGTTAAGTTTAGATGACTAAACTACTCAGTTAGGTTTAGATGACTAAACTACTTAGTTAAGTTTAGATGACTAAACTACTTCGTTAAGTTTAGATGACTAAACTACTTAGGTTTAGATGACTAAACTACTTAGTTAAGTTTAGATGACTAAACTACTCTGTTAGGTTTAGATGACTAAACTACTTAGTTAAGTTTAGATGACTAAACTACTCAGTTAGGTTTAGATGACTAAACTACTTAGTTAAGTTTAGATGACTGAACTACTCAGTTAGGTTTAGATGACTAAACTACTTAGTTAAGTTTAGATGACTAAACTACTTAGTTAAGTTTAGATGACTAAACTACTTAGTTAGGTTCAGGAAAAGACGGTTTTCCTGAAATACGCAAGTTACGTGATAAATAAATCAAAGTTGACTTCTTGTTTCTCACGGGGAGGATTATTTTTCTTTTTTTTCTGCTATCAACTATTTTCACACTGGCAATTATGTGAATGAGCATGTCCTCATTATGTTGATGTGAACATAATCTGGGGTGCAGTAGGTTCAGAACATACTTGCTGTTGTATTGAAACATGTTTTTTAGTCGGGCACATTCTTGTACATCGTGGCTATACTTAGGAAAATGTCTGCATGAAAAGTTCATGCAGACAAGCAGGAAAGCGCAGCATAACTGGGGAGTAACCTTTCATAAGACGCCACACGCTGCTGCATGAGGCTGTATGAGACGGGGCCAGCAGTCACCTGGGGTTGCGTTATTAAAGATAACATTTGCTCTTCACTGTGTTGTCAGTCAGCCTTCAGCCATCCTGACGTCCTGATCGGTCCCTCGTCCTCCTGGCCCTGGTGCTGCAGCAGCTGCATGCTGAAAGCCTGCGATGTCTCATTCAGCCGCTTTGTAATGACGTCGTTATGAAAACGCTGCATGCAAACGCACAGGACTCTGGGAGAAGCGTGCACGTGGAATCGGTCCCCGACATAATTATTGTTAGCGGCTGATTGAGCGGCCGCTGGTGTCGGTGAGGGGAGAGAAAGTGGTTGTTGGTTTTCACATGTTTTAGCAGCAGCAGGAGTTATTATGGCAGTGAGTAATGTCACGCCATTAGAGCTCGTCTTTCAATAGGGAGGTAAGTGGTGTGTGTGTGTGTGTGTGTGTGTGTGTGTGTGTGTGTGTGTGTGTGTGTGTGTGTGTGTGTGTGTGTGTGTGTGTGAGACGCTGTAGGGAGAGAAATAGAGAGAGCAGAGAAATGAGAGACAAAATGGGCAAAAAAAAAAGATGGCTACCATTTGCAAAAGAACACAAACACACACACACACACACACACACACACACACACACACACACACACACACACACACACACAATGCTTTCTCTTTCAGCGGCCTGACAATAAAGACAGGGATGATTTCTGTCTGGGGGAAAAAAACTGTCGGTGTGTCTGCTCACTGGAGGATTTAATAGGAGGGGAGGAGGACGAGGAGAGGAGGGGGAGAGAGGAGGAGGAGGACGTGAGGACAAGAAGAAAGGGAAGGAAGAGGAAAATAAGGTGCAGGAAAGATGGGCGAAAGGAGGAAAAACAGGATTAAAATTTAAAAGAAATACAAAAATAGAGATGGCAGGAAGGGTTGGAAGGAAAGGGGGATGAGAGGCGAAGGAAGAGAAAAGGGATGAAGAGCAAGATGGCAGAAAAAGCAAATACAGGAAATAGGAAGAAGAAAAATGAAGAAAGGAAAGGAGGATGCGAGGTAAGGCAAGGAAAGAAAAGGAGAGTAGAATAGAACAAGGTAAAATAAAGGAGTAATACGGTATCGGAGGAAGACAGGAGACGAAGGAAGGAAAAGATGGAGAGAAGGGGAGGACATGAGGACAAGAACAAAGGACAAGAACAGGGGAGGAGAGAGGGGAGTAAGGACAGAAAGAAAAGAAGAGGGGGGAAACATTTGAAAGGAAATGATGACAAGAAATAACAGGAAAACGGAGGATGAGGAAGATGCGAGGAAAAGAAGAGCAGGAGGACCAAAGACAGGAAATAGGTAGAAGAAAAAATAATGGATGCGAGGGAAGCAAGAGAAGGGAGAGGACAGAGCTATAGGTAAAAAAGGAGGTAGAAGGGAGAACTGCAGAGGGATGAGAGATGGAATAAGGTTTAGGAGAGGAGGAAGAGGGGGAGGACATGAGGACAAGAACAAAGAAGAGGAGGAGAGAGGGGTAAGATGAGGGGAGAAGAGGGAGGAAGGTTGAGAGGAAAGAACAGGAAGAGAGGATGGAGAGAAAAAGAGACAGGAAGGAAAGCATGGAGAAGTAGAGGATGAGGAGGTGAATTAAAATGGACAGATAAAAAGATGGATGAAAAGATAGTAGGATGTAAAGATGAATGGATGTAATGACGGGCAGATAAAAAAGACGGATGAACATTCGGATGAAAAGATGGATGGACATACTGATGTAAAGACGAATGTAAAGACTGATGTAAAGATGGATGTAAAGACTGATGTAAAGATGGATGTAAAGACGGATGTAAAGACGGATGTGAAGATGGATGTAAAGACGGATGGATGTAAAGACGGATGTAAAGATGAATGTAAAGACGGATGTAAAGATGGATGTAAAGACGGATGTAAAGATGGATGTAAAGACGGATGGATGTAAAGATGGATGTAAAGACTGATGTGAAGACTGATGTGAAGACGGATGTAAAGACGGATGTAAAGACGGATGTAAAGATGGATGTAAAAATGGATGGATGTAAAAATGGATGGATGTAAAGACGGATGTAAAGACGGATGTAAAAATGGATGGATGTAAAAATGGATGGATGTAAAGACGGATGTAAAGATGGATGGATGTAAAGACGGATGTAAAGATGGATGTAAAAAAGGATGAAAAAGACGAATGTAAGGATGGATGTAAAGACGGATGTAAGGATGGATGTAAAGACGGATGGATGCAAAGACGGATGTTAAGACGGATGTAAAGACGGATGTAAAGACGGATGTAAAGATGGATGTAAAAATGGATGTAAAAATGGATGGATGTAAAGACGGATGTAAAGACTGATGTAAAGACGGATGTAAAGACGGATGTAAAGACGGATGTAAAAATGGATGTAAAGACGGATGTAAAGACGGATGTAAAGATGGATGGATGTAAAGACGGATGTAAAGATGGATGTAAAAAAGAATGAAAAAGACGGATGTAAGGATGGATGTAAAGACGGATGTAAGGATGGATGTAAAGACGGATGGATGCAAAGACGGATGTAAAGACGGATGTAAAGACTGATGTAAAGATGGATGTAAAGACGGATGTAAAGATAGATGTAAAGACGGATGTAAAGACGGATGAATGTAAAGACGGATGAATGTAAAGACGGATGTAAAGATGGATGAAAAAGACGGATGTAAAGACGGATGTAAAGACTGATGTAAAGACGGATGTAAAGACGGATGTTAAGACGGATGTTAAGACGGATGTAAAGATGGATGTAAAGACGGAGGTAAAGACGGATGTAAAGACGGATGTTATGACGGATGGATGTAAAGATAGATGTAAAGACTGATGTAAAGACGGATGTAAAGATGTATGTAAAGACGGATGGATGTAAAGATGGATGTAAAGACGGATGTAAAGACGGATGTAAAGATGTATGTAAAGACGGATGGATGTAAAGATGGATGTAAAGACGGATGTAAAGACGGATGGATGTAAAGATGGATGTAAAGACGGATGTAAAGACGGATGTAAAGACGGATGGATGTAAAGACGGATGTACACACCGATGAAAAGAAGGATGGATGTAAAGATGGATGGATGAAAAGACGGATGTAAAGATGGATCGATAAAAAGACGGATGTAAAGACGGATGAACATACCGATGAAAAGAAGGATGGATGTGAAGATGGATGGATGTAAAGACGGATGTACATACCGATGAAAAGAAGGATGGATGTAAAGACGGATGTAAAGACGGATGTAAAGATGGATGTAAAGACGAATGTAAAGACGGATGTAAAGACGGATGTAAAGACGGATGTTATGACGGATGGATGTAAAGATAGATGTAAAGACTGATGTAAAGACGGATGTAAAGACGGATGTAAAGATGTATGTTAAGACGGATAGATGTAAAGATGGATGTAAAGACGGATGTACATACCGATGAAAAGAAGGATGGATGTAAAGACTGATGTAAAGACTGACGTAAAGACGGATGTAAGATGGATGTGAAGAAGGATGGATGTAAAGATGGATGGATGCAAAGAAGGATGTACATACCAATGAAAAGAAGGATGGATGTAAAGATGGATGGATGCAAAGAAGGATGTACATACCAATGAAAAGAAGGATGGATGTAAAGATGGATGGATGTAAAGATGGATGGATGCAAAGACGAATGTAAAGACGGATGAACATACCGATGAAAAGAAGGATGGATGTAAGATGGATGTAAAGATGGATGGATGTAAAGATGGATGGATGCAAAGACGAATGTAAAGACAGATGAACATACCGATGAAAAGAAGGATGGATGTAAGATGGATATAAAGATGGATGTAAAGACGGATGAAGACAAACACAATTTGTTTCTGCAGTTCATAAAAATGTGATTACATTTTTTTTTTTAAGCATAAAAACTGAAGATGAAGAAATGCCTTTTTGTTTAATTATAGATTGTACAGGCACACTGAGAAGAGGCTCCCTTGGTACTCCCCTCCCCCCACTGAGTCATTTGGGTAAATCCAGCTCAGTTAGTGATTCCACCTCGACACAAAGCTCCCGTGAGTCGAAGCAAACATGGAAGTCAAATCTTCAAAGACTTCCTCTGATCTGTTTTCTTCTCTCCGGCTGCTGAAGTGGATTTTAAGGGCTGATATCTGAAAACCGATTTTTGCATTTTAATTTAATTTGAATGTTTTTCCCTCGAGAGTCACCGTGGTTGCAGATGCACCTTCACTGAGAACAGATTGTATTTTAGAGGAGCCGACTTCTGTTTCTAAACTACGTAGTCGCTTCTGTTATTTCACTGGAACGAAGCTCAGAGTTCGACGCAGAAGTAGAAGTAAAGAGAAGTAAAACCGTTTGGTTTCCCTGCTCTGGACACGTCTTATTTAGTTCCTCTGTCTGGGGCCAATGCTCCGCCTTTTATTTTTAACTCCCCGTTTGTTGCCGTGGAAACGCTAGGTTCGTTCGAGATGAGCTAGTTCTGCGCAGAATCCATCACCGGCGATCGGCGCACAATGCATGCTGGGTAGATTTGTGTCCGACTTGATCCCGACTCGCTCTGACGTCATGCACACGTGGTCAACAATAATCTCACGAGAGCGAGGCAGCTGCCGATTTTAGAGCCAGGCGCTGCAGTAGCTCTCCTCCGACTGCGTGGCTCAGTGTATGATGGGTAACGCCTAGATGTCGCACATCAGAGAGCTGATTGGCTCTTTGATCTGACAGCAAACACCACGTGTTGTAGAACATTATTATTTTATGTGTAGTTGTAATACTTAACGCTGGATTGTTGACTCTTAGACTCCGGTTTAATCTAAAAACATTGGATCTAACAGGAAGTAACCGTTTCTGTGTTTCTGTGTATGTCCGACTTGATGGCAGTTTTTTGGCTCCGCCCCCTGATGACGCCGCTGCTCTCGTCGCCTTTCCAGGCGAGAAGCAGTTCATCTCGAATGAGCCTATTGCTGTAATATGTGTTAAGGCCCCACCCACTTTTCTAACGGTGCCTCGGAAAGTCCCAAACGTTCCTGCATGTTTTCCTGACACCAGTATTTCCAGAGGTTTCCAAAGTATATATGTATATATATATATATATATATATATATATATATATATATATATATATATATATATATATACATATATATATATGTTATAGTAATACTTGTACATGTACATGGGTTCAAGGTCTACATTGAATTGATGGTTATATGTCAAATCACTTAACTCTTACTACCTAGTGATGTACAGACTTCATAGATGTGTGCTGAAAACATTGAATATGTTAATAGTGCTGACAAATCAACCTCCAACACTTTATAATTCATTTCTGATAACTTACATAACTTAATAACTTAGCTTTGGCAACATAACCTGTGGCTCAGAGTTATGAACATCCGAAGATTTACAAAATAACAAGATTGCCCCTTTTTCCCCTATTTCAAAACTTTGCCCCAACAAACAAGCACCAGTTTATAAGAGCCACGTTTAAAAAGATGTCAAACCTAAAGAACGAGATATTAATTGAAAATACCTCTGAAAATACTTTGAATAAAAGCTTCAGTTGTGAAGAAGGAAAACAAAATAATGTCTTGAAATGAGATTGTATATCATCATTGTTTCATTCTTATGAACCAGTTTTTTTATTTATTAGATTTCAAGCCATCAAAGCTGTTTGTCAGTTTAAAAAAATGAAGTTCTGTTAATAACAAAGAGGACTCCAATATTTCACGTCAGAGGAGAATATTTGTGGATTTCATGGAAGAATAACCAATGTTTATTGTTTTCATTATATTTGTATTAATTAATTTAATATCATCATTGTTTTTATTGTTTTATTCTATGTCTATGTTTATTGTTATGCAACGTTCACAGAGTCAAATTCCTCATATGTTCAACGCATTTGGCCGATAAAACCTTCTGGGGGTTCAAAGCATGTGATGGTGACTGACAGGTAAAACCCAAAATAAACCCAAAGCAAAGCCGGCAACATGAAACTAAACTCTGATCCGGGATCAGCTCTCAATTCAGCGGATGTTTCCTCACGTTTCCACGGGAACCAACGGGATGCTGTCGGATAGTTAGCTAATCAGCAGGCTAGCGGCTAATTAATGACTTCCCATCATCTCAAAGCGACGGGAAAACAAGTCTCAAGATATAAAACTATGAAAAAGGTCAATTTATTAATGGAAAACAATCTTTGTTTTTTCTCCGAGATAATTGCTTTATTATGGTGAGGACTTTTGTTGTCGTCGACACGTTGACAGAACAACTTTGTTATCAAGATGAAGAAATAATGAGCCATCTGGACTTAAATTGCTTTTGTTTTTGGGAATAACTGGACGAGAGAAATCCACCAAAACTTCACGTCCTGCAAATATTATGTACAGACAGAATACGTGTTTTATTTAACGGCACATTGTGGATTTATATGGCATAGATTTAAAAAAAAAAAAATGCTTTTTTTGTTGGGTAAATAAATACAATTATAACATTTATGTGTTGGTCCCATGAAGCGTTAAAAACTGAGTTGACATTTTTACATTTTGCTATAACGGTACAACAGTTATTTGGTTGCCAACTGAGAATATGAAATAAATTGTTTGCCTTATAGTGACATAAGATAATACAAAAAAACTATAGATTATAGAAAATTATAGAAACTGAACAACGTTTTTTGTAGTTTTTGTTTTTATCAAAATACAAACTACATTTTTCCGTCCAGCTCAAAGATGTCGGAATACTTTTCCTCCCAAGATTTCTCGTTTCCCTTTTCACTTTGTGATGTTGACGGTTTATAGCTTAACTTTTTAACTTCGCAGATAAAACAGCTTTGTCAGCTGTTTCTAACTTAAAGAAATATTTAAATATCACTAATGCAACAAATATCTTTAAGAGAAATAATAATTTTGGGGTGCACGTTGACCCGTTTCCAGTCTTGATGCTAAGCTAACCAGCCTTATATTTACAAACACATTTCTACTTCTCATCTCGCTGAAGCTGCAGCTCAGCTGTGTTGCTCAACCTCTTCTGTGTGATGTGTTTTTTTTAATTAAGAAACAATGTGAGAAAAGATGATTTGTTTGAAGTGCTCAACACACGAGGGAGCCGCCTTGAGTTGTTGTTTATTAGTTTTGCTGTGCGTTGTTATTCTGGGCATCTGAGGGTGGAGAGAGAGGCGTTTACTGCCTCACAGAAAATGCTGGGGATTGGGGCTTCCTCTTCTTCTCTTCTAGTTCTAGTTGCTGTGTTGGGTGGAAGGAGTCATGGTGGTTTGGTGGACGGAGTCCTGGGTGGTTTGGAGGAAAGAGTCCAGGGTGGTTTGGTAGTTTGGTGGAAGGAGTCTTAGTGGTTTGGAGAAAGGAGTCCTGGGTGGTTTGGTGGAAAGAGTCCAAGGTGGTTTGGTGGTTTGCTGGAAGGAGTCCTAAGTGGTTTGGTGGAAGGAGTCCTGGGTGGTTTGGTGGAAAGAGTCCAGGGTAGTTTGGTGGTTTGGTGGAAGGAGTCCTAGTGGTTTGGAGAAATGAGTCCTGGGTGGTTTGGTGGAAAGAGTCCTTGTGGTTTGGTGGAAGGAGTCCTGGTGGTTTGGTGGAAGGAGTCCTGGGTGGATTGGTAGAAGGACTCCTGTGTGGTTTGGAGAAAGGAGTCCTGGGTGGATTGGTAGAAGGACTCCTGTGTGGTTTGGAGAAAGGAGTCCTAGGTGGTTTGGTGGAAAGAGTCCTGGTGGTTTGGTGGAAGGAGTCCTGGTGGTTTGGTGGAAGGAGTCCTGGGTGGTTTGGTGGAAAGAGTCCAGGGTGGTTTGGTGGAAGGAGTCCTGGGTGGTTTGGTGGAAGGAGTCCTGGGTGGTTTGGTGGAAAGAGTCCAGAGTGGTTTGGTGGAAGGAGCCCTGGTGGTTTGGAGGAAGGAGTCCTGGTGGTTTGGAGGAAGGAGTCCTGGTGGTTTGGAGGAAGGAGTCCTGGGTGGTTTGGAGAAAGGAGTCCTGGGTGGTTTGGTGGAAGGAGTCCTGGTGGTTTGGTGGAAGGAGTCCTGGGTGGTTTGGTGGAAAGAGTCCAGGGTAGTTTGGTGGTTTGGTGGTTTGGTGGAAGGAGTCCTAGTGGTTTGGAGAAATGAGTCCTGGGTGGTTTGGTGGAAAGAGTCCTTGTGGTTTGGTGGAAGGAGTCCTGGTGGTTTGGTGGAAGGAGTCCTGGGTGGATTGGTAGAAGGACTCCTGTGTGGTTTGGAGAAAGGAGTCCTGGGTGGTTTGGTGGAAAGAGTCCAGGGTGGTTTGGTGGAAAGAGTCCTGGTGGTTTGGAGGAAGGAGTCCTGGTGGTTTGGAGGAAGGAGTCCTGGGTGATTTGGAGAAAGGAGTCCTGGGTGGTTTGGTGGAAGGAGTCCTGGTGGTTTGGTCGAAGGAGTCCTGGGTGGTTTGGTGGAAAGAGTCCTGGTGGTTTGGTGGAAGGAGTCCTGGTGGTTTGGTGGAAGGAGTCCTGGTGGTTTGGTGGAAGGAGTCCTGGGTGGATTGGTAGAAGGACTCCTGTGTGGTTTGGAGAAAGGAGTCCTGGGTGATTTGGTGGAAAGAGTCCTGGGTGGTTTGGTGGAAAGAGTCCAGGGTGGTTTGGTGGAAGGAGTCCTAGTGGTTTGGAGAAAGGAGTCCTGGGTGGTTTGGTGGAAAGAGTCCTGGGTGGTTTGGTGGAAAGAGTCCAGGGTGGTTTGGTGGTTTGGTGGAAGGAGTCCTAGTGGTTTGGAGAAAGGAGTCCTGGGTGGTTTGGTGGAAAGAGTCCTGGTGGTTTGGTGGAAGGAGTCCTGGTTGGTTTGGTAGAAGGAGTCCTGGTGGTTTGGTGGAAGGAGTCCTGTGTGGTTTGGAGTCACCAGACGGTTCCAGGACGGATCAAAGAGACGCTCACTTTAACTGTTCAGTGTGTTCATGCTCATGACACACATCCACCCTCAGCTCCTGTAAAACAGTCTCTAATAAACCTTTAAGGACACAATGTCCCCATTAAAAGCGTAATGTTTGATCACTGCAGCATCACCTCCTGCATTCATTATATCAGGTAGAGTCCTGGCTTCAGCATTGTAGGATTTACTATTTTACATGTTCCCATGTCTCGGGGGAAATAGATGCTATTCTTCTGGTTTTCCTGCGCAAAAATATAAAAATGCATCAAAATCAATGTGTTTGCTAATCATTGAGGTATACTAGACGATAAACAACTGCAAAAAAAACTTCAAGCATTTAGTTAACAGAACATAATTAAATGATTCCCCCTTAAAAAACATCAGGGGCATTATACAAAAAGGATTAAAATTATGAAAACTAATAAATATTTGATTGGGTCCGAGGGTTTACACAGACATTTTGTTTTGTGGTTTACATGTATACATATATACTGTATATACATACATATACGTACACAGAAATGTAAAATAATAAATGCATGATATTATTTATGGCAGTTTTTGAAACACCCATCCGGCTGCTTTCATATTGAATATATGATGTGGGGCTGGAGCTGCACCGTGACCTTGGCTGTCTCCTCTGCAGCTTAAGCTGCCGGAGAAGAAAACTAGCAGAGAGCGTTCATGAAGAAAAGCTCAAAGCAGCGCCGAGTCTCTTCCGGTCTCTTCTTGTGTGTAACCGATTGATCCTCTAGCCGAGAAACCCAACCGCCACAGAACGAGCTCCGTGCCGCTCCCCCAAAGTATTTACAGACTCTTTTTTATGATTATTTTTTATTTTATTTAACTAGGAAATCACTCGAGAACATCGCGCAGAGAGATATCTGTCGAGTCTGTAATCTTTATTGAGTCGTAATGGCATAAAAAAACCTCCTTCATCGCTGATTGCAGCCGCTGCTCTCTCAGCAGAATTACATCCCAGAGCGGTTGTAATTGGCACCGTAATAAGTGGCGGAGATAAGAGCGGCTGCTCTCGCGGGCACCGGCGACTTGGTATTTCATTACGCGTTACCATGGCGACGACGGCAGGCGGCTGGCGGTCGAGATCAATCTACGCTTTGAAAAGTTGAAGAAAAAGAAACATGGTTTTATTTGATGAAACGCTGCAGGAGGCGGGAAGCGGAGCGGAGACGTGACACGACTCTCCGGGTCCTGCAGCTCCAGATCCAGGTCTTCACGGACTCATTTGGCATCCCGTCTCATTGTCTTCAGGTCTAACTTCCTCTGGTGGTCTCACTGCACACACACCGCCAGGACTGTCTACCAATTCAGAGACATCGGACTGTTAAGGTTCATTCAGACGATGGAGAGGTGCGGATGGATTAAAGCAGAGGTCTGCAACGTCCTTCAGGCCAGCGACCCCAAACTGATGGAGAGATGGAGCAGGACCCCATACTATATATATATAGTATTTTGATATGAAACTGGACCCAGTAACATGTATAAACATACCACGTTATTGTGCATCAATACTAAGCTTTTGAAATAATACACAGGTTCATATATTCATCTTTTTATTTTAATGACGTGCGAGGTCCAGTGAGCAGGGCGGCCGTGTTACTGCCTGTCCATAAACACACCAATATCAATATCAACACTGTCTGTCACCTGCATGATAATCTAAATAAGTAGTGAATACTCAAAGACGCTTTACATAGGAAAATCCTGATGAGAGGAGCTTCATCAGGACTATCTGTCCTGTCATTCATTCAGCATTGCTACAGGAGCAATTTTTGCTCAAGGACACATCAACATGAGCTGGTAGAGCCGGGGATCGAACCGCCGATCCTCTGACTGGAGGACGGCCCTGCTCACCTCTGAGCCACAGTCGCCCATTTACTGAAAGATAACATCTTCTGCCTCCATGTGTCCATCCGCTGCAATACGTTGAATTCATGTTGATGTGCATTTTCAAGGCTTGTCAATTTGTGGAAAGAAGTATTTCTTAAAATATTTAAAATGCTCTAATCAACCAAGAATTTCATGACCCCTCTGCAGTACCCCTGCGGACCCCCTAGGGGTCACGGGCCCCCTGTTGAAGACCTCTGGGTTAAAGGATTCGCCGTATCCTCAGACTGCAGTTCGTCCAGACGTCAGAGTTAATACTCGGGTTTTGTGCGTCTTCCATCGGTGTTCATACAAAACAAAGTCCACTCGGTACACACAAACAGTCCTTTCAAAATAAAATACACCTCCGACCTCACAGGGAACTACTTTGTTAGGTTTAAAGCAACCAAACTACTGACAGCGAAATGTACTTTAAGTGTTCATGTAAAAATACTAGCTGGGCAGAATGATCCCTTTTAACGTGTATTCATCATATCGTTGGAAAGTTTAAATATTATTCAATAATATTTATGAATGATTATATTATAATCTATAAAACAGCATTTTTATTGTGTTTTTCTGAGTACAGTGTTGGTTTTTCTGTTCAGTTTGAGCCTCCAAGGACGTTCTGGAGTTGTTGTTTCCTTTAGTTGTTTCCTTAAAGTTTCTTTTAGTTGTTTCCTTTAGTTGTTTCCTTTAGTTGTTTCCTTTAGTTGTTTCCTTTAGTTGTTTCCTTTAGTTGTTTCCTTAAAGTTTCCTTTAGTTGTTTCCTTAAAGTTTCCTTTAGTTGTTTCCTTTAGTTGTTTCCTTTAGTTGTTTCCTTTAGTTGTTTCCTTTAGTTGTGGCCTTTAGTTGTTTCCTTTAGTTGTTTCCTTTAGTTGTGGCCTTTAGTTGTTTCCTTTAGTTGTTTCCTTTAGTTGTTTCCTTAAAGTTTCCTTTAGTTGTTTCCTTTAGTTGTTTCCTTTAGTTGTTTCCTTTAGTTGTGGCCTTTAGTTGTTTCCTTTAGTTGTTTCCTTTAGTTGTTTCCTTAAAGTTTCCTTTAGTTGTTTCCTTAAAGTTTCCTTTAGTTGTTTCCTTTAGTTGTTTCCTTTAGTTGTTTCCTTTAGTTGTGGCCTTTAGTTGTTTCCTTTAGTTGTTTCCTTTAGTTGTTTCCTTTAGTTGTTTCCTTTAGTTGTGGCCTTTAGTTGTTTCCTTTAGTTGTTTCCTTTAGTTGTTTCCTTAAAGTTTCCTTTAGTTGTTTCCTTAAAGTTTCCTTTAGTTGTTTCCTTTAGTTGTTTCCTTTAGTTGTTTCCTTTAGTTGTGGCCTTTAGTTGTTTCCTTTAGTTGTTTCCTTTAGTTGTGGCCTTTAGTTGTTTCCTTTAGTTGTTTCCTTTAGTTGTTTCCTTAAAGTTTCCTTTAGTTGTTTCCTTTAGTTGTTTCCTTTAGTTGTTTCCTTTAGTTGTTTCCTTTAGTTGTGGCCTTTAGTTGTTTCCTTTAGTTGTTTCCTTTAGTTGTTTCCTTAAAGTTTCCTTTAGTTGTTTCCTTAAAGTTTCCTTTAGTTGTTTCCTTTAGTTGTTTCCTTTAGTTGTGGCCTTCCTGTAATAAAACACCACATACCAGGACGTCCCTTTGAGAGGTCAGCAGGTTTGAGGCTGCAGCTTTGAATCCAGACTGAAGAAAGAACAAATTATTCCTCTCACAATAAAAAAAGGACAAATCCTCGTAGCTCTTGGTCTGAACTACTTTCTGTTGCAGTGAATATTCATCCAGGTTCCCTTAATGTCTCCTAAAGCTTTACACCCCGATATGCATGTTGCTGATCCCCACCATAGACTTCAACAGAACACTGATCTCATTTCCCGCGTCAACACAGAAACCATTTCTTTGTGTCGCTCTGCATGAGCTCCGCCTGATTATTATGATGTATTATATTCCAGACTCTGTGCACACAAGTGGAAGATAATTAGGGCGTCAATGTGTCGCCGGGAAACATTCGTCCCCAACGAGAGGGAAACGTTTGCCTCTTGGAGGAGAGATGGAGAGACGGAGAGGTGGAGAGGAGGAGATGAAAGGTTTTCTGAGTCTGGGCGTCGTTGAGAGACGATCAGCCGCCTCTCCATAGAGGACGTCGTAACCGCAGACTGCGGAGGGAATAATGAATCCGGTGACATTTGGAGGAAAAGTCCCGTCTTCCTAAACGTCCTTCCAGTAGACGGAGGTTCCAACGTCTGACAATCTCAGAGGAATATTCATAACAGCACTGAACCTACATTCCAGCAGATTTAATGGAACTTCTATCTCCGTTATTAACTCACTTTGTTGTTAACGTCTTATCTTTGTTTTTATCAACTTATCTTCATTGTTAATAGTTTATCTTAATTTGTATTGATATCTTAATGTAATTAACTTATCTTCGTTATTATTAACATGTATTAGTTGTTATAATCTTATCTTCATTGTTATTAATGTATAGTTATTGTTATTTGCATATATTAGTTGTTATAAACATCTTCGTTGTTAATTAGAGACTCTAGTTGTAATTAACATCTTAGTTGTTATTATCTTCATTGTTATTAATGTATACTTATTGTAATTAACATATCTTAGTTGTTATCTTCATTGTAACTATCTTATATTGGTTCTCATTATCTTATCTTTATTATTATTAGTTTATCTTCATTGTTATAAACATATCTTATTTGTTATTAAAGTTTCTTAGTTGCTATCAACGTGTGTTAGTTGTTATTATCCAATCATTGTTGTTATTATCTCATCTTGCTTGTTTTTAACTATTATTCATTGTTATAAACATATCTTAGTCGTCGTTATTATCTTATTTTCGCTGTTATTATCTTTGTCTTTTTCATCGTATCTTTTGTACTATATTTTTTATATTGTATTTTCATTTCAAGCACAATAAGAACGAGCAAAACAATATTCACATCTCGTCCTCACCATGTCTCTCTGGATGCTTTTTTAAAGAATGCCCTCCTGTCCCCTCCAGGTGGACCCCATGTTTACGGTGCCGGCTCCCCCTGATCCGGGCCACCCCGGGGCCCCCGGGGCCTCTCTGCCCTCGGCCCCTTCCTTCTCCCCTCCAGCCCTGCCCACCTCCACCTGCAAGCAGCTGCTGGTGAGGACGAGGTCCGTGGGCACCAACACCCAGGAAGGAGGCGGAGCTCTGGAGGGCGACTCGGCCTGTCTGGGGCCCTGCCAGCCCGGGACCAGCGTCAACCTGGAGGGCATCGTGTGGCACGAGACCGAGGAGGGTAAGGTTAAAGGGATGGTTCACCCAAATTGCTAAAATCAAGGGACTGTGAGACACTTTGGAGTTGAATGGGATATACTCTGCTACATGGGGACGTTCATTTGTTGTTTCTTAAAAGACATGTTGAGTTTTTCAGTTTTGGATCGCACAATAATAACCACCTCTTCCTCCTTCTGCTCCACCGTAATGGGTTGGCAGCAGAATTGAGAACGTCACCACATAAAACCAGAACTGACCAGGATGCGACTGCAGTTCAGCAGAAAAATATGTCATACATACTTGCATATTACATTTCATTTAGCTGACGCTTTCATCCAAAGAGACTTACAATAAGTGATTCAACCATGAGAACAAACTCAGAACAATAAGAACCAAGAAAGTACAATTTCTTCAATAAAGTTAAACTACAAAGTGCTGTCAGTAAGAGACATTCAAGTGCTACTAAAGTGCTACTATGGCGCTACCTTTCTTATTCAAGGTGTAGTCAAAAAAGTTGTGTTTTTAGTTTGCGACGGAAGATGTAGAGACTTTCTGCTGTCCTGCATACCTTTTGATTTTTAGCTGGACAGGACCAGTGGGATAGCCTTCAAGTATTGTTTAAAGTTAAAAATGTTAACAAAAAACTGAGGAAAACCCAGAGGAGCAGCTCGTCATTAAAGGACAACAGCTGGTCCGCCTTAAAGGTCAGTCCACCTTAAGTGAGCTTGGGCCATTCAACCCACTTTAATCAGCAGGTTTTCATTAAGATAGAATATGAGTGGTAGCATGTATTCAACGACAAGGCAACTGTACACATGCTAGTTAATCTGTTCACAGCTAGAACTTTATATATAAATGACTTCATACTCATCGGAATATGGAGTCGCCCCCTGGTGGTCAGGAGAGAGAATGCAGCTTTAACGCATGAAGCATATACTTCTATACAACCAGAGGAGTCGCCCCCTGGTGGTCAGGAGAGAGAATGCAGCTTTAACGCATGAAGCATATACTTCTATACAACCAGAGGAGTCACCCCATGGTGGTCAGGAGAGAGAATGCAGCTTTAACATGAAGCATATACTTCTATACAACCAGAGTAGCCGCTCCCTGGTGGTCAGTCTTTTGTTTTTAAACAGAAGTAAATGAAATACTTTTCTCACGCCTCAGTGAAACGCATCAGCAGCCTCTCTGATCCTAAAGCGTGACTTGACTTTGATGAAAGACTTTATTTTGTCTTGCCTCGGCGTGAGGAAAAGACCCGCCTTTCATTGCACTCCTTCTGTTGTTTTCACATTTGAGGATTACTGGTGAGTCGTTAAATCTGTGACTCTAAACAGTCTGAGGGGCCGACGAGCACGAAACTATTTTTACTCGTGTGAAAGCGAGGTGTGAAATATTCAGGTGCAAGTTTCCAGCAAACGGTTTGTCTTGTTCCTCCTCATTAAAACTAACGGACGTGTTGTTCGCAGGAAGAATTCGACAAGGGAGGCGGTTCATTTGTAGAATCTGTCCAAGAACGGCATCCAAATGTGTCTGGACTCGTAGAAACGCTTCAGGTTTACTGGACAGCAAAACTCCAGAGATCTTATCTCGGGATCTTAGATCTTAAATCTTCTCGTCAGTGCGATGCGACAAAGTGATGCAGGTGTAAAGGAATCGTACACATGATGATTATGCATAACTCATGTTTAACACTTCTATACAACCAGAGGAGAACCCCCCTGGTGGTCAGGAGAGAGAATGCAGCTTTAACACATGAAGCATAGACTTCTATACAACCAGAGGAGTCGCCCCCTGGTGGTCAGGAGAGAGAATGCAGCTTTAACATGAAGCATATACTTCTATACAACCAGAGGAGTCGCCCCCTGGTGGTCAGGAGAGAGAATGCAGCTTTAACACATGAAGCATAGACTTCTATACATCCAGAGGAGCCATCCCCTGGTGGTCAGGAGAGAGAATGCAGCTTTAACACATGAAGCATAGACTTCTATACAACCAGAGGAGTCGCCCCCTGGTGGTCAGGAGAGAGAATGCAGCTTTAACATGAAGCATATACTTCTATACAACCAGAGGAGTCGCCCCCTGGTGGTCAGGAGAGAGAATGCAGCTTTAACACATGAAGCATAGACTTCTATACAACCAGAGGAGCCATCCCCTGGTGGTCAGGAGAGAGAATGCAGCTTTAACACATGAAGCATAGACTTCTATACAACCAGAGGAGTCGCCCCCTGGTGGTCAGGAGAGAGAATGCAGCTTTAACATGAAGCATATACTTCTATACAACCAGAGGAGTCGCCCCCTGGTGGTCAGGAGAGAGAATGCAGCTTTAACACATGAAGCATATACTTCTATACAACCAGAGGAGCCATCCCCTGGTGGTCAGGAGAGAGAATGCAGCTTTAACACATGAAGCATAGACTTCTATACAACCAGAGGAGCCGCGCAGAGGCCCGGTGATAATTAAGCGAAGCCGATCGCTCCGCCCGGGCAAGAAGAAGACGAACAAGCAGACAGAACTAACATAAATATACCCTTCTGCACAAACAGGACTAACTAAAGTCAGCAACGCATTCCTTCCAGACGGGAAGAAAGAGAAAAAACTAACAATAAAATGGAGATGATGCATTTATTAAATGAAGCTTTTAGGTATTCAGGCAAGACATTTAAAATGAGAAATCGGAGCTCAAACTTCCTCCAAAGGCTTTCTCTGACTTTATATGATAAACTCTTTATCCTCGATCAACTCCAATTCTTTAGAATGGATCAATTTCAAGTCACATCGTAAGAAAAGAAAAGCCAAATATTCAATGCGAGAATGTTCTGCTTCCCTGTTTGATTTCAAAGTGAGAATCTTTGGACACAAGACGACATGTGGAGCTGTGGAAACGTTCCCACCAGCTACTACATCGTTTCATTTGATGTATACACACATAAGAATGCATACAATCAGCATATTGACAATAACAAAAAAGTTTGAGGAAACAAATCAAAGATCTGCTGTGGACGTATTGTAGACTCCTGAAAGAATCTGAATCACTTCACGTGAACGCTGTATTTATAATATCTTCACCTCTTTGATGTTAGACTGAACCTCTGAGGCTCTCCTCAAAGACACCAGACTCCTTTGACAAACAGATGCTGGTTCACTGCAGCTGTAAGTGTGCGTTATCGTGGGACTAGTTTTAAAGGGTTAGTCCACCAGTCACTGTAGGTACTACACTGATTATGTATCAGTTCCTCACCAAACCCCACAGATCCAAACTACCCCTTTAAGAGCAGTGGTGCTTTAAGACATAGTGAAATGTTCAACAACGTCCTCAACGACTCCTTTCAATAAATCCTGGATTCACACCTAAGATGAATCACTCATCCCTGAACCTTCACTCAAAATCTGTTCACATATTGTTGTTTTTCTTCAGATTTCCTGCTTCAGAAACAAGCAGACAAGCAGATGGAACACTTGCTCCTCGGTGGAGGAGAAAGTAAAAATGCAAACAGGGAATAAAAAACATCAAAGTGTTTTCCAGGTTTGAGAGAGTAAACAAACCAGCAGAGGAACGGGGAGTTTATGAATAATGTGGCGTTATGCGGAGAGAGATCCACGATGTAATGCAGACGTCGTCCGGTGGGCCGGACAAAGATGGAAGGACGGAAGAGGGATGAAGAAGGGAGAAAATGGATTTAGTCTGAGAGAGAGAGAGAGAGAGAGAGAGAGAGAGAGAGAGAGAGAGAGGAGATGCACAGAATGGCAGCCGAGGTTTCTGTCTGTATTTGAAAGCACCGTGGGGACGGAGAGCTGAGAGGAATGTAAAGACGGAGACGGAGGATCCTCCTCCTCGCACAATGTCACAGAGAGGAAGAGGAAGATGACGAAGACAAAGAGAGACAAAGAGATTTTTTGTTTTTTGATTTTTATTATCCTGCAGCTCGGGGGACTATATATATATATATATATATACATACACGGTTCAGGCGGCGGAGGGATAACCGAAGAGCCCCCTCCTCGTGACGGCGGAGTGATATGAGGAGGAGGAGGATGCCGGTTGCATCTTAATTAAGCAGAATACTAATTGGAACGACAGAAAGGAGACGAAGACGAGCCCCCTCCCCCCCCCCACCCCCCCTCTATCTCCTCCCTGCAGGAGACCAGAGTCTGATGAGCTCTAATCAGATGCTGATTGGCTCGACAGGCTGACTGAACGTCTGTCCGTCTGACTCCACGTGCAGAGATACAGTCAATTACAGGATTGTACATACTGACTGTCTTCTAAACACACGCGGTAAATAACCACAATAGCCAAATAGCCGGCTTCGCCCTTAAAGGAACAGCGCATCATTGCGTGGGGAAGGGTCTTTGAGGAAAACAAAGAGAGCATGTTAGCTTAGCACAAATAAAAACACGCACGGCACGTGGAATATCATTGTACTAAAGTGAAAGACGCTACGAACAAAGGAAAAGTCTTCTGGTGTCCTTGAAGCCCACTAACGTCCAACTTCATGTACGGACATCATTATTACTGTCATATCTCTTCAGACTGTCCATGTAGGAACGTATAGCTGCAGAACGTATAAATGCAGAACATATAAATGCAGAAAGTATAAATGCAGAAGGTATAAATGCAAGAAGTATAAATGCAGGAAGTATAAATGCAGAACGTATGAATGCAGAACGTATAAATGCAAGAAGTATAAATGCAGGAAGTATAAATGCAGAACGTATGAATGCAGAACGTATAAATGCAAGAAGTATAAATGCAGAACGTATAACTGCAGGAAGTATAAATGCAGGAAGTATAAATGCAGGAAGTATAAATGCAGAACGTATGAATGCAGAACGTATAAATGCAAGAAGTATAAATGCAGAACGTATAACTGCAGGAAGTATAAATGCAGGAAGTATAAATGCAGGAAGTATAAATGCAGGAAGTATAAATACAGAACGTATAACTGCAGGAAGTATAAATGCAGGAAGTATAAATGCAGGAAGTATAAATGCAGGAAGTATAAATACAGAACGTATAACTGCAGGAAGTATAAATGCAGGAAGTATAAATGCAGGAAGTATAAATGCAGGAAGTATAAATACAGAACGTATAACTGCAGGAAGTATAAATGCAGGAAGTATAAATACAGAACGTATAACTGCAGGAAGTATAAATGCAGGAAGTATAAATGCAGGAAGTATAAATGCAGGAAGTATAAATACAGAACGTATGACTGCAGGAAGTATAAATGCAGAACATATAAATGCAGAAGGTATAAATGCAGAAGGTATAAATGCAGAACGTATAAATGCAGGAAGTATAAATGCAGAAAGTATAAATGCAGAAAGTATAAATGCAGAAAGTATAACTGCAGGAAGTATAAATGCAGAAAGTATAAATGCAGAAAGTATAAATGCAGAAAGTATAAATGCAGAAAGTATAACTGCAGGAAGTATAAATGCAGAAAGTATAAATGCAGAACGTATAACTGCAGGAAGTATAAATGCAGGAAGTATAAATGCAGGAAGTATAAATGCAGGAAGTATAAATACAGAACGTATAACTGCAGGAAGTATAAATGCAGAACGTATAACTGCAGGAAGTATAAATGCAGAACATATAAATGCAGAAGGTATAAATGCAGAAGGTATAAATGCAGAACGTATAAATGCAGGAAGTATAAATGCAGAAAGTATAAATGCAGAAAGTATAAATGCAGAAAGTATAACTGCAGGAAGTATAACTGCAGGAAGTATAAATGCAGAAAGTATAAATGCAGAAAGTATAAATGCAGAAAGTATAAATGCAGAAAGTATAACTGCAGGAAGTATAAATGCAGAAAGTATAAATGCAGAACGTATAACTGCAGGAAGTATAAATGCTCTTCAGGTTGACGGGTGGAAGTCATTGCTTGGACTCCTGCTGCTCGTTCCCTCAGCGGCTTCATTCCCAAACAGCTGCTCGTCTTTTCTCTCTGCACATTGGTCTTTTGTTCATTCGATAGAAGAGAGAAGGAAGGAAGGAGGTGATGCATACAGCAAAGGTCTTGTTCCTGCAAACCTCTGAACACGCCTGAGTCTGATATATGATATGATATGATATATATAGTCTCATATATTTTAACGTTTTCCCGCAGCGCTCATTGACGTCTTTTGGTTTGTTTATTCAGAGCGAAGGGCCGACGCGTTGGGTCACACTTTAAATGTCAAGAGTGGCTGCTGTAATCCGAGGCCCGAACCCGAGGCTGTTTGAGCCCCAGATGAACACTTTCTGCACACTCTGCCCCGAGGGAATTACCCACAATTCATAGAATGACACAGAAGCATGAAGGATTAAAGATGGAACATAAAAAACACATAAAATCAGAGGAAATAAGCAGAGATTTTATCGCTCAGATTGTATGCATCAGACGTTTCATTCTTGTCATTGAAGCTGTTTTGACAAAAGAAAAAGACGATTCAACAGAGAATTGAGGACCCGAAACAAACTGGCCGTATTATACTGAGCGATTGTTATATATAACTGTAAATCATAACTTATTTTACGGAAAAAAAGGCCAAAACTGCTGTATTTGGATGTATTGAACACCATAAATAATATACAAGTGAAATATATGGTTTGGTACATGAAGAAATTAAAATGTCACAGATGTGCCCAAATGCAAATGTTGGAGACCTCACCTGAATGTTCTCTGTTCTAAACCCTCTCTAACTTTGTTCTGCTTCACTTTATCAAAGTCAACCTTTGCAGAGAGAATGTTCACATATTGAGCTATGATTTGGGTTATAGAATGTTCACATATTGAGCTATGATTTGGGTTAGAGAATGTTCACATATTGAGCTATGATTTGGGTTAGAGAATGTTCACATATTGAGTTATGATTTGGGTTAGAGAATGTTCACATATTGAGCTATGATTTGGGTTAGAGAATGTTCACATATTGAGTTATGATTTGGGTTAGAGAATGTTCACATATTGAGCTATGATTTGGGTTAGAGAATGTTCACATATTGTGCTATGATTTGGGTTAGAGAATGTTCACATATTGAGCTATGATTTGGGTTAGAGAATGTTCACATATTGTGCTATGATTTGGGTTAGAGAATGTTCACATATTGAGCTATGATTTGGGTTAGAGAATGTTCACATATTGAGCTATGATTTGGGTTAGAGAATGTTCACATATTGAGCTATGATTTGGGTTAGAGAATGTTCACATATTGAGCTATGATTTGGGTTAGTGAATGTTCACATATTGAGTTATGATTTGGGTTAGAGAATGTTCACATATTGAGCTATGATTTGGGTTAGAGTTGGACCTTACAGCTGCATCATTTCAAAGAAATAATCATCCTGAAAGTGATTTCTTTATAGGCGGACCTGAAATCTTTTAATTTTTTTCTGTGTGTCATCTTCATTTACTCTTAACCAGTAACATATAGACTGATATTTACACATCTGAACTTAATCTCCCATGTGTACCTTTTATTACAACACCAACATTATTCACATAGCCCTAGTGGTTGCAGAGATACACCCTTTTTAGTTTGGGGATGACATTTACGAGGAAAGGGCCTAAACATAGGTTTGTGTTCTCTTATGGTTAAAGTCCTGAACCCTGTGTTGTGAGCTGGTCCCAGTGGAACCAGTACTAACCCTTCCTGTCTCCCACAGGTGTGCTGGTGGTCAACGTGACGTGGAGGAAGAGGACCTATGTGGGGACTCTGCTGGACTGCACCAAACACGACTGGGCTCCTCCGAGGTGAGACCTGCAGAGACCACATGGATGCTCGGGTCCCTTCAATGGGGGTCAAGGGGAAACCACTTCACTGTGGGAGTCATTCTAATTCTAACAATATTATCAAAACACAACTTTTTATTTCATTTTAGGAATATCTTCAAAGTCAGAGCTTTTCAAGAGCTTTTAAGGACTTTATTAGCAGTGGTTTATCGATTGTAATTCATTTTTTTACTGGATTCCCCAGAAAGAGTCTTCACTAAAACTTTATCTTTAAGACTATTTTACTTCTTCATGGAGCTTTAAATGACTTCATCAGATCTTCTTCCCTTCACTCCGGTCCCACGTGTCTAATGAAAGTCTGGATATTAGAATGCAAGAGATTAAATATCTATCTCTGTATTTAATTTGGTGTTAAATTACCGATATCCTTAACACTTAATTGCATAATTTTTAATCTTTCAAAATTGCATTCATTGTGTATTTCTGTTTTGTGAAGCACTTGTGGGCTGAATGTTTGAATGAAAGGTGCTGTTGAAGTTATATTTCCAAAACTCCGTCTCAGTTGCGTTATTGTTTGATAAGTTATTTTGAAGTGTACACTTTTAAAGATGTTTGAATGATGAAAAGTTGAATTCATGAGCAGTGAAACGCCCCGTTGGTCATTTGGTTTAGTTCTTTAAACCGAAGCAAGAGTTTTTATTTATTTTATTTGAGTTTTATGAGGGTAAACCATGGAGACAGAGCTGCTTCCTGTTTGGTTTCCTGTTCACACAGAAGAACAGTTAGGACAACAACGAAGCTTCAGATTGTGTTAAAATACATCTGTTATTGTTTTTATTCTAATTGTCATACAATTATTCAGATTATTTCCTGTTACATATTTTTTCATAGTTTCATTTGCTGTTGATTGTTTATTAGATGAACTGAAAAGAGAACTTTTTAAGTGTTGTCATGTTGCTTACATTATATATATATATAAATATGAAAGAAGGCTGTGGGGCTGTCAGCTGTGGTTTAATGATGAGCTTTATCAGTTTTGGTGTGACCGTCTCTCCTCACGGCGCTGAATCCTCTCAGTTGTTGCTGCTGCACCTAAATGATTGTTGTCATGGCAATTACAGCTTAATCTCAGAAACCAGGGACTAAATTGCTTTTGTTTGTTTTTCATTTGGTCTCCACAGCTTTTCTCTCTTTGTCTCTGCGCGCCGTTTTTATGAAATCATTCAGTGATTCATTATCAGTCCATGAATGAAACTGTAACCGAAAGATAAAATGACACAATGATTCAATTAAAGCACAAAATATAACTAAACACAGAAAGAGAATAAGTTTGATGTTATAAAAAAAAAGCAAGTTTCAGTTTTTCAGCTTTCGTAGACAAGCTTATTTAGTGTTGTTTCTGGCGCCCCCTGTGGACGGAAGGGGTAGTGTAGAGGAGACGCTGAGCTCGTCTCCTTCCGGAGCTGCAGGTGAAGTCTGTCGGTGTGGACTGGTCTCTGCTGGATGTGGGTCTGTCCATGTGGACTGGTCTCTGCTGGATGTGGGTCTGTCCATGTGGACTGGTCTCTGCTGGATGTGGGTCTAGCCCACTGTGGACTGGTCTCTGCTGGATGTGGGTCTGTCCATGTGGACTGGTCTCTGCTGGATGTGGGTCTAGCCCACTGTGGACTGGTCTCTGCTGGAGTCTGAGCTGAAGGAGGTTCTGGTTCACCAGAGTCCGACCCGGTGGCTCCGATGAGGAGAACTCTATAGAGGACCGGGACTACAGGTCTATAGAGGACCAGTACTAGACTGAGGTGTATAGAGGACCAGGACTAGACTGAGACTATAGAGGACCAGGACTAGACTGAGGTCTATAGAGGACCAGGACTAGACTGAGACTATAGAGGACCAGGACTAAACTAAGACTCGTTCAAGACCAAAGGTTCCTCACAGAAGCTTCAAATCGTATCAAATCCTCTGGACTAGATTACTCGGGTGATATACATTCAAGCCGAGGCATGAGAGCAACAGATGACCTTGAAAAAGCCCAAAACAAATCCGTAAAGAATTCCGTGGAACGTTTCCAACAGCTTCGGTGACCATCAGGGACACGCTGATGTAAAAAAAGCAATTACAAACATCATAAGAAATGTGAGATATCATCACTTTAAAATCACAGAGGGGGACGAGTCCAGTCTCAACGGGCTTTGCGGTTGTTCCATTAATGGAAGATGATTAACGCCCAAAAGAGTCTTTCCAAGGTCAGAATCCAGTGTCATAATGAAGGCACTATTAGGCCAGCACATATGTAAGGTTCAGGGTCCAGCCTGGAAAGTAAAGCATCACTCTGTAGATAAACATAAAGCAATCTCAGCAGACAGCTTTTTGATATGATTAACAACGTGTGAAAGTAGAGAAGCGTCTTCAGAGTAAAGATGTGAGGCGCTCTGGTAAACAGCATCAAAAGACTTCAAAGACGAAGGGACGTCATGTGAATACAAAATGCCTCAATATCAAGCGCAGATGATCGGGGATTGTACAGGTTTTCTTTTCACGTTATCAAAGGAGGAGCAGGGGAATAAAATCAATTTCTATATCCTTGACGTCTGGATAGAGTGGTCAAACATGAGCCTTGAATGATAATCGGTTATCTTCTGCGTTTTTTTTGTCTGATGGAACAAGAGATCAATTTGGGTGAAGATATGAAGATATGAGGTGTGTCTTGAGATGAAGTCTCAAGAACAAGAAAACAGCTTCTTTATTTTCCAGTTGGATGTTTTCATGTGTTTTTCTCATGTTTTCATGTGTTTTTCTCATGTTTTCAATCAGGTTTGGAAAAGCTTTCATGCACTTGATATGATGCAATACAAAACAATATATAGTGATACAATATGATACATAGTGATACAATATCATACAATACATAGTGATACGATATGATACATAGTCATACAATATGATACAATACATAGTGATGCGATACGATACATAGTGATACAATATGAAACATAGTGATACAATATGATACATAGTGATACAATATGAAACATAGTGATACAATATGAAACATAGTGATACAATGCAAAACAATACATAGTGATACAATCTGATACGATACATAGTGATAAAATACAAAACAATACATAGTGATACAATATGATATGATACATAGTGATACAATATGATACAACAAGACGTGATATGATACCATGATACAATACAATTTGAAACAATAACATTTGATACAATACAAAACATTTGATGTTATGTAATTCAATAGGATAACAATTATCTCGTGATGTGATACAACAAGTAGGTTTTCATCCAGTTTTTCATGCACATTTTAAAAATAAAAAAACGTGGAAATGTCAAAACAAAATTTAAAATCCTCATCGCTCCACATGATCTGTTTTCCGACTGTAGAATTGGAACCTCCTGCTGCTCGTCTGATTATTGGTGTCATTCACTTGCAATTGTTCTACAAAATACGGTTGAAATTTGCGACGCATATGGATGAAAACATGGCTGATGTGCAACGATACAATGTGATCAGCGTTTGTATTATGGTGCGATACCATACGCTGCCCTTCACACCTTCTTCTTTGTTACGTTGTCACCATCTGCTGGACTAATGAGGACACTGTATACTGCGGCTACAGGAACAAAAGCTTCCCCATCGTGTCTCCTTCGTACTAATAACACAAAAACAAGACCTAATTCAAAGTGTTAGGGGAATAGAGTGGTTCAAATATGTTATATTCTCTCCAAGTCTGTATATATTTTAGGAAAAACGTTGTGACATTCAAAAATAAACTTATTTACTTTGTAAAAGTATATGCTTTTCTAAGGATAATCTATAATTATTGATAGCCCAAGGAAAACAAACAGAAAGAGCCTCCTTTGTGTGATGTCTAGATTGATTACTCAGCTAATCACCCATGAATCCCATTGGTTTATTGGTTTTAGGCTGTCCTTTTACGGCCAGAGATTAGAGCCTAAATATTAGATGAAGGCAAGATCAGGGGGAAGCTGGAGTTGAATTACTGTGTTTTACTTGGCTAGGACAGAGTGGAAAAGAACTACTGGATAGAATCATATTATAATGCATATGTAACGAACTAATGCATTTGCTCATTTCCGATTTAAAAATAATTAGCTGACTCTGGATGAGGCTTTGTGGTTGGTGGAGCGGTGCATGTGCAACCGGCCCGTTACGATATATGTTGTTTTGTATCTCATTTACATGCCGCCAGTAAGTATTTTGTTTTCCTCTTCTTGTGTCCAGGTTCTGCGAGTCTCCCTCCAGCGATCCTGAGTTACCCGGTGGGCGTGGCCGGGGCAAACGGATGCGAATGGCCATGGCCGAGCGGCCCTGCGTTGAGTTGATCCCTGCAGCCAAAGTCCGAGGTCTGTCGCAGCACAGGAGCCGCGGAGGAGGTGTGGTCGGAACCGCGGTACCCATCCACAGCAAGGGCCGGAGAGGAAGCCTGAACCTCCTCAACAGCAACTGCCGAGCACCTCCTTCTTTCTTCACCGTGGAAGAGATAAAACCTGCCAACAGCACCTCTTCCCTCTCATCCGGGAAGCGAAAGAACAAACCGCCAGCTGACCTAGACCTCAGTTTGGTCTCCTCTGACGACGTCAAAAACGGGAACGGGAAGAGGATCCGAGCCAAATCCCGCAGCGCCCCGTCCACGCCGCAGGGCAAATCTGACCCCTCGTTCATGGACCCCGGAGGAGGTTGCGCCTCCTCGCCTCCTCCCCCGCCCATCCTCATCGACTGCCCCCACCCCAACTGCACTAAACGCTACAAGCACATCAACGGCCTGCGCTACCACCAGACGCACGCACACCTGGAAGCCGAGGAGCAGAGGAAGCCTGAGCTGGAGCCCATGAAGGACGGGGAGAGCGAGGATCGACTTTCAGACTGCGATGACACCATCAGCAACATAACGTATGACCTCTCAGAGACAAACAGCACCAATGCCAACAGCTCCTCGAAGAAACCCGCTCCTCTATATAAGGTGACCACGGTGGGATCTCCGAAGAACAGACGGCTACTCCTCAGCACCGACCACAGCCCCTCAGTCAACCCCAAGACCAGAAGAACCTCACTGCTGAAAGACGGGCTGATTGACGACCTCAGCAATCTGCCCATCATCTCCAACATGACCGTGGTTCTGGAGAACTGCATGGTACCAGACAGGAACTCCACGGTCGAGATGCCTAAGCTGGAAGCTGAAGGCTTGATTGACAAAAAGGGAGGCGGGTGCGACAAGAGCAAGAAGGCCAATGGGAAGGTAGACAAGCTGTCCAAGTCACGGACCAACCGGCCCATCGCTCCGGCGCCTGCTCCCCCAAAGCTGATCGCCATACCCAACACAGCGTACCCGACCAGCACAGCTGATACTGCCACCTCCCAGCAGAACTCACCCATGGCGGCCGTGGGCCTCACCAGTAAAATCCTACCCTTGAAACCCATCAAACCAAAGCTGAGCATCGTCGTGGAGCCGAGCCTCGTCAAAGCCACCATGGTCACCTGCAGCAAAGAGACCCGGAAGAAAGAGAAACGGAGGCTAAAGGACAAACACAACAAAGATGTGCAAACCAGGGCGCCCAATGGCGACGGCAGTGGAATCAAGATGGAAGATGGTTGTAGTGGTGGTTCCAAAATGGGTGTCAAGGAGATTTCTGGAAGCCTTCTGAAGGAGCACCTCAGCAAGCAGGATGTGATGAACGGGCTCACGGAGAGCCAGGAGAGCCGCATGGCCAGCATCCGAGCCGAGGCGGACAAGGTGTACACCTTCACCGACAACGCCCCCAGTCCCTCCATCGGTGGCACGTCACGGCTCGACTCCGGCGGCAGTTGCTTGGCGACAGACAGCAAGAACAACAGCCCCGCCTACTCTGACATCTCAGACGCTGGGGACGACGGGGGATCTTCCGAATGCCGCTCGGACGGAACCCGATCCAAGTCCGCCTCCTCGGCCTCTTCGGAGGCGAGCTCTAACAGCAACCACGGGAACCCTGGTAAAACCCCGCCCACTGCGTCTGCTCCACCGTCGAAGGACTCCCAA
This sequence comes from Taurulus bubalis, assembly GCF_910589615.1. NCBI lineage: Eukaryota > Metazoa > Chordata > Actinopteri > Perciformes > Cottidae > Taurulus > Taurulus bubalis. The sequence continues at coordinate 1,764,233 of NC_136596.1, read as the reverse complement.
TCCCCGTACTACCACGGGTACGAGCCCTACTACCTGCAGGGGTACATGCAGTCGGACAGGCAAAACAGCAGCAGCGTTGCTTTCCACAAAAGCGCCGGCCTCGACGGCAAAGGTAAAGACAGAAAGGAGGAAGTGAAAGAGGACGAGAAAAGCTCATCCCACGACTTCTCGGACTCAAAGAAAGGCGACGGGCCGCCTCAATCCCAGCTGCAGCTGGCTATGAGCCAGACCCAGACCGCCTTGGCCCAGTCGCTGTACTACGGCCAGTACTCCAGAGGCCTGTACATGGACCAGAAACTGTTACTGGCCTCCAAGTGCTGCGACCAGACGCACGGCGCCAAGCATAGGGGCGACAGGGCACAGGGGTTGAGAGACAGCGAGGACGATAAACACATGGTCGGGGGTTCAGCCGGTGGACCCATGCTGGGTAAGAGTCCAGATGGTGCCAAAGGTTGCTGTCTCAAACCCGTCCTGTCCTATGTGGAGATGAGCGAGAGGGGAGAAAGGGGACAGAGTTTGGGCGCGAAGGCGGCGCACCTGGTGGACCAGCACCAGGACTCGATGAAAGACTGCGATGACATCAAGTCACCTTCCTCTTCCTCTTCTTCATCACTCCACAACCCAAACAGTCAGACAGATCTGGACTCAAATGTTTCCTATTCCAGTGTAAGTTTCTCCCTCTGTCTCTAACCCGCCGCCGCCGCTGATGGTGTTGTTGGTGTGCTTTGGCGACTGCTGTTGAGTGTCACAAAGAGATTAGAAACACACGTTGTGTCCAGCTCAACCAATCAGGTGCTAATGACAAAGACCGCCTGGCTTCTGTGGTGCTGTAGCTGTGCTTTGACATGCCACTTTAGTCCTTTTGGCTGAAATCAAAATCGTGTGGTTTGATTTTGATGGATGCAAATGTTTTTTGTTTTTTTTGTTTTAGAATCAATGGGGAAAGCCGTAGATGTAAAACAATCACATAACGGAAACAAAAGAACTATTTTGAATACATAAGTGTGCGGTTTTTTTATATGAGCTGCTTATTTTTAGAAAGCTTGTACAGGTTTATTTAAACTATGTCATCCCACGATGCATTCATCCACTAACTCGAGCCATGCTGGGTCGTGTTAAAAAAACAAAGCGGGTTGTGTGAATTGAATGCAAGCCGTGTCTGGGAGGTTGTTTTTTTTCTCCAACAGTTTGGCCTAAATTCAGCCGTTGATCATGTGTGAGATGTGTCTCTGTTCATGTCACTGACGGGGTGGGAACACGCCACGCTCCTCACATCACACCTCTGAATGGCCGCCCGCTGTTGACAAACGCCGTCATCCCTCATCAGCATCCCACCCGGGGCCAGTGATAGATGGTCTGTCTCTGGTTCTGTTCACTCCGGCACACAGTGTTTCCTCTATAGTCGTTGAGCAGCGGTGGGCCGCCCCAGAAAGAAATTCTCCACCTTTGTTAAACAGAAAATGTGCCAATGAAAGTCATAAAATAGCCTTAAAACCCCCCCTCAAGAAATAATACTTTAGTTGTAGCTCTGCAACTGGCCATGTAAAACAAAAACTGGGACAAAGACGTGGACCGGAGTTGAACCGACCTCCTAAAATGACTCCCGCCCACCACTGTTAACACAGCATTATAGGGGAAACACTGCAACTAGCACCAACACTTGTCCCCCATCGATCTAGCCCTCCGACGGTCCGGCCTGGGCTCACTGCCTCGCTCACAGCAAATACTCTGAGCTGCAGCATGGGGAGGAGGCCGAGGAGGGGGAAGCAGACAGGGGGAAAGAGTGGGGAGCGACCGTGGAGCCTGCCGGGGCCAAGATGACCTCCGCGGGAGGAGGAGGTGTGGGCGGAGATGCCAAAAAAGCCAGGGTCCACGATCTCCCGCCGGCCATCGACTTGGAGGATCCGGACATGCTGGACGGGCTGGACGATCAAGGCCAGGAGCCGATGGGAGTTCTGGCCGAGGAGCCGCAGAACGCCCGGGCGGCAGTGTCTCCTCACATGACCCCCCAGCAGGCCTACATCCAGTACCAGCACTCCTCCTACCCGCCCTACCTGGCGATGTGCGAGGGCGGCGGGGGCTCCTACAGAGGGGTGTCTCCAACCCTGGTCCACAACTACCCAGGTGAGAGTCTGAGGCGAGGTTTTACTTTGAAAGGAGTTGTTCGACTATTTGGGGAAAGCACCTTTGTCATCTTTGAGTTAAACAATCTGAGCTCTGGAGTGTTGATGTGTGAGCTTCAGACCTTCCAAAAAACTAGCTTCTCTTTTAACTCTCTGCAAGAAAGCAAAATGTAGAACTCTTCCTTCTAAGCGTCGCTTCTCAATATCTTTTATATTAAAGAGAGACCTCGCCCTTAAAATGACATCACACAACTGGTGCAGAATAATCAAAGTAGCATTCATCCACCCGTTTGCTCACTAGAATCTCGATTTAAGAATTGTTTTAAGACAAGACTGCGGTTGATATTCTAGCTGGAATATGTTTGATACTTGAGGTATTTTTTTAATGGGCAGTTTGCAATATTAAAGTCTTTTTAAAAGGCTAGAATCACTTTACATTCAGCAAATGTCCTCTAAGCTGTCCCTTCATGTTGTAATTGCAGTGAAAAAACTCCCTTAATTCATTCATAAACCTGCTTAAAACTCTTTAATATGATGCTATGCATGTATGTACTAGTTAACCTCAAATGTGGGACAAACCCGACTGTGGCTCAGTGGTTAGCATGCCTGTCTTTCAATCAGAGGATCGGTGTTTCGAGCCCCACCTCCACTAGTCCATGTCCATGTGTCCTTGTCCCCGTTGCTGTGTCTACAGTGTATAGCAAAAAGCTTTGGATAAAAGCGTCAGATTAATGTAATGTATCCCATAATGTTTTTTAAGCATTGAAGCCTTTAATGAAAAAGTGAATTCCGTCTTTTAATTGTATTTCAAGAGGGGATTTTAGCCGTTTTAAAAGCATTAAGGGACAGATAACAAGTGGCGTGTTGCACCTACTGCACTTTAAAGTCACTTTATTTATGTATAAAAACAACAGAAGTTGACGAAATGTTCAAAGCCCAGAAGAGCTGCTGTTGCTATGGACCCCATCACCCTATAGGGGCGCTATTTAGGGACCGTACCTTTAAATATAGCAACTAAAAGCTATATGTACGGCTCTTGTGTTTCCGGTGATTATTTAAATATTGTGTGTGTGTGTGTGTGTCCTCTCCAGGTTTCCACTACCCTCTGTACGGTAAGACGGCGGGCCGGGAGGAGTCAGAGGTGACTCCGCCCACCAGAGGAGGAGCGGTGGGCGGCCAGCAGAGCGGCGACCCGTCCTCGTCCTCGGCCCTGGAGCTGCTGCAGCAGCAGCATCAGTACCACGGGAAATCCCCCGCTGTGAGACGCCTTTCTGTGCTACCCCATGTGTTTAGTTCTCTCTCACGCGCCACGCACTCCAGCTGGTGCTTTAACCGCACAGACATATACCACACACTTCTCTCACGCAACTCTGTGGAGACACTGCAGATACTTCATGAGCACGACAGGAAAAGGTTTAGTAAAAAGTGTGTCTGTGTGTGTGTGTGTGTGTGTGTGTGTGTGTGTGTGTGTGTGTGTGTGTGTGTGTGTGTGTGAGCAGCCCGGGGAGAAAGGTTCCCCCGAGGGAGAGAGAGAGGCGGAGCGCGAGAGGAACCACGTGTCGTTCGCCCGACACCTCCACACACACCATCACACACACCTGGGCATGACCTACAACCTGATCTCAGGACAGTACGACGTCTACCAAGGTACCACACAAACACACACACACACACACACACACACACACACACACACACACACACACACACACGTTAATGCTGTAACTATAAGTTCTGTTTTTCAGCAAGACGAGAGAATAAACAGGAGGTTTTTACAGGACATTTTATTTTGAAAAGTGACTTCCTTCCTGTGTGTTTGAAGGGTTGAGCTCCCGGTCGCTGGTCTCCAGTCAGCAGGTGTCAGGTCACTCCTCCACCGGTGAGTGTGTGATCGTTGGAATATTAATGTTGTACATGGAATATTAATGTTGTACATGGAATATTAATGTTGTACATGGAATATTAATGTTGTACATGGATGCATTCGTCCGTGCAGGTTTTGGTGAATTCTAAAAAAAATTGCATCGTTTGATTTTTCTCGCGTTTTTTTTTCCCAGTTACATAGAATTCAATATAAATAATAAATTGCGGCTTTTTCGCTTTACTTTAGGTCCTGAAATATCTTTTATATTTATTAAAATTGAGGTGGTATCTTCTTCGGTCAGTTGGGATCACAGACTTTATTTTGAAATAAATTGGCTCAATCTCTCCTTTCATGAAATGCAATCTGGGCTCAGAATGAGTCTGACAGGTTAATAAAGTATACATTATACATTATTATTAGTACCCACTCTCAAGTGTGTGTGTGTATATTTATAGACACGTTTCAGTGTGAATGAGGGACACAATGCACAATGTGATGATCAACATAATTAACCTTAAAGCAGAGAGCCGAGACATGAAGAAGAGGAAATATCTGATGATCGCTAATTAATTATCTTCTTATCTCGTGAACAAACAACTTAATTATCTTGTTATCTGCATAAACAACACAATGCGTGTGTTAATGTGTGCCGGCCTGTTTGTTTGTGGAGCAGCGGCTGCAACAATGTGCAGAAAGGAAAGAAGAAACGGGCAAAATATACAAGAAATGAATGTCAGAATCAGAAGATCGACTAGGTTTTCACATACGAGGTCATGTGTGGTGCAAAACAGCATGAAGAGGCACGTTAATAATCTCTCAAATGGTTTGTCAACCGCCAATAAAATCAAAGAAGAAGAAGAAATGTTCAGCATTCGTAGCTCAACCTTTGGAAATCAATGCGCTGTAATTCATCGATATCCCATGAAATATATTTTTTTTATGTAATCCACGTAATCATGAACCAGGAAGTATAAAAAATGGTAAAAAGGTACTTCAGAAACGCAACTTATTTTAACCTAAAACCCCATATTATTAGTCATTTTCTCATATACTTCTATACAACCAGAGGAGTCGCCCCCTGGTGGTCAGGAGAGAGAATGCAGGTTTAACACATGAAGAATAGACTTCTATACAACCAGAGGAGTCGCCCCCTGGTGGTCAGGAGAGAGAATGCAGCTTTAACACATGAAGCATAGACTTCTATACAACCAGAGGAGTCGCCCCCTGGTGGTCAGGAGAGAGAATGCAGCTTTAACACATGAAGCATAGACTTCTATACAACCAGAGGAGTCGCCCCCTGGTGGTCAGGAGAGAGAATGCAGCTTTAACACGTGAAGCATAGACTTCTATACAACCAGAGGAGTCGCCCCCTGGTGGTCAGGAGAGAGAATGCAGCTTTAACACGTGAAGCATAGACTTCTATACAACCAGAGGAGTCGCCCCCTGGTGGTCAGGAGAGAGAATGCAGCTTTAACACGTGAAGCATTGGCTTCACTTCACTTTCTTAAGCCTAAACTACTTAGTTCGGTTCAGTTAAAGATCTTGGTTTGTGTTAACATATCTATGTTACTACATTACATTAGTGAGAGAAATAAATCAACGCTGACTTCTCATTTCACACAGGGAACGAACAGCGACCTCCTGACTGAAAGATCTCCGTTTGCCTCTCAGCTCTTCTGTCTTCTCATAGATTTTGTAATTGTTTGTTGCCTTGGTACAACATGTGGTCTCCAACGCACCTGAAGTGTCGCTGCTGATCTGAGAGTGTGACTGAACATGTGTTTTTGTGTGTTGTCCTCTTTGTCTCCACAGAGAGCGAAGGGAAGAAGTAGGACCATGTGGGAGACCACGTCTCACATGAGGAACGGCAGATCTATCAGACATCGATTCCATGGTGTTTAATAAGCTTCGCCTCGCTCAGAGGCAGAGAACTAGAATTTAAAAAAAAAAGAAACAAAAAGACTCTCTTTCATTTCTTACTAATGAAAGGCACCTGTTTTATAACACGCCATCGAGGGGCAGCCGGCAGGGCGGGGGAGGCCGATCCAGACCCTTTGGAGATTTCAGTTCAGCGGGCGGGCGCATTTCTTAAAGCTCAACGTCCCAGAATGCCGTGCGTCAGCCCCGGCTGCAGCTGTGGCGTTCAACTTTATATAAAAAAAGAAAAAACGCACATTTATCGTAGTGTATTATGATGATGATGATGATGATGAGACTGAATGTACTGAAGGAGACTTCCCTGATATAGAGTTGATCTTTTTTCTCTCCTGGAAACAGGGAAACAGCATTAGGAAGCTAAAAAGTCTATTATTATTATCCTTCTTCTTCTTCTTCTTCTCCTTCTGCTTACTGAAGTGGTCCTCCTCCCTCATAGTGCTGACGCTACACATTTGTATTACTAACCTGTACTTGAGCGTAACCATGTTGATTGTATTGTCTTTATGTGAGAGTAAACCTTCACATCGACCCGCCCGGTGCCATGTAGGAACCCCGCTGGTGTAAATATGCTGTACAGATTCATGGCGGAGCACTGACATGCTTTTATCCTCCTCTATGTTGACCTCCATCGGCCGCGCGAGGGGGCGGAGCTAAAAAAAAAAGGCTTTTAAATTTATCAGCCAAGTTTTGTCCAGAAAAAAATGCCGTTTACCGTAAAAGTCGGGTTACAAGCCACTCCTATCTCCGGTCAGTGTCCCGCTGTAGCAAGCTAGCAGCAGTGCTAGCTGGCGCTGCTGCTAGCTCTACGCTCCTGCTGCTAGCTCCCCGCTCCTGCTGCTACTGCCCGCGCCCCTCTGCCCAAGTCGGGTGTCGAACCGGGTCTGGTCCTGCTACTTTCGGTGGTTGTCGGGGAGTTAGCGGAGCGCTAGCGGAAGTTAGCGGAGAGCTAGCGGGGGAACTAGCATGAGCGCCAGCTGGCTACAGCGGGGAGCAAACAGGGACACTGACCCGACTTTTACGGTAGTTGGAGAGTTTGAGGACACGTGTGTTGTTTAGCGACTCGAGGAATCAAACACCGCTTTGGTTAAGAGGCGGCGAGGTTTAGGCCACCAACTGGACCTCGCGGTGAGACGGTTTGGCCAAAAGAAGGAGCATGAACCAAGACTTTCACCCACTTGTTGATGCTTCCCGGCACTAACCAGGTGGCTTTTTTTTTGTGTGTGCCTAAACCCAACCGGCCCTTAACCACAGCATCAATCACACGGGAGTCAACCTTTGTGGATTTGTTTTGGTGCTTTTGGAGGCCGGGACTTGATTAGGAACCGGCTCATTGTTAAAGGTCAAGAAAAGGGAACAGACTCGCCTTTGAAGAAATATAGAATAAAAGAGTGAGGGACTGACTTCGTGCTATTGTGTTTCCACACAAAAAACGTGACTTGATTCTCTTTTTTTGGGCTTTTCTGAAAGACATAAAGGTGATGCTTGAATCCGAGGTCCAACCCGGAGCTGCAGGTGAATGAATGTCACGAGTTCTGCTTTTATCCTGAAGGACAATCCCAGTGTTGCATCCGTTTCTTTATTGTTACGACTAATGGCGCCACTTTACTCAAAACTAAATGGGGATGTTAGTGTGTTCTTCCACAACCAACATTTGACTTTAACTATGTATGAAATAAAAGCATTTGATGGCGAATAAATGTTTACGGTCAGTGAGGCGCCCAGGTCAGGAGTCCCACGATCCTTTGCTCCGCCCCGGCTCCCGCGCTCCCTCCTACAAGCTAACTAGCTCACCGCAGAGCCGCTGATAGACAAATTGCTAAAGTGTACTTAAAGGAACAGTGTGGAGCTTTTAGGACCTACGTGTGTTTTATTTAGTGTGTAATAACCTGAAAATAAGAATCATTGGAGGGTTTTGGTTGTTAGCTTAGAAAGAGACGTTTGTTTCTACGTACGGAACCGGCGGCCATGTTTTTCTACCGAAGCCTAGAAAGGACAAACAAACATCGGCCGCCGACGTTTCAGTTGTTTGCAATCTGCAACCTCACCACTAGATGTCGCCGAATACGACACACTGCACCTTTAAGTACAGTTTTGAGGTATATAGGCCCACTGGTGCTTTAATTGAGTATTTCCATCTCATGCTACTTTACACTACTACTCCACACCTCAGAGGGGAATATTGCACATTTTACTGCCCTATATTTATTTGACAACTTTATTTACTTTACAGTTTTACATTAATATGACAAAATATAATAAACAAACACATTCAGATGTATTGTTGTCGATACATCTCATACTTTGGAGATAATAACAAGTTATCCAGCATCAAGTTATTCAAATTAAACTTTCACCAGCTGCAACATCAAAGTGATGAACACATGAATGCATCAATAATTATTATCCAGCTATCTAATATAGTATATCTGAATTATTCTGCATAGTGAGTACTTTTGGTACTTAGTACTAACATGCTAACACTAGCGTCTGCTAGCTAAGAATCACAGAACATGAATCCATCAACTTCTGCCACGATGCCTTCAATGTCGCGTCATACAGACCGTGATTTAGAGCATTAGCCTGTAGTTGTAGTTCTGACATCTCAGTTTCTTCTCTTTGACACATCCAAATAACATTAAATATTAACATAAATAAAGTTGATTCAGCTCTTTTTTTTCCTGATTAAAAAACATACTACTACAATAAAATAAGCTAATTTAGGCTCCATTTAATGTGCATCATTGTGACGACATGGCTGGCATTAAACATCTTGGGAACAAGTCAAAATAGTAACAATTAAAATGTATTCATGAAGCACATTTAACTGTGTTTTTCTGGTCATGTAGCATGAAGTAATGGTGGATCTATTGGCTGGTACAGGTCGCACCACCTGACGCGGTCCATCAGCGGCTCTGCCTCACCTCGACAACACCTTACCTGCATAGTATCGTGATCATTCTATTACTTGAATATAGTGCTATGAACTCTGTTTACACGGTGCTGCGGCGTCGTCTTATAAAGGCTGCTTGGTGTGTGTTCAGTTCTCATCCCACCCAGCGTATCCAGTTAATGACACACGGAGAAATCGTATAAACATGGAACCTGCTGTTGCTTTTTTATACTGTATATGCCTTAATTCATATGTTTGGCAATCATGATTAAAGGATGTTTTATAAAAAGTATTCTCGTCTGTGGAGTTTTGTCTTACAAAGTGACGTTAAAATACGTTAATCGACTTTGATTTATTCTGAATTATTATTGCATAAGTCTGTATTTTTTGTTAGGTCGACTGATGAGCCAAAAGAGAGAGTATTAATACGTTATAAATAACAATACGCTGTGTCTCCTCTCCTTTTTAACTAACAAATGTGTTGAAATACCCGTGACTGTTATTAAGTTATTTTGTGAAGGCACAGAAGTTAAGTGAGTGAATTATTACAATAGTATTACTCTTTTCTTCCCCTCTTTTGTGTGATTACTTTATTGTTTTATGTGATGGAAGAATATCTTTTAGTTCAGTAAAAGTACAACAGTGTAGAACCACTCTATTATCTGAATTTAACAAGTGCACTAAGTACAAAAGCACTAGAAAAAAAAATGACTCATGCAGAACGACACGTTTCAGAATAATTAATGTTTAATTGGATTATACTTATGTGGCTGCAGGTAAAGGTGTATCTTATTTTAACAGCTGAATCTATAGTTTTAGGCTTTATTAGATTATATTTTGTCACACTAATAATCTCAAGATTTGTGAATATTTATTTCATCAGGCAAATATTTAGAATCTGACAACTAACTCTACAAAACTACAGCTGTCAAGTAAAAGTAGTGAAGTAAATAAAGTCCAGTATTCCCCCTCTGAATTGTTTACAGTTGCATGACATGCAGTTCCACCTCCCGGCCGCGGGGGGAGCGCTGAACACAGAAGCGTCTCCGCCATCACTTCCGGTTTAAAAACAAAATGGGTGGCGCCAAAAGCTTGACAACAAAGCGGCTTGTTTGCTGCCTTCAACCGACAAACCAAACACAGTCCCTGCTGTGGGATTTTAAAACGTCGCGTTACATGTGAGCTTCTGAATTAATTTACGAGTTTAAGTTACAACAGTTTAATAGTTTTACAAATGACGTAATGGCGTCGAAGACCGACCAACTTCTCATCGTTGTGTCCATCCTGCAAGGTGAGAGGTTATCTTATGAAGTTACGTATACTATAAACATATATGTAAGTAATATATGTAATATATATATATATATGTATATGTGATGTGTTTAATACTTTATAGTATATGTATAGCTATAATACATTTATCATGCGAGCAACCGTTACTGGTTAAATCCAATCAGAAGTGTCTCAACTTAATGATAATAAGTTCTGTCACAACACAACTCATTTAGGCTCTTAACTTAAGTAAAGGTACTCGTAGCACTTCATTAAAAGTACTAGTAACATGCTGTAAAGGTACTAGTAACACTTCATTAAAAGTACTAGTAACATGCTGTAAAGGTATTAGTAACGCTTCATTAAAAGTACTAGTAACATGTTGCAAATGTACTAGTAACATGTTGCACATGTACTAGTAACGCTTTAGTAAAAGTACTAGTAACATGTTGTACATGTACTAGTAACGCTTTAGTAAAAGTACTAGTAACATGTTGTACATGTACTAGTAACATGTACTAGTAACGCTTTAGTAAAAGTACTAGTAACATGTTGTAAAAGTACTAGTTACGCTTCAGTGAAAGTACTAGTTACGCTTCAGTGAAAGTACTAGTAACACGCTGTAAAAGTACTAGTAACGCTTCAATAACAGTACTAGTAACGCTTCAGTAAAGGTACTAGTACACACTGTAAAGAGTCCTTCCTTCTCAGGGCGCCACTTCCCCCGGACGCCCCGCCTCAGCCTGGTGGTCAGGGCGAGCTTCGATGGCGAGCAGCTGGCCTCTGACCCCGTGGAGCACCGGGAGCAGCCGCTCTTCAGCACCGAGCTGGCCTGGGAGCTGGACCGCCGCACGCTGCACCAGCACAGGTGAAACCAGTGAAACCAGCACAGGTCTGACCAGTGAAACCAGCACAGGTCTGACCAGTGAAACCAGCACAGGTCTGACCAGTGAAACCAGCACAGGTCTGACCAGTGAAACCAGCACAAGTCACTTGGTTCGGCAGGAAGTTGGAAACTACCATTTTCTTTCTCAATTAATTAATTAATTAGTTAAAAAAAGTTTTTCAAACTTTTTCGTAGCTGTAATTTACTTATTATAACATTAATATGTTTATAGTGCAAACTGTAAATCAGTATAACTGTATTTATATTCGGCATATTCATTAATGTAAGTGCATAATTCTGGAAATGTTTTTATACACTTTGAGCTACATAGTCTGTAATGTAATGCAAATAAATATTATTATATTTTCTGGCATGTTTATAATCATAATAATAATACATTTCTTTATAATGCACATTACTCAAACGTAATAATAAAAGTAGATAAAAGGTTTTAAATAATTACCACAAATAACATCAGTTAATAAAAAGATAAGTTTTAAGAAAGGTTATGGTTTTATTATTGTTAATATTCTATATCTTCAGACTGCAGAGAACTCCCATCAAGCTTCAGTGTTTTGCCGTGGACTCGGTGACGAAGAGGAGCGAGAGCGTCGGCTACATCGTCCTGGACCTCCGGTCGGTGCAGGAGGTCCAGCAGGTGAGCGTCTCCTCCTCCTCCTCGTCCTCCTGGTAGTAGTGCTGATTCCCAGCTGCTGCTGCTCACTGGGAACCAGCACCAGCATTAAAGCGCCTCTGTCCCGCCAGGAGCCTCGCTGGTTCCCGCTGCTGAGCAGCAAGTACACCAAGCAGAGGCCGGCGCTGCTCCTCGGCATGTCGCTGGAGAACGACGCCAAGCCGGCCGACCCCTCTCCTGATAGGTTCAGGGCCAAGAAGGCTCCGCCCCGCCAAGGTCAGCTGGTCCACCGCGCCACATATTCTGTTTTCAGCTCTTATTTTGAAAGGCAATATTCCTACCAAGCTGTTTTTAAAAACCCAAACTGACACGCTTATTCCAAATGTCCAACGAATGCTGCTCAGACCACACACACACACAGACACACACACACAGACAGAGACACACACACACACACACACACTCTCACTCTCTTCATCCTCAGTCAGTCGGCTGACAGAACTACTTTCTCTGCGGTGAAGGTCCTCCTGCCGTCACTGGGCTGCTGCCGGACCAGCTGCAGGCCTCGCTGGTCCCAGACCAGGGCTACCACCAGGTGGGCCCCGCAGAGCTGTGCTGCGACATGTTCCTCCTCTCCGTCACCGTGGCCTTCGCCACCAAGCTGGAGCAGGTGAGAATGAGACACGACAACATTTAAATACATTTGAAAGATATCCTGTTTACTTTATTCATCCAAAAAGTACAAGTAACGCTTCAGTAAGAGTTCTAGTAACGCTTCAGTAAGAGTACTAGTGACATGCTGTAAAAGTACTAGTAGCGCTTCAGTAAAGGTACTAGTAGCGCTTCAGTAAAGGTACTAGTAACACTTCAGTAAAGGTACTAGTAACACTTCAGTAAAGGTACTAGTAACACTTCAGTAAAGGTACTAGTAACACTTCAGTAAAGGTACTAGTAGTGCTTCAGTAAAGGTACTAGTAGTGCTTCAGTAAAGGTACTAGTAGTGCTTCAGTAAAGGTACTAGTAACACTTCAGTAAAGGTACTAGTAGTGCTTCAGTAAAGGTACTAGTAGTGCTTCAGTAAAGGTACTAGTAACACTTCAGTAAAGGTACTAGTAACACTTCAGTAAAGGTACTAGTAGTGCTTCAGTAAAGGTACTAGTAGTGCTTCAGTAAAGGTACTAGTAACACTTCAGTAAAGGTACTAGTAACACTTCAGTAAAGGTACTAGTAACACTTCAGTAAAGGTACTAGTAGTGCTTCAGTAAAGGTACTAGTAGTGCTTCAGTAAAGGTACTAGTAGTGCTTCAGTAAAGGTACTAGTAACACTTCAGTAAAGGTACTAGTAACACTTCAGTAAAGGTACTAGTAGTGCTTCAGTAAAGGTACTAGTAGTGCTTCAGTAAAGGTACTAGTAACACTTCAGTAAAGGTACTAGTAGTGCTTCAGTAAAGGTACTAGTAACACTTCAGTAAAGGTACTAGTAACACTTCAGTAAAGGTACTAGTAGTGCTTCAGTAAAGGTACTAGTAACACTTCAGTAAAGGTACTAGTAGCGCTTCAGTAAAGGTACCAGTAACATGCTGTAAAATGGTCGTTTGGAGCCCTTCCTGTAATTTCCTGGCGTCCGTGGTTCTGCTCAGCTGATCCCCAGCACCACGAAGCTGTCGGCGTCGGGCTTCTTCTTCTACTATTCTCTGCTGGGCAACGACATCACCAGCGAGCCGTTCGACAACCTGCTGAGCCCCGAGTTCGAG